>NW_026607524.1:1812500-2412500 GCF_021117445.2 Syzygium oleosum
TCATGATTTTGACCTTCGCATGTGACATAGCATGTGGCATCTTCTAACTAAATCTCTCAGTTCATTTAATTCAATAAGATGGGGTGTTGATTGAGCAGATAAAGGATTCAATAGTGTACACAGCAAATGATCAAATTAAATGGGCTTTAACTTTCAATTGTACTTGGCTATATTGTATGTAACTAGCTTTTCTACAACCAACAACCAGCTTATTGATAACACTTAATGGGATGCACCCCTTAAATGCCATTATGAATGGCAACATATTGCTTTAATTAAAGGGTTTTCTTTTACACGATGCTTCTCGACATCCAAGGGTTGGGGGAGGATCTTCTCGTGTATGCAGTTTTCCTCTCCTTCTTTTCTGCCATTGGGCTGGTTACATGACTCAAACGCATGGCCTTCTAGTTACAAGTGTGTAATATTACATTTGCACCAAGGCTTGCCGTCAAAACATAGCGTTAAAGAAACGGCAAGAAGAATCTTATTGACCTCTTAACTATTTTTCTCGACGAGGAATTATTTGCCGGCTGATATACTATTTTTGCAGGTGCTCATGTATGTGGGACCAGGTGTCCTACGGGAAGTAGTTGATAATGCAGAGTTGTACCCTATACGTGGACTGTTCACCTTTAAAGACTTTTTTGATGAAATAAATGCATATTATCATCGGACTTTAGGTTATGAGTTCGGTGTTTCGACGGGGTGGAAGTCCTTGAATCACTTGTACAATGTAAGTATTAGGATTTGATATTCTTCACTCTTCTTTCTGGTTTTTTATTTCCTTGCACATTTTGGGTGGTTACAACGGTCAGTTTCACAAATTCTCTGCCTGTGTTAAATGCGTAATCTTCCTTAACAATTTATCTGGTTAGTATTCATTTAGGTGTGACATCATTAGTGGATTCCTTTTCTGTTTTTGATTCTTATACAAACAATGGAAGTACCGTCTGTACCACTGCCCATATGGAAAGGTAAAGAAAGCGAATCCTCAATTTAAGTGCAGAGCTGTGGAGATTAGTCTCTTACCGTTATTGGTTCTCGTGTGTACCTACAGATTTGCTCTAATGCTTTCTCTTGACATCATTATTAAATCATGGTTCATCAAAATACGCCATCTTTTACCATTATTCAATGATATAGCATGCTTACTTATTTAAATCTGGATCATTTTGTAAGGGTTTACATGAATGATTATTTTGGTGGCCATCCTTTGACTGGTTCACATAATGGCTAAACAACAGATGTCTGCATAGCTGCAAAATAGTGTCTCACTTAGTTAAATTGGTGAGAATTTTTTTTGCCAAGAGGTCCTACTTCTTGTCTCATCAATAGCAGCTTCATGTGTCCTTTCTCACTTATCCCTCATAAGGTATCTCCTAAGCTGCCATCCGTGAAATGTTGCTGATGTGATAGAAGTGGATTTTATAAGACCACAAATGATAGCCATGGTGCATTGTGTTTGGCACATCCAATGTTGACCATACGGGATAAAGGAGAGATTTAGTAAAAATATTAGTTATAGGCAGAAGAAAAAGAATGTAGATAACCAAACAAACAATGACCAACTGATCAGAGAGACCTTGTTGCTGGCCTATCAGACTGAGATGCTGCTGATTTAATTTACTGTATCCAGAGTGTTCCAGTACAACTGGAACATAGTTTTGTTATTTTTTCACCAGAAGCAGTAAATTCATGCTCTACTAGAATATGCTTCTTCTGCTTTAGTGATGAATGCATATATTTTCTGTAATTAGTCCTGTTACTACATGTTTTGACCTTTGCATCATGTTTCCTTTGTTATGGATAACTTTACCTCTTTCTTTCTGCTGATTAAATTATCTCAGCTCCTTTGAGATGGGTTTTAGTAAGAGACATAATGGCACCTCTTATGATTATCATCCTTTTTCATAATAATTGAGCCTATACATTATTTTCACATTCTGAAACAATCTAGACTCTTTTGTCTCGAAAAGTTGCTTATGCCATTAAAAAGATGTGCAGATGAACTTTCTTTCAGTTTTGACTGATGTCTCTCCTTTACTATTTTGGTCAGGTTGTACCCGGAGAGTTGACTATTGTAACTGGGGTCCCTAATTCTGGGAAGAGTGAATGGATTGATGCTCTTTTATGCAATATAAATGAGAGTGTTGGCTGGAAATTTGCGCTTTGTTCAATGGAAAACAGGGTGAGATTTTATCACAATTTTGTTCAAGAATGTATAATTGTCAACTGTTCTTTCAACTTTGAACCAAAAGAAAAAAAAAAAAAACTGTTCTTTCAACATTACTCTGTTTGGGACGGCAAAATCATCCAAATATTCCGGATCCCAAGAATGAGTGACTAAGCCTAGCGCCATACCTTACATAGATTTCTGGAGATAACTGGAGATAATTTAATATAGCTCATCGCTTTGAAGGCTTGAGTATCCTCAGATCTTTGCTTGGTAATCTGTCAAATGTGCCTGAGTATGTTTAAATTTTCTATTGTAGGTTTTAGTGCTTCAGGAAGCATCATTGCATTAAGCTGTGCTATATTCATGTTTAAAAGATTCTTGTTGCACTTATATTAGTTCTTTTTCTGCAAGCTGCCCATTTATGCAGTACTCTTGATAGCTGCCAGTTTTACTAATCTGTAGGTTCGTGAGCACGCGAGGAAACTTTTAGAGAAACACGTCAAAAAGCCATTTTTTGATTCAAAGTAAGTTTAGGAACTCTTTCTGGCTATATTTGGCACACTAGCTTCATTTAATTTCCTGGTCTATCATCTGCCTGTAACATGGCCTATATCATGGTTGAACTTGTTTTTTCATTGTGTTTGGACAATGTGGATAAAGTTTTCTTTGTGAATACATGATAAACTGTGTGTGAGCCCGTTCAGCTTTGCTGTAGCTTTTGCTGCACTGGTTGTAGTACATCAGAAACTAAGCTCACTCCAATCCTATCATATCCTTCTTTAAAACCCAACATTTCTAGAAATTTGAGTTCACTCTCTAAGAAATCAATTTCCCCATGAGAACATGTATTTTCCATGTCTCGTTAATCTAATCATACAGAAAGCAACTAATAGGAGTACTTGCCAACACTCCACGGAAGAGTTCTTTTTTTTCTCACCATATTCTGGGAAAACTGTTATAGCTATGACATGCTCAGGATATCACTGGATACAAGGTTCAAAAGATGAAATAATTTAAAAGTTTACTGAATGGGTTGTGGATTGTTATCCTTGATTAGAAGATGGCGCAAGTCCACTGCCAGTCATTGACTAGTGAAACTCAAATGGTGAAATCCATGATCAATCATCAACCATAGATCTATGTTGTGCCTGCCTCTGTGTGTCCGTGCACACTCGCGAACTGCGCGCACGCACACATACAGAGGCAAATTACTGGCAGAAAAGTGACTACTCTGGCTGTTATTTCATTTTTTGTGCCACCACGACTTTGTCTGTAGATTAAGTTGCGATTGCAGGTTGTTTGCCGTAACCAATTTGTTGCCTCAACTTGATGTCTAAATTTGGCCTAGTAGACCAAATTGTAGCCTGATTGTTGATGGTGAAGTTGACATCAAGATGGTTAACTAGAAGGACGTGGACCCCAGGGCAAACCTTGTTTGCTCGTTTTTTTTATTTGTTTTCATTCGTTATTTTTTAATTTTGGCCCAACATGCTGCAACCTACCTAATCTTTTTTATCCCTTTGGAGAAAGATTCATTACACAGGCCATATCCTGGTATATCTAGTTCTACCCAATTAAGTTTTATTATTTAATAGACGTGAAAGCTGCAGTTGCGGAAGTTGCCAAAGTATCGACTAATTGTTTTTTGAGAAGCAACTCTCAATTGCTTCGCCTTTAATCATTTGTGAGCACATAACATTTTGTCAAATGCTCTATTAAAGTCGTTGAAGTTCTTTAAAATTGTTAGAACAATCTCACAAAATGTTGGTAGTTAGAGCAAATTTTTGGTGTATAGGGGTTTGTAGCGGGAATAGTTCCCGCAAGTTGTTCATATTTTCAATAAACTCGCCTCAGAAGAAAAAAGATGATATTGATAGCTTGATGATTGAGAACATTTCCACATTAAAGTCATTGGCAGTGACAAATAGAAAGTTTTAGCACCTCCAGAAGAGTTCTTGGAGGATGTAGTGGCACTACAGTCTCTACAGCCTTTGTAGGTGTTACTGCTGTTGCTGTTGTCATAATTATCTCATAAATAAGTATCTACAACAGTATTAGTGCCTCGATTGATCAGCCATGCTGGCCATCATGTAAGATTGTTATAACCACGGTATCTGTTGATTTGGCGCTATTGGTTCTCCTGATTGCGTGCTGTAGGTTCTGTTTCCGATCCCTTGTTAACTATGTAGGTTCTCACTTTTTATTAGGTTCAATTCTTCAGTAGTCATAATTGGGTTTTGAGTTACATGTTGTTTGCAAATAAGCATTTCTTGTCCCTCATAATTTGGACTGTTCAGTTTCGTTGCCTTATGCTGTCTTATTTGTGTAACTAATTGTCCTGTAGGAAATGGTATGTCTTAAGTCAATTGTCTCGAACTCTATTTAATATAATAATTGGTAACTCTTGGAAATTACAGATACGGAGAATCTGCTGAACGAATGGCTGTTGAAGACTTTGAGCGAGGGAAACGATGGTTGAGTGATACATTTTATCTCATAAGGTGAGAAATTCAAATCCTTTCTTTTTTGGTGATAAAGTAATGTACAACAAATTGAGTGTTAGCATATTTTAACTTAAGGGCGATGCAGTGCATTCAAAAAATTTCTACTATGTTATGGTTGTATATATATGGAGAATGGTGCATTTTAACCATTTCTTTTCCTAAGAAATATTGTGTGGGTATCAACAGCATGTCTGTCTTGCTTGGTAAATGAATTTGATTTGCGTATGGAGTTACTGCAGTTAAGGCATTTCCAGATTTCAGTATTCTCAGTGCTACTTGCAGTCCTCGCTGGCAGGATGCTGTTTTTGACATTGGCATAGTTTTTCTTCATATGTTAATAGGCTCCAGTTCACCATAGAGAATCTGTAATTTTGAAATGAAAGGGGGAAAAAAGGGACTTCAAAGTTCCCGCTTCTACCAGGGATACTCCACTGCTTGGGTTCCTAGATTTTCTTGTCATTGTCTTAGCTGCTGCTGTAATTGTCCTTTCACCTTTAGTTGTCATGCATGTACTGGTCATTTCTTTCGTATCAAGGAGGCACCAACTAATACAATGGAAATACTGCTCCACATATTGGCTCATTTTACCTTCCACATCCTTGTCATCTTACACTGTAGTTCATGGATGAGAGGTGGACAGAGATACCATCCTAACATCAACAATCCTTGATTATGGCTTATGGAAACAAATTTTTTCTCTTAACATTCAACATATTTTGGAAGTGTGAAGCTGTATGGGCTTATAAATTCTTGGGATTTACTCGTGTATGGTTCTTGATGTGAAGTTTCTTGTACCAGTAATTCTGCTGCTTGGTATCAACATAGTAGCTTGATCTGAGAGAACTTGCTTTTATGAAAAATCTTATTCCGACATGCTACAAGTCAAATTTCTGTAAAGTTACAACCCAATTGATTTGCTGTGTCAAGTATGTAAATTTTGTGCCCAATAAATTGATAGAGCATCGATGACTATAGTTGTCAAAGAAGAGAGTCAGGAGACATGAATTTTAATTCATGAATCATTAACATGATTTTCTGGCTAATGTAGCTGAATGAGAGTCTCTTTGTTAATATTAGGGCTTGACAACAGATGTTCGTGGAAGATTTCCTGATATATCTAACTTTAGTGTATGTAGACATTTGCAAATTAGTCATGATTTGTTGTAAATAAGAAGTTTGTTCTATCAATGTCAAATTTATTGATTTTGTGACAAGCTGAGGTCACTTGCAGTCAGAATAGTCTATAAGATCACTTGCAAATAGTAATTGTATTGTTTTGATGTTTGACTGAAGCAAATCTTAAGTTGGAATAGATATTGATGGATCCTGATAGTCTTAAATGTGTTAATGCTGCAGATTTTTCCTGGAAATGGAAAGTAAATAATATGTTTGGTTGTTCTGGCGATTGAACAGGTGTGAGGATGACTCACTTCCAAGTATAAAGTGGGTTCTTGATCTTGCCAAGTCTGCGGTGCTAAGACATGGGGTGCGAGGATTGGTAATTGATCCTTACAACGAGCTTGACCACCAGCGTCCTTCTAGCCAGTACGTCTTATGACTTATGACTTGATTTATCTTTGTTGTATGCAACTGCTCTAAATGTCCATGTCGGTCTGTCATGGACTGCTGCTGGCTGCATACCGTCTATCTGTTCGTATTCCTTGGTGTCTCTCTCACGAAGGAAAGGAACTGAAAAGACAGTGACGCAGTTCTGCGAAAGCAAAACCACTTGTGATAAAATCACCAATTTCGAAGATTATTTTGTACTAAAGTGGCAATTTCTTTTACCACATACCATTTGAGAGTATTTATGTTGGTTAATATCTTGATGTCATACATATGAATTGGTTGCAGGACTGAAACAGAGTATGTGAGTCAGATGCTTACATTGATCAGGCGTTTTGCTCAGCATCATTCCTGCCATGTGTGGTTTGTAGCGCATCCTAGACAGGTTGGTCTCTTTAGCCTCAGCATCGTTAATTATGTCTCTTCTGCAATTCTAAATTCACTCTGCAAAACAGTTGCACAACTGGGTCGGTGAGCCGCCCAACCTCTACGATATAAGTGGGAGTGCGCATTTTATAAACAAATGTGACAATGGGATAGTCATACATCGAAATCGGGATCCAGAGGCCGGACCTGTTGATCAAGTACAGGTAAAGTTGCTTTCTGCGCTGATTGATCATCGGCATTGGGACATTTCTGTGGGCCAACCTGTCTCGAATTCTTTTTATTCTTGTAGGTTTGTGTACGGAAAGTGAGGAACAAGGTTGCGGGGACCATCGGCGATGCCTTTTTAAATTACAACAGGTTAGTGTAAACCATTTGTCTTTTATAGCGTCCCATAGTCTGTTTTGCGGTGTTTTAAAAACCGAAGCACTGATGGTCAAGTGGCCAGGGGTGCTTCGGCCGTTGCAACTGGTTGAACAGCTTGTTTGATATCAGTGCAATAACTGTTTTTGGTGTCTATGCGGACATGTTCAGTATTGCCGATTGTCAGATGTTGAATACTTATGCCATATTTATGGGAGGGTATGCATAGCTCGGTGGTTTACGCGGGGCTGGGGGTCGCCAAGGATTCGTTGGTCCCTGGTTCAAGTCCATATCTGGCTTTATTCTTTCTTAAACAGACTTTACAGACAATGTACTTTATGACTCGACTTTATGTGCTCATCTGTGATGATCAACATAGAATTTTTTGTGCCATTGGTTTGAAGGTTGATCACACCCATGTCAAACACTTTTGACTGCTCATCAGTCGAGCCCGCTGGCTTGTGCATACAGGTTGTATGTCGGTGGTCTAATTGTCGCACATCTAATGAGCAGTTTTTCTAACCCTTTTCTTCTCTCAGGGTAACCGGTGAATTCATTGACATCGACGCCGAACCGAAGAAACAATAGGATCGTATTCTTTCGCTCGCGCCTGTACAGTTTGTGAGTCGACAGCAATCTGAGCTGGTTTTTTTGTAGTTTCCCTATTCCTTCTCTCCTCTGTTCTCACTGAACTGGGTTCCTCTAAGCGTTTTCTTCTTCTTGCTTTCTTAAATCTCTGAGGGGGTTGAACTTGTGAAGTGGTGGGGCACCGATTCTTGTTTGTTTTCTGAATGATAGCCCTCTTGTGGAACCTTTCAATGAATGTCCAACGCATATAGCTATCACCAAACGTGAATCATTCTGTCACACGGCTCTCGGTGGTTGTATGATCCCTCCGCTGTCCTGGTGTTCATGGCCAACAACCGATGACGACAGGAGTTGTACAGATAATTAATTAAATGAAGATTGATCAAGAACTTTGCTGTCTCCAGCTCGTTCAATGATTGACCGATTGAAGGAGGCCTCAATCATTCTGCAGAAATTAAATTGAAATCGCGTCCAATCGGAAGGTGCCACCCTCTTCGATTCGATTGCGCGGCGTATCCACCATGTGCACCGAAAGAACTTTCCTGATCAAGGGCGTGGAATTGCAAGTAGGACAGGCGGAGAGGGGAGGGGGGTGGTAAATTGGAAGAGAAAACTTAACTTGGGGCTAGAGAGAAATTCTTGGAAGTTTAGGCCCTTTGAAAACCAATTTCCAGATTTTGTGGATGGGATCTCTAACCTGTTGAAGAAAATCATCGAACTTCAGTGATATTTACATCTTTACCCGTCTTCACTTTCTTTTTGGAAAGCTCAATTGGAGCACTCTTTTTAACTTTTTCCTAGAAATTCTAAATGCTACCTCGGAATGATAGAAAGTCTGCATTTTAGCCCCTCGTTGCAAAAAAAAACATTAGTTTACTTCAATTTAGGCTGTCTATATCTAACAATAGGACCAATGCTTATTAATTAAAGATTAGGAGGCATGTGAAATGATTCCGTTATGGTTTGACTTCTGACCGTATGAATATTTGGTTTTGCAAATTAGGTTGGCTCCTTGGATTTTGTAATCTAAGGCAAGTCGTATGCGTATCATATATTAAATTGCTTCGATGGAATCTAGCAACCTCAAAAGAATATTCTCGAGGTAAGTCTTGTATTTTAATCTAGAAGTTCGACTTCAGACACATCATCTTCAATTGCGAAAGAAAATATGAATAATGCCAGATCTATCTAAGTGGGTATTAATTCGATTCGCTTAAATTACTATAATATGCAAGTTAAGACTTAAAATGATTTCCTAGGTTTTATGTTGAATTAAATTTTCCTAGGCTTTTTTCATTTTTCTCGTAAAAGTCTTGCAGGGAGATACTCCCTGCAGACAGGAGATGACACCTTTGACACCTGCTCTTTTTTAACTTTAATTTTTTTTTGTTTGTGCCTTTTTTTCCCTCGTTACAGTATAATAATGTGCTTAAAATCGTTGTAGGGTCAACTCAACGTTGTGGGACTTATATCTACGCTGTCTGATTTGTCTCCAAGCTGTCAGTATTAGTTAAATCTTTATTGTTTTATTTCATGTGATGCGATGCTTACAAGTTTGTCGACCCAAACGGGAATATTTCATTTTTTAAAAGGTAAATACAACGAAAAAAATCTAAATTAATACACCTACTTATGATAAATTTATCTTCCATTAAATTAAATTAGTACCATAAAAAATCACTAATTGATACATTTGTGATAAATAAAGAACAAAATTGGTACATCCGTCAATTGACATATGTCATTCAACTCAGCATTTAACACTAAAATTTAACGAAAATAAATAGAGGATAAATTTTTTCACAAGTGTACAAATTATTTTGGGTAAATTTATCATACGTATATTAATTATGAGTTTTTCATTATATTAACAATTTTTTAAAATAAAAAATTTAATATGGCTCACTGAATTTGTTTAAGGAAAAGGTGACCATCTAAAATTGCGTGAAAGGTAATGAGATTTGTCTTTAATGAGATAAAGATTTACTCTTTTTTTTTCTCTCTCTCTCTCTATCTGTGGCTACTTTTTCAATGAGAATAGTGTTTCGTGTGAGTGTAGTACAAAACAATTACCGAGGCTGCCGTTCAAAATTTTTCAAATGACAATATGAAAAGACATCGGTTATATTGTCCAAACAGGGCTGCAATTGGCTGTTAAATAGTACTCATATTGGCAGCACCGTGTGTTCAAATAATTTTCAGCAATATGCCAATATCAGAAACTTGCTTAATCAAATTTTTCCTAAATGAGTCCCACAATCATGTAGGTATTCTCTTGATGTAAATGTCTTCAGCAGAAAAGTATTTTCATTGATTCTTGACGGGAATTTGTCATTTGGCTAGACAGGAAATCTTGATATGCTTTTAAGAGAAGGTTTAATACCATGAAAAACCTCAAACTGATATATCTGTAATAAATTTACCTCAAACTAATTTTTTAACCAACAAAAACTCTAAACTGATGCATCTATGAGAAATTTACCTTTCGTTAGTTTCCGTTAAATTTTACAGTCAAATTGCTTAGTTGGATGATACGTGGTAGTCGACAGGTATTCCAGTTTAGGGTTTTACCCCTTTGTTTGTTACAGATTTACCAATTTGTGATTTTTCATGGTATTAATCCAATTTAATGGAGAGTAAATTTATCACAAATGTATCGGTTTAAGAGTTTTTTGTGATTAAAAAATTAGTTTGTGGTAAATTTGCCACAGATGTATCAGTTTGTGATTTTGGTGGTCAAAAAATTAGTTCGGAATAACTTTATCACAAGTGTGAGAGTTTATGATTTTTTGTGGCATTAACCCTTAAGATAATAGACATTGGAATTGCCTGCTAAAGACTTGAGATTGATTGTTAGGACACAAATTGGCAGTAGGTGACTAGGTTCGACCTTTGAGAAATGGGGGTAGGCATCTAGGGACTCGAGTCTGACTATCAAGTGGTCAGTCCTGGTTAGGTCTGATTGTTGGCAACTAGAAATTGGCAGATGGGAAGCCGGTTTGATTGGCAATGACCTAGGTCAAGTCACCGTAAACTCATTAATCCATTCCATTAAGTACATCTGATTCTATCATAGAATAGGATAATGATGTAGTTTTAAATATTTAAATTATCGTATCACATTACAAAAGTGATCCTCCAATCTTTGAGAGCTAAGTGGGCTAAAAAATAGCAGAAATTGTTCATGTACATGCGTAGGAACTTAATAAACGCTTGGGATCTTTTCTATAAATATGAACTATCTATTATTAACTATTCATAATGAATATGGATTCATATGACTTGAATATTGAATCTAGAAAAGTAGAATTTCCAATAAATACTGGATATTAGAGAAGCTACGTAAACATCATGATGCAGAATCTTGGTATGTTTCTCAATTATATGTTTATCAATACTTAACATATACAAAATGACCGGATATCTTAATATTAATTAGATAATAAGAAATAAGATTCTCTTTTTCATTTTTGAGTTAATCAAATGACATTTTTTTCATTTTTTTTACTAATTGATTTCTATACTTTTTATATTATCACAACTATTTTTTTAACATAATTCAACCTTAACTCTTAATATGTAATAATAGGTCGCAAGGCCCCTATTAATAGCAACTTTGGAGGGGCTAGAGCCGAAGACTTCAGCAATAACCTTGGATCCAAAATCTCAATAGTCAAGGCAAACCTGTTAAGCCGAAAGAAAAAGGAGGTAATGGAAGATAATTTTTTTTTGTCGGATCAAATGCAACGTCAAAAATTACTAATCCTCCTTGTTTCTCAATAGTATAAAGTTCGGAATTGTAGTACGATGAATTTGAGATGGCTAAACTAAATTAGTACGAAGCAAGAACTCAACAAATCGTAACATATCTCGACCCCCACTCCAAACTCGGGATGGATATTAAATAGAATCTCAATGCCCTCCAAATCACGCACATGGAGATCCGAAAACCACCTAAAACTTTATCCTTTTTTTTTTATCGTTCGAATTCTTTAGATAAGTGAATGTATCAACAAAATAACTTAAACGAATAGTAACACAAACACTCAGAACTTTCATATGCCCACTGAATAAACCTCAAACTCGTTCCAAACCTCTAGGAATCAGGATACTGTAAAATTAAAACCTAAAATTATCCGGCAACTCGATTACAACTACAGAGGGTTTGAATGGATTAGGGTCCCGATTCAACTCGACTTTTATCACGAGAGATCGAAGGCGCTAGTTAAGCAACTAAAGAAGAGAAATTTTACGTTTTCCGATGTACTGATGTTCCATCAATATGGTGTGGGTCCATGACATGATTGTTCTCACGCTTTGCTTGCTTTTGCTGGCCTCCAGGCTAGCAAAAGCAAAGACAAAACAACGTAGGAAGAGGAGGGGGGACAGAGAGAGAGACAGAGAGAGAATCCCAAGCAAAGCCCCAACGGCTCCTACGAACGTGAGGTGGATCCAGGTATGTGACCGTTGCTTAGGGTTTATTCCCTTGTCCCTTTCTCTTTCTCCGCACCGTTCTTGAACTTCCTCTTCCTATATAATCTATAACTGCCAATCTCCGGACAAGAAGCCCCAACACATCCCCACACAGAAGAGAGAGAGAGAGGAGAGTGTTCTTCTGTTCCCTCTCTTCCGTTGGAGCTTTCAACTTTGTGGTCACCCTTTTGAGTTTGAGGTTTCAAGAATTCATCATCCGCCATGACTGTTGAGCATGTAGCTGCTACCCAGATGGCCGCTGATGTTGTGGCCCCTCAGGATGAGGCCAAGAAGGTGGTGGAGGAGACCAAGGAGGTGATCGATCAATGCCACCAGGCGGCGAGGGTGCCGGAGGACGAGGCCGCGGCCGAGCCCAAGGCCGTCGAGAAGAGCTCTTCGTACCGGGAGGAGAGCTATTTCCTCTCTGACCTCAAGGAGTGCGAGAGGAAGGCCCTGAGCGAGCTCCGGTCCAAGCTCGAGGACGCCATCCTCGGGAACGCTCTCTTCGAGAAGCCCGAGGAGAAGAAGAAGAGCAAGAAGGAGGAGGCGCCCTGCGATGAGAATGCCGAGAAGGAAAAGGAGGCCGAGAAAGCGCCCTGCGATGAAGAGGCCGAGAAGGAGGAGGGCGGCGGCGACGGCGAGGAGGCGAAACAGGAGGAGGAGAAGAAAGAAGAGGAGGAGGGAAAATGTGTCGAGGTGGACAGGGAGATCGCTCTCTGGGGAGTCCCGCTCCTTCCGAGCAAAGGTGCGGAGGAGACCAATGTGGTCCTGTTGAAGTTCTTGAGGGCCAGAGAGTTCAAGGTGAATGAGGCCTTCGAGATGCTCAAGAAGACCCTCCGGTGGAGGAAGGAGTCCGGCGCGGATGCGGCCCTCGGCGAGGGGTTCGACCCCGAGTTGAGCTCGGCCGCGTACTGGGACGGGAGCGACCGCGAAGGGCACCCCGTGTGCTACAACGTCTACGGGGTGTTCAGGGATGAGGGGCTCTACCGGAAGGCGTTCGGGACCGAGGAGAACCGCGACCGGTTCTTGAGATGGAGGGTCCAGCTGATGGAGCAGGGCATCAAGAAGCTCGACATGAAGCCCGGCGGCGTCTCCTCGATGCTCCAGATCAACGATCTGAAGAACTCACCTGGGCCGACGAAGAAGGATCTCCGGATCACAACCCAGCGCGCCATCGACCTCTTGCAGGACAATTATCCGGAGCTCGTGGCGAGGAATGTAAGTTTTCCCTATCTTTCCACCTGCTCATAGGCCTCTTTCTATCTGGAATTCGTGTCGAGATGTGTAATGTGTTTCATGTTGTGGCAGATATTCATACATGTTCCGTTCTGGTACTATGCACTCAATGCCCTCGTCTCCCCTTTCCTAACCCAAAGAACCAAGAGCAAATTCGTCGTCGCTCGCCCTGGCAAGGTCACCAAAACCTTGCTCAAGTAAGTATTTCTGTCCACCCATACCAATTTGAATGACATTTCATAAGAGAATTAATTACCTGAGTGTGTGCCTAAAATGTTTTTCTGATTGTTTCAAAAGAAGCTGAGATCCTAATCCTAAAAGCTCGAAATCACGTACAAGACCTTTGATTCCATAACCTTTGATTCTATAAGAAACTGGAATCATATAGAACCTGTGCTTCTGTCTCCAGGTACATCCCGGCTGCGGAGTTACCGGTTCAGTACGGCGGATTCAAGAGAGAGAAGGATTTCGAGTTCTCGAGCGAGGATGGTTCCGTGTCTGAGCTCACCGTTAAAGCTGGATCGACCGAAACCATCGAGCTACCGATCGAAGAGGTAATCTTTGCCTCTTGTTCTAATGATTTTACATGTTCTTCTTGTCGGCAAGTCAAATCTACCAAAAACAACTCCTCATTTTATCAGAGTGCCGCTCATTAATGAGTTGACTGATATGCAACAGACGGGAAGCACATTGCTTTGGGACCTCACAGTGATGGGCTGGGAGGTGAGCTACAAGGAAGAGTTCGTGCCTAGTGATGAGGGGTCATACACAGTAATTGTTCGGAAGGGAAAGAAGATGGCACCGAACCAAGGACCAATCCGCAACACTTTCCGGAACAACGAGCCCGGGAAGGTCGTTCTCACAATCGAGAACGTTTCAACCAAGAAGAAGAGGATTCTGTACCGGTACAAGAACAAGAAATGCTCCAGCTTCTGAGGTTGGCAAGACTAGGTGGTGATGATTGTCACATGTTTTGGTTTCAAAGAGAATTTGTTATGTACTTAATTTTTTGGTTTGGAATTTGATGAGGGGAGTGATTCCTACAGTGAGATTAGAGAACAAAAGAGGTGGTCCTTTAAAGCTTTTTTGATTTCTTGGTTCTTTTATAGTTGCCAGATTCAAGTTTGCAATTATTGGTGGGTGTCTATAGTGCTATTGAAGTTTCCATTCTTTTGCAAGACTGAAATAATCTTGACTTTATATTTTTCTTGAAGATGAAGATCACATATTTGACATCTTTGGATAAATTCCAGCCTGTTTGTTGTAGTCATCATCCTATGAACTCCTAATTCTTTTTCTTGGTCCTCGGTGCTAATTAGACACTTGTACCAATGCCAGCCACCGTGCGACCTACACCAAGTCGGACGACGGTTCGTCCGGCAACCCATGCCGCGAGCTTTGGTGAGGCCAGCAGCCTTGGTCTCGGTGAGGGTCATGACGGGGGAGGGTGTAAACCTTGCCTAGTACAGTGGTGACCGGAGTATCTTGTTCATCGCTTTTATTTCGTCTAGAGCTGAAACGCAACCTATGATTGACATTTGCTGATGGTGTGCAGTGTCAAAAGAAGCTCTTTGTTCAAAACATGACCAGTAAGGGAGGACTAAGTAATCCGAACCGTATGACCGTCGTTACCCGGTTAGATCACTCGATCCATGATAGACTAAGTCGATACACGAATTTGTGGCTCCATTGATGGTGTATATGAACAAAGAAGAACAATCAGTTCAGGAAGCGAGCGTTGGCCTTTTCAGCATCGTATAGGGTTATTCTGTCGAAAAAACCTCACTACCAGCTTAAATTAAGAGAACTTATGTAAGTAAAGTTATGTTCAACGAGAGTGGTATGGAAAACTAATGTCGTAAATGATAAAATTCGCCAAAAATCTCAGTGAACAAATCATGTTTAAGAGGATGCAAAGGTTATCTGCTTTACCATCCATTAGATTCAATTGGGGAACCGATTGAACCGGTTCCTTGGTGAAATGGGTTAATTTCCGAGTAGAATCAATTTCGAACCATCTCCATGTCTTATGATAATTACACTGGAAGTCCTAAAACTTATCAAAAAAGTGCAATTAAGTCCTAAAACTTTAAAAAAGTGAAATGAAATCCCGAAAACTAACATTAGAGACAATTAGATATTTCAAAACATAGCCCACTAAAGCCCAACCAGAACGAGCAAAACCCTAAAAATCTATTCCTTCTTTTCATCGCACACTCTCTCCTCTCCATCTCATCTCATGCCAGGCGAATTACATTTTGTCCCTCGGATTTTGGCATTTGTTTGTAAACTACACCTTGACATTTCAATTTTAGCAATTTCCCCGGTGAAGTCTTGAAATCGGTTGCAAATGCCTCTCCTGGCGTTTTGAATACGATCATTTTTAAGTTGGTGCTCCTTGTATGTGCTTGTCACGTGACTAATTCGCTCTCTTATCCAACACCAAGTCAGATGACGTGCAACCAATGCTAGCCACCGTGCAACCAACACCAAGTCAGGCGACGGCTTGGCAATTCATGCCTGTCTTTGGCGACGGGAGCATTTCGTTACCAACTTTGTAATTGCCATCGTCTGTGTTCCGCCAAGAGCTGAAACACATGGTCTCTGATTAGGCATGGCGACTGCGCGAGTCATCTTGATTGCAATGACAAATGCCACCTCTCGCTTGCTGTCTAGGATGCCATTTTCACTTCAGCAAGGTTGTCATAGTAGTCTCTCTCTCTCTCTCTCTCTCTCTCTCTCTCTCTCTCTCTCTCTCTCTCTCTCTCTCTCTGGGCAGAAGATAGGGAAGCTGGCCTCGCATGAGCGCAGCGTGCGTCACCGGACTGTCATTGGACTTGGCATGGGTCACTGGTTTTACGAAAGTTCAAGAACCGATGATACTTTATTTTTGGATGAGGAAACATTCTTTGAATACAGCGACGAATGCTGGCTTTGCTCATTCAACCTTAACTGGGTATTCGACATTGCTAATGGAGTGCGTACTCAGAAGAACTTCCTTGTTCAAACTTCAAAGCATGACTCTTACAATGTTTAAGCTCAGCAAGGGAGGAATAAGTAAAATCTGAATTGCATGCCTTCAAATTTACAAGGTTTTAGATCCCTCAATTCATGAGGGACTAAGTCGAGTAACGAATTCGATAGTGCATGGAAAGAAAGACGATTAATTAGTTTAGGAAGAGAACGTTAAATTTTTTAGGGTTATGCAGGACTTTATCGTTAAAGAACCTTGCTACCAGCTTTAAATTGAAAGAACTTGCTTTACATGAACAAAGTTATGATGGGTTAGACCGATATATAAAATTCATGTAATCAATGGTAAAGTCTGCCAAAAATCTCTTTGAATGGTTAATCATATTTAAGAGTAGGGAAAATGACATAAACAGTCTATGAACTTTGACCCAATGTGCAATGTGATCCATGAATTTTCAAATTATTCAATGTGGTCCTTAAATTCTTGATACATGTTCAATTTAGTCCCTGGACGGTATGATAATGTTCAATGTTGTCCCTGAACTTGAATTAATAGAAGGACAACATTGAACATTTTCGTATAATTCAGGGACTAATTTGAACAAGTACTAAAAGTTTAGGGACCATATTGAATAAGTTAAAAGTTCAGGGACAACATTGTACATTGGGTCAAAGTTCAAGGACTACATTAAACAAATTAAAAGTTCATGGTCCACATTACACATTGAACCAAAGTTTATAGACTATTTATGTCATTATCCCTTACGAGTATGCTAAGATTATTTGTGTCCATATATCCATTAGATTCAACTCCTAAATCGATTGAATCGGCCAATCCTAGTTCTTTGGTTAACTGTGTTATTTGCTTGGTAGAACCGATTTTGAACCGTTTATGTCATGTTTAATTATGTATGGTTTGGAGGGGATTCACAACCTGGTATCCAACCTAGTTTGTTAATGACCAAACTAGTCCAGATACTTTGATATGTGATGTGGTCCCAAAAAAGTATGACATTCAATTAAATCATTTGATACGTAGGCTGTGTTTGTTTTGCGAAACATGAATGATTTGAAAAACATATTCTTAAAAATAATCTCTTGTATCATTTACAAAAATAAAAGAACGAAAGACATTTCATATCCACGAAAATGTTTTAGATGTAAATTGTTATCGATTGACTAATTATTTCAAGTGATACAAATATTTTTTTTGAAAAATAATTTTCAAATTATTCATTTTTTGGCGAGACAAATGGAGCCGTGGCCCATTAAACCACACCCCAAGCAAACAAAACCCTCAAAATATGTTCGTTTGCTTCACCAAACGCCCTATCCTCTTTTCTCACGCCGGGCAAATTTGCATTCCTTCTCTAAAAATTTGCCATTTGTTGTAAGTTATCCCTTGATTTTTCAATTTTACCAATTTGCGCATTGAAGTCTTGGAATCGGTTGCAATGTCACCCCTGCAATTGGCCATCATTTTTTGGTTGGACTTTCGGGCGTGTACTTGTCACTTAATTGTCTTCGTTCTGTTATGGAGGGCAAAGTTGTCCTATAATAAATGGTGAAAAAATTTTACCCCCTAGTTTTGGTACATGTGGCAGGTAACCTCCAATTTTTCACTTTTTTCAATGTTACCCCTAGAGTAATTAAAGGAGTTTCAAAGCCATTTTGACGTCGAATCATGGCCAATTTTTTGATCTAGTCTCCCCAAAGATCGACTTAGGCTACACAAAACTTTAAATTAGTACATTTATGACAATTTTACTCCAAATTAATTTTTTTACAATAAAAAATCTCAAACTGTTACACTTATGATAAATTTATCCCGAACTATTTTTTTTACCACAAAAAACCCCACACTGATACACGTGTGACAATTTTACCTTGAACTAATTTTTTGACCACTAAAAATCCTACATTGGTACACGTGTGACAATTTTATCCTGAACTAATTTTTTGACCACCAAAAACCCCAAACTGGTACACCTGTGACAATTTTATCCTTCGTTAATATCCGATAAATTGGATTAATATCTCGAAAAATGATAAATTGGTAAACTTGTGACAAACAGAGGGATAAAACCCTCAACTGGTACATCCGTCAACTACCACGCGTCATCAAACTTAGCAATCTAACAATAAAATTTAACGGAAACTAACATAGGGTAAATTTATCATAGGTGCACCAGTTTGGGATTTTTAGTGGTCAAAAAATTAGTTCGGGGTAAAATTATCACAGATGTACCAGTTTGAAAATTTTGGTGGTAAAAAAACTAGTTCAAGGTAAAATTGTCACAGGTGTACCAGTTTGAGATTTTTGTGATAAAAAAAATAATTCAAAATAAAATTGTCATAGATGTATTAGTTTGGGGTTTTTTAATGGTATTAATCCGTCTGGTGATGCATATAGTTGTAGTGTACTGTCTACTAGTGGTGCGGCTACCACGCGCTAGACCGCTTCTCCCTGGCTGTAAGACGTTCTCCTTTTTTTTCTTATTTAAATACGTCTTTTCCAATTGTTATTAGTAATAGAGATTATAAAATTTTTTCTTCTGATTAATATAATATTTTGTTCACAAACTAATTCTAAGAAGTTAATTAATTATAATAATTTGGTGTTATAACTATAAATCTTGACAGTTTGTCACATCGCATTAGCCTTTGATACTCATATTATACTTCTTGTAAAGTGATGTTAGTATGAGGGCATCATAGCAAAACAATTGACTTATAGAGTAAACACGTTGATTTGTACTAATAAACAAATTGTGTATCTTGTAATGATTTTTCACCGCATTTCATCATTTGCTTTATGCCTTACCCTATGTTGCAAGCCCTAAGAGGTCATTTCCTGAGAATGATATACATCTTTTGTAAAGTATGGGCTAGATTGAAAAACTTTACTAAAAGTATAGACCTTTTATGAAAATCGGCCACAGTCAACACTAGGGTATATTACCCCCAATTTCAAGGCTTTAGGGAGGAAATTGCAAATATTAAAAAGTCAGCAGGCAACTTATAATGAGTGCCTAAACTTGAGGGGTAAAATGCAATTCCACTCTTATTTCTTGCATAGATTTTCCCTTAGTAAGCTTGCCGCACCATCTCAAAGCCGCGCTGCTTGGCTGTCGCGGCCGCCTTGTCTTGCCGTCGCGGACCAGAGGCTACTTCGGTGAGAATTCATTAGCAATCAACAGTTACACATATACAGTAAGGTGAATAATGTCGAAGTAAACTGTAATTTTACTTGAGCATGGCTGCATTATCCTAGTGAATAATCTCGAGGGAATGGATAGACCTTATTTTCTTGCTCGTCGAGGAAATTTAATCGAATGCACGTGGAGAGCGACCTGGGGAGGCATGGTACTTTAGTTTTTAGACTATTTGAATAAAGTTCATTAAATTGAGATTCCTGTATAGGTTGGAATGGTGAATAAAATGCCTTTCTTCTTGGACCACCAAAGCAAGATTCTCCTCCCCAAAGAAATTCATCAGCATTTGATTCAGCATGGTGGAACTCTCTAATAATTGTGGCAAGAGATAACCTCTTAACCTTAATCAGGAGCTTCCCATGAATCCTTTGTTTCGATTAAGAAGTAACCTCACAAAAAAAAAGGGAATTTTCACTCTTACAACCTTTGTGGCTTGTCTGTTTGATATACAACGATAATGAGCTTCACGGATGCGTTATTTATTTTAACGTGCCAGTGCACACACGCCTTATATCCTCAATTTCTCTTGTATCTTTTTCTTTCTCAAGAAGAGGAAATACCCTCCAGATATTTTACATTCAGGTGATCTCGAGATCCAGATGAAGACGTAGATGAAACCTTTAAAGGACTTACTTAAATCCGTATAAGTGCCTTTCTTCTTGGACAACCAAAGCAAGAGTCTCCTCCCCCAAAGAAATTCATCATCATTTGATTCAGCAAGGTGGAACTCTCTAATAAATTATCGCTGCATAAGCGGTTTAGCTGCTAAGATTCTGTACAATTAGTACAGAAGGACTCTTACAGACATGCTGACCAGTGACCATGTAGGCAAATTCGATTTCTTTTGATCTTTGAAGATTTCGAAAGTAAGATTTTCCTCCGTTCGCAAAAAACCCGGACGAGGATGTCATCTCGAACCCGGTCGAGGATGTCATTTCGCCGGCGTGACGATGGATCGATCGAGAAACCGACTCGAGAAAAACCCGCCTGAGGATGTCGTCTCGCCGGCTCGATGGCGGATCGATCGAGGAACCCGACCCGAGACCGACCGATTGGGGTTTCAAGAGTGGTAACCAAAGACACCAGGGTCCAACCAGGTATGTTCCTGATACCGTTCGACCATAGGAAAGTGATGCAAGAACAAGAGGGCTAGTAGTGACACTGCTGACACCTTCCAGCACACCGCAGCAGTTAGCCATGATGACGACACCGCCGTCGCCATCGACCCCTGTCTCTCCTCTGCTTCTCCTCCTCCTCCTCCTCCTCTTCGTCTTCGTCTCGTCCTCGCCCTCTTCCTCTGCTTCGCTCTACGACACCTTCCTCCACTGCCTCGTCAACCACACGCAGACACTTGAACAGCAGCAGCAGCCGCAAGAACCCTCCCGAATCCTCCATGCCCCGACCAACTCCTCGTACCCGACCCTCCTCGGGTCTCTCGTCCGCAACCGCCGCTTCAACACCTCGTCGACCCCGAAGCCCCAGCTCATCCTCACCCCCTCCCGCCCGTCCCACGTCCAGTCTGCCGTCCTCTGCACCAGAGGAACCGGCACGCAGCTCCGAATCCGGAGCGGCGGGCACGACTACGAAGGTACCTCCTACGTCTCCCGTGCCCCTTTCTTGATTCTGGACATGTTTAATTTTCGGTCCGTCGATGTCGATGTCAAACAAGCGACCGCTTGGGTCGGAACCGGAGCGACTCTTGGGGAATTGTACTATAGGATTTGGGAAAAGAGTGGTCTTTATGGGTTTAATGCTGGGGTTTGCCCAACTGTCGGTGTCGGTGGGCATTTGAGCTGTGGCGGATACGGGAACATGTTGCGGAAATTCGGGTTGGCGAGCGATAGCGTGGTCGATGCACAGATTGTGGATGTCGAGGGTAGAGTTCTTGATAGGAGCTCAATGGGCGAGGATTTGTTTTGGGCTATTAGAGGTGGAGGTGGGGCGAGTTTTGGAGTGATATTGGGTTATAAAGTGAAGCTTGTCCCTGTTCCGAAAGTGGTTACTGTTTTTAGAGTGGGGAGGACTATTGAGGAAAACGCGACTGAGCTCGTGTATCAGTGGCAGAACATTGCGCCGAGGACTGATAATGATTTGTTCATGAGGCTTTTGCTTCAGCCTGTCAGTTCCAAGAGACAAAAGGGAGCTAAAACAGTTAATGCCTCTGTTTTGGCTCTGTTTCTTGGAAATGCGGATAGGCTGGTTTCAATGGTTAATGAGGAGTTTCCGGAGTTGGGTTTGAGGAAAGAGGATTGTGCAGAGATGAGCTGGATTGAATCGGTTCTCTGGTGGGGGAACTTCAATAGAGGTACGGCTGTGGAAACTCTGCTAGACCGAATGCCTAAGTCGGTGAGTTTCTTGAAGAGGAAATCAGATTATGTGCAGGAACCGATGTCAAGGGAGGAATTGGAGTTGCTTTGGGATAAGTTGATTGAATTGGGAAAGGTCGGATTTGTGTTCAATCCGTATGGAGGAAAAATGGGCAAAATCCCTGTGTCAGACACTCCATTTCCTCATCGAGCTGGGAATCTGTTTAAAATACAGTACTCGATCAGTTGGAGTGAAGATGGAATTGAAGCGGAGCAGAGTAATCTGGCTAAAGCAAGAGAGCTTTACAATTTTATGACTCCGTATGTGTCGAAAAACCCACGAAGGGCTTTTTTGAACTATAGGGACCTCGATATTGGGATAACTGATAACGGCGAAAATAGCTACGAGGAAGGCAGTGTGTATGGGGTGAAGTACTTTGCTGAAAACTTTAATAGATTGGTGAAAGTTAAAACTGCAGTTGATCAGCAGAACTTCTTCAGGAATGAGCAAAGTATTCCTGTTCTTCCAAGTAAGGCTTTGAACATGAGTTTACAGTTAAACTAATGAGTTTGTTTGTTTAGTGGTGCTTTTGAAATTGCATGTCCTCAAGAGGTATATTAATTATAATTATTTTTTGATTTAGTCCTGTTCTTCCGAGTGAAGGTTTAATTGTAAACTTAAACTAATAAGTTTGGTTGGATTACTGGCGCCAGTTTAATGGTAACTGCTGTCCTCTAGAGGTATATTACATGCACTTTCTAATATTTCTGTGAGGAGTTGATTTTATCTTATGATGGGTAGTTTGCTGTGAGTAGACAGGTTTGTGCAGGATTTTATTGCCAATGGCTAATTCTAAGGTTCTTCCTCTTGCTTGTTCACAAATAAATGATCCAAATGAAACAACAGCTAATTTCAGAACTTTTTTTGAATTCTAACTCGTCTCTTTGAGCATTCCCACGTTTCCTTTAACCAGAATTATGCTGAACGTGCATAATGTTTAAAATATTTGTCTTTTGCCATTGAATCTTTTTGGTTCTCAACTACTATATTTCAATACTTGCTATACCGTTCTTCTTAGTCATGAACAAATGCACCCATATGAAGATTTTTTCATTGGTTCGCTCATTCAATTTTCCTGCAGGATCCTCCTCGGCCATGACTCAGTATTCAGGGTCAACAGAGACAACTAGAAAAGTGATGGTATTGGTCATCCTCGCCCTCTTTCTGAAGGATCTCATGACCATCTATTCCTAGAAATGAGGGCCAGTGTCTTCTTGAGGAATGTTAGACTTCCTCAGCTTCCTCTTCGGAAGGAAGAAGGAAAATGATAATGCTCCATCTTGTGCTGTCAGTTGGAATTTATTAGTTGGCTACTGATACTTGTAAGGAAGAGGTAATCACGTCTTCTTTCATGTAATGTCAAACTTGTCGTAATTGGATGACATGCATGATTTGCCAAAACACAGGTAATTTTGCAAATGTTTGCCAAATCAAAAAAGTAGCATACTGCTTTCTGTCCCTGCCAAAGAAGAAAGTAGTGTATTGCAATTTCAGGTACTGTATATTGAAAGGACTTGATTGTACTTTTAAAAAAATATTTTTGGGACTTAATTAAACCAATTGAAAAGTCTAAGACTTGATTGCATTATGTATAAAAGGTTTAGGACTTTTGGTGCACTTTTTCTGAAAATTCTTTAGCGACTGATTGTGTTGGATGTAGGATACATCTGATGCGAGACTTAGCTGCTCTTATTGATTGCTCATGGTGGGGGAACTCTAGTAGATTAGAATCCCGGGAGGACAAGGAGGAATTGAAGTCTGTGGCAGAATGTTACTTAATGGCAATTGTTGATTGCTGCCTGTGGAGGAACTCTGCAAGATTGATTCATCAGGAGGACAAAGTAGGGTTTGAGGTTTGTGGCCAAATATTGCTCAGTATGGTTTTCGTTATAGAAAAGAGGGAGAAAGGATTCTGTTATCGATCATAATTAATCCATTGTTGTGAGTTTACCTAAAGAAGATACTAAGGAATGAAAGGAAAGAAAGATTCTGCATCTAATTTGGTTACAGATACAGAACAGACCAATTATATTTTTCAAAACTTGGATTATAATGTCAATTGGGGGCAACCAATAATAATCTAGATACAATTATGAATCAATTTAAGGTTATATGTGGACAAACTAATGTGAAGTTCAAAGTCCAACCTATTCTAACCTATAACACAAAACTTTATTCAGAAATTCAACTTATATTTGTGAGTTCAATGAGCATGCTCTCATTCCATTTAGATATCGTTGTATCATGGAATGAAGTGCAACCGGTTGACCTTTCACAGCAGACATCTTCATATCATTCTTCGCTTGTAGAGCGGATAATGCTGCGTGATGGTTTCTCTTGATCTCCTCCAACTTTCTCTCATCGTCCTCTAACTTCTCTAGGAGGTGGCGCACTTCATCATCGTTTCTAGATTGCCCGTACCTATGTGATGTTGAGAGTAGTACAGAAATAACACCAAGTCCATACTGATCCTCTTCGATCAAGTCCCTTTGACACTCTTTTGGATAGAAGATGACCCCAAAGAGACAACGGATTGAAGTCGTTCTTATATAAAAGCAGTTGCTTTATTTATTAAATATTATAAGCCCAGAGAAATATTAGATTTTGAAAGCTAGAAAAATGATGAATATACATATATCAAAGGGAACAAACAAAAAAGTTACTTTAGTTAGACACTTGGACTGGTCTGCAGTTGATTGATCTACAGATCAGTCCTGTTTTTCGACTGGTTTGAACTGATTTGTAAGATCAGTGCAGTTTTATGGCAATGCCGACCAGTCCATGTGTGTGGATAAGCCAATTGCTTGTCTGGTCTTCTCTTTGATGTCTGTACCTTCAACATTTGTCTAGCCTTCGGATCTCATGTTTTATTATGGCTTATTATATGTATAGAATAAAGCAACTGCTTTAGTATAAGAACCACATGAATCGAGGGAGTCTTTGGATTTATCTTCTGTTAATTACTACTGTCTGCAAATTGTTGATGGAAGAGGATCAGTATGGAAGAGTGGCAGATTATGGGTTTGGTGTCACTTCTACATGACTCTCAACATCACAAACGTACAGATGATCTAGAAATGATGATGAAGTACACCGCACCTAAGAGAAGTCAGAGGAGAATGAGAGAAAGTTGGAGGTGAACAAGAGAAACCATCAAGTGACGTTATTCGCTCTGCTGTGAAAGGTCAATTGAATGCACTTCATTCCGTAATACAACACCTTAATGGGATGAGAGGATGCTCATTGGACTTATATGTATAGGTCAAATTTCTAAGTAGAGTTATATATACTAGGATGTAATAGGTTGGGTTTTTGAACTTCACACGAGTTGTGGACTCATTTCCTTAAATTGATCCATACTTGTCTTCTTGATGATTATTTGTTGCCCCTATTCACATGATATTATTATTTGGTTTATACAGTTTGATTCGGCTAGTCAAAATCCTAATGACACCGTCTAACTATTTGGAAGAAAATGTCGGTGGTGAATAAGAAGATTGTGCAGTCTTGGTGTTCTGTGTCTATCTGATGAAATGCTATTGCTTATATTAAATTCCTTTTGGTTGATGTTATTTTGTAGTCAAATATTAATGCTGTGGACCAAATGTTATAATAGATAACTACATTAGAACCTAACTGTTGGCACCATTTACATTTGAATACATTTTGGGATATTTCTTAGCTTTATCGTATTATCAGTTGTTATTCATTCGCGTCATTTGGACTATAACTAAATTCTTTTATGGATGGTGGTGGAATATATCTCGAGTTCATTATGACGACAGGGATTGGTCCCTTCCGTGGGGTCATATGTGACATCCTGAAATTTGCCCATTTGGGATTTATGAAATGCTTGGTTTTATGAACGTACTTGTAGTTAGTTCTCGCCCGGAACTGATCATTCCCGGGATACTAACCATTAGGGAAATGCTCATTAGGGATTTAAATTCGTGCTACTAAAGAAAATTCGATCGTGAATTGATTTTCGACCATAGAATCATTGAGGTGACATTTTGAGCCAATGTAGGCCGATCTTAGGGTAGTTATGGGTCGATTCGTCACTGTTATATGAGTGGATCACGGGTGATTCTGTTTGGCCACGAAATGAATTGACGAATGATCCAGAATCTATACCGAACGATCGTGCCCGACGGAACTAGATCGAACCTCGCGATTACACGATAACCGAAGTCGTCACGAACTGAATGAACTTGCACGTGACTTGATTTATTATCAGTTACGGGTCGAATATGCGAATTTCCCCAAAAGCCGCCCGTTAGTTTGAGAAACGCTTGAGTTTTGTTAAATAAAATTCAATTATTAATTAGAGCGCAAATTGGACATCGGAAAATTAGGAAGTCACGACGGGACGTTAGGATGACGTTGTGGTTGGAACGTACAATTTTGGATTTTCCCGAATCCTTCAGAAAAATTCAATTTCGGCAAGAAAATGGAAAAGTGACCATTTTACCCTTGGAGGTTTATAAAGGGCAAGTGTTAAAGGGGAAGGGCATTTTGGTTATTTTGCCCTAATTTTTGAGTTGGACAATTTTTTGGAATTTTATGAAATTCCCAAATTGCCCTTGGATATTTTTGGAAAGATGTGATCCGGGCCGTCGATTTCAAGATAAGATCGAATCTCGACCGTCGATTTGATTTGTGAGACAAGGGCAAGATGGTCAATTGCCCCTCAATTATTACTTTGGATTATTTAAAGCCCAAAATCCTCTCTCTCTCTCTCCTCATTCTCTCTTTCACCTCACTCGGCTAACTCTCTCTCCTCTCCCCCTCCCTCACCGAGAGCTCTCTCTCTCCCCCTTGGCCGCCGTCCACCGCGCCGTCGCCGCTCCGGCCACCGATCACCGCGCCACCACCGTCCCCCCCTCACCCTCTCGGTTCTCTCTCTCTCTTTCCCTCTCCCGTGGTCGTGAGGAACCGGCCCAAGCCGCCGTCGCCGCCGGACGCCGTCCAGCCCACCCGCCGCCGCCGAGCCACTCGCTGCCGCTCACCGTTGACCGCCGCTCGTTTTCCGCTCTAACCGAGTTAGTCTAGAGTTTGGTAAGCCACGCCCTAAACTTTATTTAGGACTTCGAGTATCAACGGATAAATTAGAGGTGGAATCGGATTTAATTAGACGCGATTTTTGGCTGAATTAGGGGCTGTTTTGGATTTAATTTAGTGGATCGGTTTGAGGATTGATATGGGCTGATTTGAGGTTGAAATTGTGACATTTCGAGGCTGATTTGATGCTGGATCAATTGCTGGAAATTGAGACTCGTTTTGGCGAGCATATGGTCCGATTTGGAGACAAATTGTGTCGGTTTGGTTGATTGTGGTGTGGCTGGTTGGTAGGGCTTAATATGGCTTAAAATGAGTTTGGAAATGTTGAGTTTGTGGCTGTGATGGTGGCCGTGTTTGTGGGCCCATGAGCGGTCTTACATGTTTGTTGCATCGAGAATTGATTGATTGAAATATGCTTTGTTATGTGCACGCTCGGGCCAAATTGAATTAATTGTCAATTGGCCGTGTTGAATCTTATTGAGCATGAGAAATGTGTGAATTGGTGCGTACACGGACCACGTGTGATTGGCCAATTTGTTGGCAAGCGGGTGTTGAGCATGTGAATGAACGAGAAATCGTGTGGTGTGGTATGTGTGATTGCGGAAATCCCTGAGGCGGTACCATTACGCGGGGAATTGATCCGTCCTGAGGCGGTACGACTACGCGGGACGATGCTCGGTATTACCGGAGGACGGCCAACCTGAGGCGGTACTATTACGCGAGTTGTGTCGTAGGTGGTGGGTGTTGAGCCTGATGCGGTACCACTACGCGGGCAAGATACACGGCCTGAGGCGGTACCATTACGCGGGACCTGAAGTGTTGTTATGAGTTAGTTGCAGTGAACCTGAGGCGGTATTACTACGCGGGTCACTGGCGAGTTGAGAATGAGATAGTCGCAGTGAACCTGAGGCGGTACTATTATGCGGGTCACTGGTGAATCAAGTGTGAGATGGTCGCAGTGAAACTGAGGCGGTACCATTACACGGGTCACTGGCGAATTATGTGGAAAGAATGTGAGGAGGTCGGAACGAATGCATGAAATGCAATTAGAACGTGCATGTGATTGGAAATGGTGTTGTTGTGACTAACGTGCAGGTTGCACGCTGGAAAAGCCCAGGTAAGCATAATTGTGTGCCTGCTATGTGATGGCTGAGTGTGTGATTGTATTTGTGATTGTCTGGAGGTACGTGATAGCCTAGGTGGGGTTTAGGGTGTGTGTTTACTGAGATGTATTCTCATGGTTATTTCAACCGACAATTTCAGAACCACGGCCGGAGCAATGAATCCCCCACCGCCACCACCAGAACGTTTTGGAGTACCAGTGCACACCGATCATAGCGTTGTAGAATACCCTATAGACGAAAACATGACCTGAGTTAAGCATACGACGGTGGTTTGGGTAGACGTAAGACTACCCCTCTGGCAAGCCAACACATACACCGCTTGGTTCTTTCGGGACGGGATAGATGAGTTTGGTCCCGTTCGTGGATTTGACGTCCCTTTGATGGAGTTGGGGACTGGGACCCGTCTGCCATACCTCCTCCCGACGGCGAGATGACTAGTTTGGAGACTAGTCTAGCGCAGTCCGGACAGCAGCAAGCGCCTGCAGCACCTGAGCCTTCGGGGGCCGAGCATGAGCCAGAGCCTGAAGAATCGCAGGCGGGGTACGATCCTATGGACGTGGATCTCGAGGCGATCCCAGAGGAAGAACCGGAAGAGGAAGAACCCGAGGCAGAACCTGAGGATGAGCCTGAAGAAGAACCGGAGTATATACCCCCGTATGAGCAATGGATTGACCTTGAATTTGTGCCAGAGTACGGGTCCGATGAGGAGTCAGAAGAGGAGGAGCGGGACGAGGTTCCAGCGGAGTCGGGTGACATAAACCACTCGATCGAGATCGAGGCCGAGCCGGAGTCCTCGGAGGAGCAGACAGTCCAGAGAAATTCAGAATCAGATGACGAAGAATCAGACTCGGAGTGGACGCCAAGCAGAGGGCGTAGGGGCTAGGTTTAGGGGTTGGAACAGGTTTTTGAGGTGTTCCATTTTTGGTGATAGGGAAACCCAGGCTATCGATCCTTTTTTATGTCGGTGGTTAATAGTGTAGAAGTTCGGTGTGCTTGTATATATGGTGGTTTGTAAATTGTGAATATTATATAAGTTTGAATGAGGAATGAGTATGTTTATTCTCCTTAATTACCCCAGTTTTATTTGTCCGGGTATTGGTGGCTTTCGCTGATCGTTTCAAATCTCTGATAAGTTCAATTGGGTCGGCGATATCCTGAGACATCGCATTATTCGACCAGAGAAGTGTGTCGCGGTCTCGAAGGGGTTCGGGGCGTGACATCATATATGTGTAATAGTTATGTGGCTTTATAAAAGTGCATAAAAATATGTCTACATGGGTGTACGAGTGAACTTTGGCTGGTGTAGAAGCGTAAAAACGAGTTAATATGAAAGTGCATGTTGGGACCTTAGAAAGATGTCGTGAAAACATCCCATTTGAGACCTCAGGGGCGCCTGTGAAATGTCCCAGAATGGGTTGTCCGTGTAAACGTCCCGATGCATCGTCCCATGGTGGGCGTTTCTGAATCGTAAACGTCCCACTGTGGGGTGCTTTCTAGACGTCCCGATACTCTGAAGGTACTAGAGGAGGGACACCTACAAACTTGCAGGGACGTCTGAAAAACGTCCTACCTTAAAACCGTGACATATATGTAATGTTCCATCTCTGGGGTGTTTCCTGAGAGTCCCTGTGGAAAGCTTTGGACATCGCATATCGCGACGTGCTCGGGACGTTTCTCAAAACATCCCTGTACAGTGCGGGATGTTTGTGGAACGTCTCTAAAGGCTGGTATCCCCCCATCAGGATGTTTACGGAAGTATCCCGTGTAGGCATGTCAATGATGAAATTCCTAGAGGCATGATGTAATTTCTTGGTTTGAAAATAGAATCACGAGAGTACCATTTTTCTTCGAGAACATATAGATTTTCTCAGGCTTTGCTTTATATGCCCAAAACCACTAACGCTCAGACGAATCCTGGAACTTCTTTGCCAGCAGTGAAGTCCCTGGAGAATGAAGCGAGGCAACTCACGCTAACAAGGTACTTTTCTGAAAAAAAAGCTTCATTCAGATGAGAGATATAGTTTGATTCTGTACAACCGGGGTAAGCGATTAAGGCACAGGTTCCCCTCACGGTCATAAAAAGAAAAAAAATTACAGTGGTGGATCGACATTTGAAAGATTAAATCTATTCTCCGAAGATTTTAATTAACTTTACTATGATGTAACAACATTTGCTTAGTTTGTCCGCACATTGGCTAAGTTAACTAGTCTTGTATTATCCTGGGTGCATGAGGCAAGTATTATGCAATTCCAAGTAGAAAAGAGCTGATCAACAGCAAAATTTGCTATTCAGGTGATCATTGGGTCATTGATAAGAGTCGTCGTCGGTGCTCGTAAGCGAGGCATCGGTTGCTCGTGGTCATGTCCGGAGGACGAGGTCGGGCTGTGTGATATGAAATCCGGAAGAATTTCGCGCGTGGGATCCACGCCAGAGCGCGGTATTAAAGTCAGACTGTACATTAGCTTCAAATGCTCTGCGTATGAACGGTTTGCAAAAGCTGGTGTCCAAAATGACGGGCACGATCTGCATTGGAGTTTTGAGCAAGTTCGCCCTCTTTATCTTTGACCCATCTTCTTCTTTGATATCCATCAAAGATATGATCTATAAGTCAAACGTACTTTTCTTCAGGAACAAGCGAAGGGAGATAAACTCCAGAAAATGAGGTTTGCTAAGTTGGACTTTTAGCGTTGTTTGACAAAATGCAGAATGGTCGCGCCACGAGTCTCGAGCGACATAAATCGAAAGTTAACGCGAAGAATTTGACCAAAAATATGCGAAGAATATGAAGAAAAGTCTGTGAAGGCTAAGGTGCCATTTGGATTAGTTCACTCTTGTTTTCTTTTTCTAAATAATAGAAACGATTAACTTGTTTATGCGGAAACTGTCAAATCAGTCCTAAGTCCATTGTATGGATGTCAATTCAGTCCTAAATTTTTCAATTTTGTCAATTTAGTGCTAAACCTTTACGCAAAATTCCATTATAGTTATTTTGGTCAATTTTTTATGGAAATTACTAACGTTGGAATGCGCCATATAAGACGGCTGGCAAAGATTGAATCGCCACGTCACTGATTTCTAGTGAAAATTGGCCGAAGGGACCGCATTGGATTTTCTCACAAATGTTTATGACTAAATTAAAAAAAAAATTGAAAAGTTTAGCACTAATTGACATCCATACAATAAGTTTAAGACCGATTGGGTAATTTTCCCATGTATTTATAATTTATGTAAATGCTTTTTCATTAGAAGCAATGTTTGATAAATGCCAAATATTAAATGTTTATTTGGCATCATATTCGTTAGAAAACATTTGTCACGTCCAAATAGTAGTTATATTGCTGACTTTATTTCTGCGTGATATATTTTGCTCATATAGTTAAACTAAACTATTTAGCAATAATAAAACTAGCATTATAGCCCGCGCGATGCACGTCAAAGTTAATGGATTAGTCTTCATACGAAATTTACGAAATTCCTTTGCATTAGAGTTCGACATTTTACATTCTTTACCAACCCATATTTTCACATTCTACAGCTTGTTTCTACTTTACTTTTACATATTTCAATAAATGATTTATTCGATTGGTGAAGTTTTTGACTGTTGGATCTATATATATCAACAATGAGTTTTTTTTTTTCTAATCTTCTCTTGTTACAAGTTTCAATTGATTAACTATGTCAATAGGTTGTAAATTCACTACACCAAGTATGAAATACTTGAAAATTGATATAGTTGAGGTATTGAATTAGAGAATTACCTCTTATATATATTTATGGTTAATACCACGAAAAACTCCAAACTGATACGCTTGTGACAAATTTACTCCAAATTAATTTTTTGACCACCAAAAACCCTAAACTGGTACACCCATGATAATTTTACTTTCCATTAGTTTCTGTTAAATTTTACCGTCAAATTACTGAGTTGAATGACACGTGGCAATTGATCGGTGTACTAGTTTAGGGTTTTACCCCTTTGTTTGTCACATGTTTATCGATTTATGTTTTTCGTGGTATTAATCCAATTAAATGGAGGATAAATTTGTCACAAGTGTACTAGTTTGAGGTTTTTTGTAGTAAAAAAATTAGTTTGGGGTAATTTTGTCACAGGTGTACCCGTTTGGGGTTTTTGGTGGTAAAAAATTAGTTTGGGGTAAATTTGTTATGGGTGTATCATTTTGAGATTTTTCGTGGTATTAACCCTTGTTTTTTTTTGTTTATAGAGGACTATACAACTTTTTATATAGTTCTTCCATCTATTAGTGTGCTCTCTTTAACTTGTCCGTATGTTGGAATTTTTCTGGGCAATCGACATAGCTCGATGCTCCTGCATCACATTTGGTGGCCGATTCTTCTTGAAATTGTAGTAGGGGCTTGGAATACACCATCATTTAACGGTACTGTTATGTTAGCACAGCTCGATTAAAAATACCGAAGAAATTGAATCCAGGGAATGGACGAGACAATAATCAAACCAACAATTAAAAACATTGGAGAAATTCAATTATAATCCACATAATAGATGAACTGATGATTTTTTTGATAAAGATAAATCCACAATTGTATCAACAAATTTAATCTGGGAAAATACAACTATTTTATCACGCAGTAGAACACTAATAAAATTGATATAAAAAAAGAAAAATAAAGATGAGATACAGATCATAGGATTAAGAGGAGATGCATGGAAATTCTTCTTATGTCCTGATGCTCATTATCACTTATTTGGTTTAACGAGTTCGCAATGGGTTACCAAAAAAAAAAAAGAAAAAAAAAGGAAATCAAAAAGATCTCAGTCGGTCAACGCCAGAAAAGAAGCTCTTTTTCTTTATTCAATGCCTAACATGTAACAGGATCACTTATGAATTTATTTTTCGATGTACATTCAAGTAATAAAGAATTAAGTTTAACAGGTTTTAGAGCCAAAATCAATTTGCATCATTAATGAAGAGGAGCCATATGTTATTTAGATTTGGATTAAGTATTAGAAAGGTAAAACTAAATGATAATTTAACAGCTTTTAGAGTTGTAATACATCATCTTTAATGAGGAGGAGCAAAGTTTATTTATTAGATTTATTGTATCACCACATTTATTTCTTGATAATATTGGAAGAAAAAGCATTTACTCTTTTTTTAAAATCCAGAATAGTAACATTACTGTTTATCAAACATTAATTCTAATTATTCAACCACTGACAAGATTTTCCAAGGCGCTAATTACTCTTATTACATATATGAGGGATCACTATTACCAAGATATTATGCGAGAAGAAAAGTAAAATACACATTTTTTGGGTTGAAAAAATACACATTATTAAATAGTAGAGATCTGTTGTATTTTGGAGCCTAAGTTTCTGTCCAACAACCTAACGTTAGAGATTATCAGAATCACTGATTTGAAAGCAAAAGCTTTTTTTTTTCAAGATAATGGATTATGCTCTGATAATGAAAATTGTCCAAAAATTCATAAACCTATTGTGCAGTGACTAGTTAAATACTAAACATTTCAATTTGGCCGATTCAGTTCTGAACGTTTTGATTGTAGTCCTTTTGATCAATTTTGGCCTGAAACTGCTGATGGGGGCTAAAAACAACGCCGGCTAGTTTACATGGCACGACCAACGTTGATGTGGATAATTTTTGCAATCACTTTAAATTGATTGATTTTTTTCTTTTTATTTATTTATTATTTTCTTCTGCTGGTCGATGCCACGTAAGACGGTCAACTTCCACGTCAGTAGTTTCTAGTCAAAATTCGCCAGAAAGACTACATTGGAAAATTATCAAAATGTTTATGATTAAATTGATCAAATTGGAAAGTTTTGGACCGAACTGATCGCAATACAACAGGCTCAGGACTTTTTGGATAACGATCCACAATTTTATATTCACCCATTCAAATTAATAAAAAAAAAAACTTTCTTGCTTTCAAAAATAGAAAAACTAGTCACATGAACGTAACCAAATGGCCTCTTATCCGATTTCACGTAATCTCTTCATGTCCAAGTGCTTTTTCAGGAAGGTGATCGGTTCCAAATTGTGGGCAAAGTCCACCACGAAAAATATTTCGTACCAAAAGATTTCTTGGCCAATTTGCATTGCTAAATCCAGTGGCCACGAAGAAAATAGCGGACGCAAAATTTCCATCGGTCAACTTTATCGTCTCGAAAAGTCGGAAGACTTAATAAAAAAAATCAGAGGATCCCAATTTGATAGTTGTCATGATCTTGAAGGATACGAAAATCGGAAGTGGCGTCCTTTTTGTATTAACCAAACGATTGATCAAGATAGGTTTGAAGCAAAGGTATTGTATTCCAACCACACAAATCTAGATTGACCAGAAAAATAAGAGTGCGGTGCACGAAGACTTTGAAAAGTACAAATGAACAACTTGAAGATATCGAGCACCCTTGAATTTCTAACACGTGACATCCAAACCTTTGATTAAAATAGGGTCAACGCCATTTGTTGGATCCATGAAGATCGGATCCTGTTTCTGTACATTATATTCGTTCAATGAGTTGTTGCAGGTATGGGAGAAAATTACCCGATCAGTCCTAAATTTATTGTACGGATACCACTCCAGTCTTAAAATTTTCAATTTTACTAATTAAGTCATAAATCTTTGCGTGGAATTTTCATATGGTCATTTCGGTCAATTTTTGTTAGAAATTGTTGACGTGGTGGTTCGGTCATCGCCGGCCATCCTATGCAGCACACCGCCACGTTACCTATTTTCGGAGAAAATTGCCTAGAAGAGTTACATTGGAATTTTATACAAAGATTCATGACTAAATTGGAGAAATTGAAAAATTTTGAACTAAATTGGTATTCGTACGATAAGATTAGGACTGATCAGACAATTTCTCCCGTGAAGAATGGATCCTGTTTCTGTTCATTACATTCTTTCAACTAGTTCTAGTAGGCAGGTTTTACGTTTAAGGTTACTTGTGCGTTTTTTTTTTTTTTTTACATTGAAGGCGTTTCTACCATTAAAACATAAACGTCACAATGCAAATCCATGCTTAAAAAGTCTCATGTTCATTGTGATTTGGCTCATGAAACACGAGTAAGATGTCAAAACTAATCTCCAATGACCAAAGATTTAGGGTGCGTTTGGTAATCATTATGTTCCTGAAAACAATTTCTGTTCAGAAATGATTCTTTTTTATTATGTGCCCGGGAATAATTTCTAAGCATTTGAAGACGTTTGGTAACTGCCCAAAATTTCTATTCTTGGAATAGAAAAAGAAAAGCAATGCGTTTGGTAATTTCACAAAATTTCTGTTTATTAATAATATTTTAACAATATTTTAAAATTTTTAATATTTCTTTCTTTTTATTTTTCTTTTTTTTTTCTTCTTCGCCTTCCTTGGCCATGGCCAGGCGCCGACCATAGTCAAGAGCCGGCGAGGTCCGCGATGCCCTCGCCGGCCTTGGCCTGTGGCCGGTGGCCGGCTACCGGCTACCGGTCACAGGCCAGGAATAAGAAGAAAAAAAAATTTTCTTTTCCATTTCTGATTTTGTTCCAAAACCGATTTCGGGAACAAATTTGTGCAAATTTGTGTCCGGGAACAAAAAATTTACCAAACGGATTTCTGTTCCAAAACTGATTCTGGGAACAAAAGAATAGAATCAGTTATCATTTGGCCAGTTACCAAACGTAGCCTTAACGATCTCTAGGAACCCCACTTCTTCAGCTTTTCTTCAAGCTGCAAAAGATGGATTCCTCGTGCAAACTACGACAAACCATCAGCAAACAGACTTGAACATTTTCTTTTACAAGAGGTTACAAGCTGACCATAGGAGCCATTGAAATCCACCCCACAATATGCTCGTCTCCAAGAGAATAAGGCCAAAGTTCCCACCTTACGAATGCTAACAAAATTCTCCTTCCATATTCAAATCTCGAAAAAGTAGGAATCTTCAAACTTTGGATTTTTCCATCATTGGATATGGATTAGAGTTGATTTTATAACGTCGATGAAAACCCACATGGGCTAGGCTTACCAGTCAAAGAACAAGGGCATGCGTCCTTGAATGAGACGCATTACCAGGTACAATTAACCACGAATCCGGCTCAACCATATCCGAATTTCGGCTCGCTCTTGCATAATCCCTTATATTAGTTGGGTATTTCGAGAAAAATCGATTTATCCTTCTTGATGCATGGCAAGTTTGGGTGAGATCGATCGAATGTGTTCAACGGGATGAAAGTGTTTGATGTGTTTGCGGAAAAAAGAACTTTAGGACACATGAGTTCACCACCAAGGCATTAAAGAGTAAATCCATCGGCAAAGGATAAAGAGCTTTAGGGTTCATCACCAACGAATTGGATAAAGAACCATAAGACTTTAAGGTTCACTGCCACCGTGAATTGGATAAAGAACCGAAAGAATTACTCACTTGAGAGAAATTCTCATATATTAAACTAGGATGCTAAATTAGGAAACGTTAAACTAGGAAAAATTATACCAGGAAATAGTAAACTAGGGAACATCAAATTAGAAAACATTGAATTAGGAAACATTAAACTAGGAAAACCTTTCCCCAGCTGGATGAGTCGTATTAGTTTACTTCATCTAAGATGTCGTCACCTCATGGACCTTGATGCTCCCGGATCACTTCTCAAGGCGGTTTCCTCTCAACTATAATTCGGTTTTCTTTATATATTAATCCAACCTCTCTTTCTTTTTCAGGAGCAAATGTAAGTAGAACGCTGGGTATTCAATGGCAGATAATCTTCCACTAATTTCCATAATCTTCCTTTCATTTTGCTATGTAGCTTCAAGCTTTGATCAAGTCTCCTTTCTCCAATGCTTTTCCCTTCATTCACTTCAATCCAACTCCACTTCCAAAACCATCACAACAAGAAACGATCCAACGTATATCTCTCTCTTGCAGTCTTCCATTCAAAACCTCAGATTCTTGAACACTTCCTCACCAAACCCACAACTCATTGTCACCCCAATTCATCCAGTTCAGATACAAGCAGCCATAGTATGCTCCCAGAAGCACGGCGTGCACGTGCGGGTGCGGAGTGGAGGCCACGACTACGAGGGCCTCTCCTACATATCCCAAATCCCCTTCATCATAATCGATCTCAGGGAGATGAGGTCGGTTGAGGTGGACGTCGAGAAAGAGAGTGCATGGGTGGAGAGTGGAGCAACATTAGGAGAATTGTACTACGCAATTTCTCAAAAGAGCAAGGTTTTGGGATTCACAGCTGGTAGTTGTCCTACTGTTGGAGTTGGAGGACATGTTAGCGGGGGCGGGTTTGGCACGATATTTCGAAAGTACGGTCTAGCATCCGACAATGTTATTGACGCCAAAATCGTCGATGTTAATGGAAAGGTTTTGGATCGGAAATCGATGGGTGAAGATCTTTTTTGGGCTATTAGAGGAGGTGGAGGAGCAAGCTTTGGTGTGATCTTTGCATGGAAAATTATGCTGGTTCATGTCCCTCCAACTGTTACTGTCTTTGAAGTGGAAAAGACCATTGAAGAAAATGCAACTATGCTTTTGTACAAGTGGCAAAACGTTGCACACAAGCTTCATGAAGACCTCTTCCTTCATGCTGTGATAGGAGTTGTCACTCCATCTTCCAGTTTGGCAAACAAAGCAATCAGCATCTCATTCGGGGCCCTGTACCTCGGCAAGATTGAAAAACTCCTGCCTTTAATTCAAGAAAGCTTTCCCGAGTTGGGTTTGACGCTTGAAAGCTGCACGGAGATGAGTTGGATACAATCCGTCCTTTATTTCGCAGGATTCTCTGAAGACGAATCCCCCGGAGTCTTGCTCAACCGGACCCAATCGTCCAAATCCTTCTTCAAGGCGAAATCCGACTACGTGATGAAGCCCATTTCGGAAACCGCTTTGCAAGGTCTATGGAATAAGCTCATCGAAGACGAGACGTCTTACCTGATTTTAACACCTTATGGCGGGGTAATGAGCCAGATCTCCGACTCAGAGACTCCTTTCCCACACCGGAGAGGGAACATGTACAAAATTCAGTACATGGTTACTTGGGACAGTGAGGAGGAAAGCAATCAGCACATTAATTGGATGAGAGGGTTGTATGATTATATGGCACCTTATGTTTCAAGATTTCCAAGAGCAGCTTATATGAACTATAGGGATCTCGACTTGGGGAGGAACTCTATCATCAATACAACTTATGCTCAAGCAAGTGTCTGGGGTTTGAAATATTTCAAGAGCAATTTTAGGAGATTGGTGCAAGTGAAGACGGCGTCCGATCCGACGAACTTTTTCTGGAACGAGCAAAGCTTTCCTGTGTTGTCTCCAAGAAGACGATAAGCTTGGGCCTTTGAATAGTATTAGGGCTTAGCCCGTGTTTTGGGGAGGAACAACATCATCTTTGTAATAATTGTTCGACATTCTTAAAAACTATTCGATGGCTATTGGCAACACATCTCAACAAATTCAATAATTTGCGGTAGTACACTTGCATTTTGAGATATAATCCTAAGAGTTCTTCCACTTATTATAAGTGACTGTATTGTTGATATATGTCTCCATTTTTTTGGCCTTATATACGAAATCCGATCCGAATCAAAGCTCGTGGAAGCCTGATAGGAAAATACAGGATTTCTTGAAAGCTCGAATTTGCCGTCGTTTCCAAATCCAAAGGACTTTTAACGTGGGTTCATGGCACATATATAGTTCAAAGGGTGGTCTAGCTATTTTTTAGCTGTACAAAAGAAGTCCACAAACCGTTTGAATATCTGGAGACTCTTCTTCGTAGATTTTACTCGGTGATATGTACAATGTATCCAATTGAGATCGCTTGTCTTACGGAAGGCATGAGTGTTTGGACGTCATGAGGTAATTTCCGTGATTTATTTTATGCAACAATTATCCGAGGCTAAAACACTATGAGTTGTTGGAAAAAAAGATGACCAAGAAGAAGAAGAAGTTTACATATTGTGGAAAGAAGAATACGTAACACTGTTTCTTATAATCAGAAAAAACAATAAATCCAAGAAAGTGATAACAAAATAAATAGGAGGTGAGGTACGGCTAACCGAATCTTTTTAAGGCGATTAGTTTCTGTCAATGATGCTAAATAGTTTCACGAACTATGCCTCCCAAGATACAACACCTCGAACCCGTTTGAATTAGCACTATGGAAATAGGACTCTGTCGAACACTTCTAGAAACTAGCACACTTAGAAAAAATTGAAGAGATGAGATGTAGGTGTTTTCGATGATTCTTGAAATGAAGAGTTTCAACTCTGTTTATAAAGTTTTAGAATTTATGTACAGAAACGATACATGAACTAAAAATTAAATAAATACAAGAATCCATGAGATACATGAATTAAATAGACACAAGAATTCAAGAGTTACATGAACTCGAGAGATACATGAATTAGGTAGATACACGAATCCAAAAGATACATGAATTCAACAAATACATGAATACAAGAGATACATGACCTGAAGAGACATATCTCATTTTTGCTTACATTCGTTGATCCATTAACTCACCATAAATACAACATGAGTTTGGGTATAATTTAGGATTGGGGACACTTAATTGAGCAATTGTATCTCTGTAATTCTCCGATTGATTAGTGGAGTCTTTGTGAAAATTTGTTCAATTAGTCATAAACCTATTGTACAAATGTCAATTCAATTTTAAACTTTTCAATTTTGCCAATTTAGTCCTAAACTTTTACGCAAAATTCCAATGTAGTCATTCCCACCAATTTTTGTCGAAAATCGCTGACGTGGTGGTGTGCCGCTTAGAACTATTGTTGTTGACTAGATTGCTATGTCAGCAATTTCTGGTGAAAATTAATCGGAATGACTACATTAGAATTTTGTACAAAAGTTTATAACTAAATTGACAAAATTTAAAAGTTTAGAACTGATTAAGTAATTCTCTCAGATCCCTACCAAAAAAAAAAGTAATTCTCTCAGGTTCTTTGCATCTAGTTCTCTTAGTGGAGTAGGAAACAACACTCGAATCGAATCATATAGATCTCTCATGTTCTTTATCAATTATCATTGATTTCTCTGTAATTTTGTTCTCTCGCGTTTGATTTAAATTCCATGATCCATTAGCTTTTGCGTTATTTCACAACAATTCGTATTAGAGCTAGAGCTAGGGTATTCTAAAGTTGATTTGGGGCTTTTATTTGTTTGAATTATCTTTAGAATTATGATGTTGCAGTTATGTCTAGTGTGAAAGTCAAAATTGAGAAATTTAATGAGAGGTACAATTTTGGATTATGGAGTGTTAAGATGCATTTGCTATTAACAACCCAAGATTCACCAAGATATTGGATGGTAAGCATAAGTTTCCGGAAATGATGAAAATGGGTTGATAAGGGAGTTGATGGAGACGGCAAACAGCGTAATCCTATTGAATTTATCGGATGAGATGTTAATAAAAGTGGCTGGGAAGAAGGATGCTGTAGCTTTCCAGGCAAAATTTCAAGCCCTTTATGTAATGATGGGGTCAGATAGTCACCTATACATGTTAAAGAGGATGTTTCAATTTTGATTTGCCAAAGGTACATCCATCAGAGCCCACTCAAATGATTTTAAAAAAATTATCATGGATTTGTAGAATGTCGATGAGGCCCTAACCGATGAAAAACATGGCATGGTGTTATTGGCATCTCTACTAGAGTCATGGGAGTACTTACGGATGTGCTAGTACCGGACATACTACGATTACCATGGAAGATGTAAGGTCCGCTTTGTTCTCTAAGGAGTGGCATAGGAAGTTGCGAGATGATGCTCTAATGCATGATGTAGCTTTGGGACTAGTGATTCAGGGTAAAGATGAGCATCCAATAGCAAAGGTAAAAGTAGGTCAGAGTCACGCTGTAGAAAGCCTAAGGGTCACGTAAAGTGCTTTGAGTATCATAAGAAGGGTGCATGGGGAGAGATTGTCTGAAGTTGAGAAATTGAGGTGGTAGGTAGATTGCTGTACGTAGTATGGCGAACATTGCCAAGGAGTGCACTAGTTTCTTAATTCAATAAACCCAAAATATGAACTTCCTTTTTGTCGATGCGGAGAACGTCTTGTGTGTACCTACAAGTTCGTTAGGAGACAAAAGGGTACTAGATTCCAAGTGTTCTTATCAAATGACGCCTCATGAAAATTGGATTACTACTTACTAGACTGCAAGGCAGAGGTGATAGAGTTCTCATGGGTAATAATGCAACTTGTGAGATTGTGGATTATAGGGACAATTAAGATACGGATGCATGATTGGGTAGAGCGCATATTGACAAATGTGAGGCATGTATTATAGGTCAAGAAAAATCTTATTTCTTTAGGGACACTACTACAATGTTGAAGGTGAAGACTAAAAATCTCTCGAGGTGCCGTGATAGTGATAAAGGGCAAGAATGTGAATAATCTCTATCATTCACTTGTAGAGATTGTGGCAGTAATTGCTATAATTTCATTAGGCGAGTCAAACTCAAACTTGACTTAGTTGTGACATGTGCAGGTGGGCACATGAGTGAGGCAGGTTTGATAGTACTGAGTGAGAGAGGGTTGCTGAAGGGTCAGAAGACTGGAAAGCTAGACATGTATGAGTACTGTACCTACGAGAAGTAGCGCTAGGTTAATTCAATACAACTATGTATTCAACCAAGCAACCATACATTTATCCAGAAGTTTATGGCCTATCTCTAGTTCCTTCAAAAGGAGGTGCCTCACATATGCTGACATTGATTGATAATAATTGGACGAAGGAATGTGTATACTTTCTTAAGCGCAAATCCAAGGTGCATAATATGTTCAAGAAGTTTAAGGCACTAATTAAAAAGCAGTTTAATAAGCAGATCAAACAATAATTGAGTTCTACCAGAAGAATGGTTTATGAGACATGGCACGATGCCTGCGACATCACATCAGAATGGCTTCACAGAACATAATAATAGAACTTTACTTGTGCAAGCTCTGTGCATGTGAAAACATGCACATAAAAAGTGATTTTGGGTTAAAGCAATCAACATGACTTGTCACCTAGTTAACCAGTCTCCATCATTTATTATCGAGTGGAAGACTCTTGAAAAAGTACACCTGGAAAAACTTGTTTGCCATTCCAAATTATGAGTACTCAAATGTCCTGTGTCTGCTCATGTGAGTGATGATAAGCTTGAGTCGAGAGTGAAGAAATGCATATGTATGGGTTATGCACATGGGATAAAAGGTTAACGGCTGTGGTGCATTGAACCCAGATAACCCGATTGAATCAGCAAAGACATGATCTTTGACATGATTGCTATGCTTCGGCAAAGGATTTAAGACAACTAGTAGAGCAAATGGATCACGACGTGATAGTAGGGTGGAGTTTTAGGTTGAGACTCTAGAGATATCATAGATAGTAAAGGTTGGGACTGCAAATGAGGCCACAATTTCCTGAAGTCAGTGCTATTAAAACCAACAGAGCTACAACGTAGTATAGCTGTGGGCAGACAAAGAAGGCAAAATCAAACAACTGGTACGTTATGGTCATACAAATATTGCTTATGCAGACTGTAAGTGACAAGATACCGACAAATGAGCTTTCGTCTTACTCTAAGTGACACGTAGTGTTAAGTCATAATATTGGCTAGCAGCTATGAGCGAAGAGATATAATCACTCCTACAGACTTAGACATAGAAGCTGGTAAAGTACCCAACAGTCAAAAGATTTTCTGGTGCAAATGGGTTTACAAACGAAAAATGGACATTCTTGGTGTCAAGGTGGCGAGTTAAGGCGAGCCTTGTTGCAAAGGGATATACTCAGTGGAAGAACATTGACTAAAATGAGGTGTTCTCTCCTGTAGCAAGACATACTTTTACTCAAGTATTACTTGCCTTAGTTGTTGTATATGATCTTAAGTTAGAGCAGTTGGATGTAAAAACTATGTTTCTTCATTATGAGTTGGAGGGGCGGATTTACATAAGGCAGCTAAAGGAATTTGCTATACTGGGTAAGGAAGACCCTATTTGCTTATTAAAGAAATCTTTGTTCGGGCTAAAATAATCTCATAGATAGTGGGATAGGTGTTTTGATGCTTTCATGACTAGTAAGATTTATTCGAAAAGTCAGTCGGATGGTTGTATTTAGTTTCGAAGATTGAAGGGTTGATATATCCATTATTCTATGTCGATGACATGTTGATAGCAGCTAGACACATGTCCTATATTGATGTGTTGAAGTGACTGTTAATGTTGAGTTAAATATCAAAGATTTGGGGGCAACAAAGAAGATATTGAGTTTGGAGTTTTCATGTGATAGGCCTACAAGAGTTTTGTGTCTGTCTCAAAAGAAATATATTAAGAAGATTGTGGCACATTTTAACTTGCAGTAACGAAGCCTGTGAGTACACCTTTAGCCGAGCACTTCAAACTTTCAAATAAGTTTTACCATGGTTGAGGAGTAGGAGGAGCATATATTACATGTTTCATACTCTAGTGTAGTGCTTAGTATTATGTAAACCATGGTATGCACTAGCTTTCTTAGCCGTTACATGAGGCATACTGAAAAGACTTATTGGGAAATTATTGGGAAACTATGAAGTGGATCCTTAAAAATTTAAAAGGGATAACAGACGTTGGTATTGTGTACATGAGTGATGACAGTAGTAGTGGGACTATGGGTTATGTAAATTCGGATCACTCTGTTGACTTGGATGACCGTAGATCTTTAACGAGTTGTGTTTACGCTAGTAAAAGGTGTAGTGAGTTGGAAGGTGTCGTGGCAGGATGATGTTCCCTTGTCTTTGATTGAGGCATAGTACATGGCACTTACCTTTATAGTAAAGAAGGCATGTCTAAGAGGTTTGCTCTTAAACTATGGGTTGGAATAGAAAAGCGGTGTTATGCATTGTGACAATCAAGGTGCGATATATCTGGTTTTAAATTCAATTTATCTTGAGAGAACAAAGCATATCGACATTAGGTATTATTTCATCTAAGATGGTGTGACCAAGGGTAAGGCTGTTTTGAAGAAGATAGCAATAGCATAGAACCTAGCAAACATGATGACGAACCTCATTCCATTTGGCGAAGCTCGAGCCATCTGTGTGCTCAATTAGTGTTTGGAGAATGAGTGTCCATCAGGGCATTGGGAGAGCTGGAATGCTTGATGTGCACCATGACTTGGCTGCAAATGTCGGGTCAAAGAGGAATGTGTTTCGAGTTTGATTTAAATTAGGAAAGTTCTTATTGGGCTTCTGGTTGACCAAACGTTTGAAGTAAACAACAAATCCTTTCTGGAGTTGCTGATAGAGTCAGGCAAAAAAGTCGGCAAACAAAGAGCTTCCCCATTTAATAATTACACGTGAGTGTTTATCAAGGGCTTGTTTTGGTGCCATTGTTGATGCAATTAGGCAAAGTTATCGTCTTCGTGGAATGTGATTATACACCCAATCGGTCCGGAAACTCTCGTCCTAGAGCAAATTGATTAGTGGTTCTTTGTTTTGTTGCCGTTGTTGATGTGATTAGGCAGAGTTGTCTTCTTCGTGGGATTTGATTTTACACAACGAAAAAGACAACTTTTCCTGTCTACATCCCCAACGACACCTAAACAAACCTATGTATATATTAAAAAGGAAACTCTTTGTTCACCGACTCCAACATGGAAATTAATCATCCAACTCCCCAAGGATTTGTCGTTGCTTTAAATGTTTGGCCAACCAAGAGTCCAATTAGAACTCTCCTAATTTATATTGCATGGCTGAATTTTAGATCGGATTTCGTTCGCGGGGCCAAACTCGAGATATTTTCTAACAAATCACTTGGGTCAGGCTTACCAATTAAAGAACGAGACAGGCGCCCGTGAACGAGGCACATGCTAAGAATTCAATTCTCGAGACCACCAATACAACTAACCACAAGTTCAGTTAAACTATACCCAAGTTTTGGCCCGCGCTTACTTGGTCCTCAGATTAGCTGGATATTTCACGAGATTTAATTTCTCCTACTCAAGGTGGTTCCCTCTCAACAATAATTTGCTGATCTTTATATATTAAGCCTACCTCTCTTTATCTTGTATGAGCGTATCTAATGAGAAGATTGGACATTCAATGGCAGACAATCTTCCATTAATTTCCATAATCTTCCTTTCATTTTGCTATGTAGCTTCAAGCTTTGATGAAGTGTCCTTTCTCCAGTGCTTTTCACTTCAAGCCAACTCCACTTCCAAAACCACCACAACAAGAGACGATCCAACTTATACCTCTCTCCTGCAGTCTACCATTCAAAACCTCAGATTCTTGAACACATCCATACCAGACCCCCAACTCATTGTCAGCCCGATCCATCCATCTCACATACAAGCAGCCATAGTATGCTCCCAGAAGCATGGCGTGCGGATGCGGGTGCGGAGCGGGGGCCACGACTACGAGGGCCTCTCCTACGTATCCGAAGTCCCCTTCATCTTAATTGATCCCATGAACATGAGGTCGGTTGCAGTGGACGTCGAGCAAGAGAGTGCATGGGTGGAGAGTGGAGCAACAATAGGAGAATTGTACTACGAAATTTCTCAAAAGAGCGAGGTTTTGGGATTCTCAGCTGGTACTTGTCCTACTGTTGGAGTTGGAGGACATGTTAGCGGAGGCGGGTTCGGCAGGATATCTCGAAAGTACGGTCTAGCATCCGACAACGTGATTGACGCCAAAATGGTCGATGTTAATGGAAAGGTTTTGGATAGGAAATCAATGGGTGAAGATCTTTTTTGGGCTATTAGAGGAGGTGGAGGAGCAAGCTTCGGTGTGATCTTTGCATGGAAAATGAAGCTGGTTCATGTCCCTCCTACCGTTACTGTGTTTGAATTAGAAAAGAATATTGAAGAAAATGCAACTATGCTTCTCTACAAGTGGCAAAATATTGCACACAAGCTTCAGGAAGACCTCCTCCTCGACGCTTACATAGGAGTTGTCACTCCATCTTCAAGTTTGGCGAACAAAACAATCAACATCTCTTTCAGGGCGTTGTACCTTGGCGGGATTGAAAAGATCCTGCCTTTAATTCAAGAAAGCTTTCCCGAGTTGGGTTTGACGCGCGAAAGCTGCATGGAGATGAGTTGGATACAATCCGTCCTTTATTTCCGAGGATTCTCTCAAGACGAGTCCACCAGAGTCTTGCTCAACCGGACTCAACCGTCCAAATCCTTCTACAAGGCGAAATCCGACTACGTGACGACGCCCATTCCGGAAACAGCTTTGCAAGGTCTATGGAGTAAGCTCATCGAATACGAGACGTGTTACATGATTTTATCGCCTTATGGCGGGGTAATGAGCCAGATCTCCGACTCGGAGACTCCTTTTCCTCACCGGAGTGGGAACATGTACAAAATTCAGTACATGGTTACTTGGGACAGTGAAGAGGAAAGCAGTCAGCACATCAATTGGATGAGGGAGCTGTACGACTATATGGCACCTTATGTTTCCAGGTTTCCAAGAGCAGCTTTTCTGAATTACAGGGATCTTGACTTGGGGAGGAACAACAATGACAACAATACTAGTTATGCTGAAGCAAGTGTCTGGGGTTTGAAATACTTCAAGAGCAATTTCAGGAGACTGGCGGAAGTGAAGACGGCCTCCGATCCGACTAACTTTTTCCGGAACGAGCAAAGCATTCCCGTGTTGTCACCAAGAAGCCGATAAGCTTGTTGCCTTCAGATTGTATTAGGGATTATTAGCCCGTGCTCTGGGGGCAGAACAACATCATCACTCTAAATAAGTGCTGTGACACACTTAGAAACTATTCAGTGACTATTGCGACATAACTAGACAACAGCTTTCTCATTTCCTTTAAGTGAACATATAACCAGAAGGTCTCGAACTAACAACACATTCAAATAGGCTAACGTATGGCTTGAAGGGAAGGTTTTTTTTTTTTTTTTTTACTTTTTCAATTCAAATAGGTTGCTGGGACTGGAGATTTTGGGACGATGTGATGCCCTAAGTCTCGTATCGGATCGGATGGGTGAGGTTTTGAGACGTTAGTGCCAAGTAAAATCCACTTCCAAAATGATCACCACCTTGTGTTGTCATTTCGAATACTCCTTTTAAGGGTTCGGCTCCCGTGAAATGGATCAGATTCTTGCATATAAGGACCATCATGCCGAGGATGCGGACAAATGGTCCGATAAATATTTGAGTGGCCCTAATTACGATGAAGAACTCATCGACCCAAAAGGTAAAAGAATAAGAGTCGTAGCGCCTTGCCTTCCATCACGGGAGATCGGATGCTCGCACGGTAGGAGCACGGCTACGATGGTTAAAAGGGTTTTGAAAATCAGTTTGCAAATATAAGAGATCGAGTCGGCACTAATCAATTTGAAAAGTAAACCGAGCTAATTGGACACCTAGGTGCACGCGTGAGGAACTAGTCGTGTGTGAACGATTGCCAGAGAAACTGCGGTCGGGGAGTTTGGTTATGCTGAGGAAGGGGTTAGCGGGCTCACATCTCACTTTTGGTACCACATTTTTCAGTTAAGTATGCAACTATCAAGCAATTTCTTGAAATCGAATGCAAGTTTGATCTTTCCGGAGATGTAATCCATTAAAAAGAAGAAAACTTCATGTCATTCGACATCCTCGACATGACTCCAAGTGCCATGTGTGTTCGTATTTTTAAAAACATGATTAATGACATGCAAGTATGCAAAAGTCCTAATTTATCATGTATATACATGTGTAATTAACTAAATAACGTGTTATTTACTGATGCATATGCTTGATTTTGAAATTAACGAAGCCATGTTATTATTTGGCCTACTTCCACTATGGTAATTTGGTCCTTTCGGCATATTCAATATCGGGTTTTTGAAAGCTGAAAATTTATTTATGGAAGATATCTATGATCTTTTTGAAAACATCTTCTTCTTTTTGTGTGGAAAAATCATGACATTGAGATTAACAGCCATAATAACGATCTAGAAAAATATGAAATTTTTCCGAGGATTGTTTTAGCGGAATGGTGACTATGACCACATATTTCTGTATTTTGCAAATACTAATTTCAGTATTTCGGCTGTCTAATTATTCATAAAAAGTCTAATTTATAGTCAGCAAAGCAACAGCTACTCATTTTATTTCTAACATGATTCAAACATTACGATGACTCGTTTTATTTTTAAAAAGAGGGTTTAGACCCTTTACCCGATACTCCGCCGGCTTCTTCAGTACAGACGCGGTCAAATTGGCCGGAATTTTCGAGCTTCTCCAACCTCGGGGATTTCCTTGCAAAATAAGATCAAGATAAATAAGTATCAAGAATTTGAGAGCATTTGACTAAAATTTTAAAAAAGATTTGGGAGAGTTCACCTTGTGGAAAATAGCAAATGGAGGCCGCCATTTATACAGCTGCAATGGAAGCAAAAGTGATTCAGATCCGCCGGGAACCGGATTCGGGCTGCTAAAGCGGGCTCCATGTGCTCAACCAGCTGAATCGGGATGAGACTCGACGAACTGGGCCTGCGTCGGACTGATTTTTTTATCACAAAAAATCCAAAACTGGTACATCTGTGACCTTCTGTTAAATTGGATTAATCTCACGAAAAACCACAAATTGGTAAACCCGTGACAAACGGAAGGGTAAAATCCCAAATTGGTACACCTGTCAATTGCCACGTGTCGTCAAACTCAGCAATTTGACTGTAAAATTTAACGGAAACTAACGGAGGGTAAATATGTCATAGATGTATCAGTTTGGAGTTTTTCGCGGTATTAACCCTTGAATATTCACATATTTTCTGCCAACTTTAAAGATTACCTCTTGTACTTTGTGAAACTAAAAAGAACAAATAAAAAGCCTCCATTGAATTTGCTTTCCCAAATATAAAATATAAAATATATTTACGTGAAAGTAAAAGTGACGAACGGTTTATTTAGGTATACTTAATCGAATTGTCTTCTTTGGAGCTAAAGCAGGAAGTAACTAAGTGTGGTTGATGAAATGAGTTAGATGAATTAATGTTTTCTCGTCCTATTCAGATTGCTACAATTTAAATGAGAATATTGAAATATTACCAGCAAACTTATTATAAGTTCTTAAACTATGTAATCATATTTACTGCTTGATGCGGTTTATCACTTCTCACGACAAATCAACTAATTGACGGTTTCATAATAGGATCCGAGATCGCAAAACTGGTAGTTTGCTATCGGGGGTGAGGGTTTTCCCGTCAGATCCGGGCCAAGAGAACTGTATCGACATTTCAGCGACGCAGCATCCATGATAAGTTTCGGAGGCCACATGAAAGTGGCCACAAACGAACCTTCTTCGCCAATGCGAAGTGGATTGTTTCCAGATGCAAGATACGATCCTACACCAGGCAAATCCAATAAATCGATCATTCGAACAAGTTGGTAACTCCTACAGATGCATACATTCACTCAGACAGATTTCTCCAAAATGTCATGGCGTGAAGAGTACAAAATGCCAGCGTCTCCGGAAAACATATGGGATACAGCTTCTTGTCTGGTGGACACGGTAGATCACTCTTGTTGCTTGGAAAATGACATTCGGCCAAACATAAAATAAAGGGGATGTTTACTTTCGTTTCCTTCTTGTTTTTATTAACGAGGTGTTCGGGGTTCCAAGATCATCCAATTAATGTTGGGGTGGGGTTCATACTCCCATCCGACAGGAAGGCACGGCGGTCTCGCTCCCTGGTGAACGGGTGGAGGTCTGGGGGGCCGCCCCAGCAAGAGTCGCGAGGACATCGCCCATGAGCCTCCAAAGGGCTTTTAAAGTTTGAGCTGGCAAAAATACATTAGGTTTAAGACTTTTTGGATAATTTTCCTATTATTTCTTTATGACCAACAAAAGCTGCCCAAAAAGCAGCTAAAAATGTTAGTACATGTCTCAATCCAATGACCCGCCATGCATCTTCAATCTTGATCCACTGATTTACGTTAAGTAAACAAAACAGATTATCCACATTGCCCTAAGAAATAGGGACGGTGGTCAAAAGAAAATCTAACCGTAACTATGTTGATGTATGGTCAATTTCCGCCTCTCATGCGTAGGTTATATTCGTTCTCGACGTTCAATTTGTGCGGTTACGTCGAATTCTTTGTTGATGCTGATCTTCACCATCATCCCCCCTTAGGTTTTTTATCTTTGGGATTCTTTTGTGGTACAATATAGCAAGTTTCTTCGCTCTCAAGAAATAGCTAGTTAGTAAACATTGTATAATGCTATATGTAACTAAGAAAACGTTTTCAAAATCAACCTTCAGATTTTTCACCTAGAAAGAAACTTCTGGCTACTAACTTCTGACTGATCAACTGAAGATATTATCTTGAGGATGAGAGTCTTCTACTGCAAAACATGGACACTGGAAAGAGATATGACAACCATAAGAACCTTCTACAGATACCAAAGCAGCAACCTCAAATTTACTAGTGTGATTCAATTGGGTGCATAGTAAATGATCCATTTTATTTAACTGATAAATCTAAAACAATTCAATACAAAAAAAGGTAGAACTAGAATGTAATAAGTAAAAAAGAGTGATCTTCTTCAAAATGCCTCGTGATCTTCAATCGACTTTGCGCTTTAGTATAATTACCAGAAGTAAATGCTATACCTTGTTTCTAATATTTCTTATTAATGTCACAATGTGATTGAGCTTGAGACGAGAGTAACATTACTTTGCCCAACAAGGGAAGTTTAACTTGAAGGGGAAGGAGGTCAAAAGTGGATTGTCTTTGACATCACTCTAAAGTTGTTCTAACAACCGATGGTATGGAGCTGTTCCAGCTTCACCATGTGTTAAGCTATGCATTTTCACTACCAGATTAGATAGGAACACATGCTTATATATTCTCTAGGAGATTGGTCATGCTGCATCCACAAGCAGTTGAAACTACATCGACAAATTTTCTCAACCTTTACACTCATCAGTCTCCTCTGTTCTGCTAAAAGAGAAGTGAGGTTGAGCAGAGAGAAAATGGGTGCTTCTTTCCTCCAGTCATGTCCGCTTGCCGGTTTCTTTCTTGTCGCGTTTTTTGCCTCATGCTTCTCTCCTGAGCCTGCTCTTGTCGCTGGTGAAGGCGTGACCAGGCATTACAAGTTCAATGTATGCACATGCTGCATCCCTGAAACCATTTTTGAAATTAGATTGTATTCTACACATGAACTGTGTATATGATCTGTACATGGACTTGCACGATGACAATTGCTATTGTGGTTTTTTCTTTCTAACCACGTGAAAATGTGTTTGGCAGGTCGTGTTCCAAAATGTGACGCGTCTGTGCCACACCAAAAGTATGGTCACTGTAAATGGGAAATTTCCTGGCCCTCGAGTCATTGCCAGGGAAGGCGACCGACTTCTAATTGAAGTAGTTAACCATGTCCCAAACAACATCTCAATTCACTGGTATGACAAATTGCACTGAGTTGATAGCCTACAAGTAATTATTGAAGTAGTCAGAAGAGGCACTTTCATAGTCTAGTCCTAGGCTGTTATTCAACTGAGAGGATTAATTTCCTTTAATTAATTTGTTACACAAAACAGGCATGGAGTTCGACAACTTCGGTCAGGATGGGCAGATGGTCCTGCATATGTGACTCAATGCCCGATACAAACTGGCCAGAGTTATGTGTACAACTACACCATTGTAGGCCAAAGAGGCACTCTTTGGTGGCATGCGCATATATCGTGGCTACGCTCAACTCTCCACGGTCCTCTGATCATCCTTCCCAAGCATAATGCTTCTTACCCGTTTGCCAAGCCTCACAAAGAAATCCCCATCATCTTTGGTAATGCATTAGAGATGAGACTGATCCAAGCTCAACATTACTTTCACATTGACTTTTCTGAGTAACGAGAATCTAACTACAGAGTACAAAATTTCAGGTGAATGGTTTAATTCAGATACTGAGGCAATCATTAGTCAGGCCCTGCAAACCGGAGGTGGACCTAATGTTTCCGATGCCTATACCATCAATGGACTTCCAGGACCATTGTATAACTGCTCTGCCAAAGGTATCACATCTTGCATTGTGGATTATATTTCCTGAAAATCTCTATTCCATAGAAATTCTGGAAACATACAATTGAAACTAATGGAGTAAATATTTCACTAAATGAATTCTTGCAGATACATACCGGCTCAAAGTGAAGCCAGGAAAGACTTACCTTCTTCGCTTAATCAATGCTGCACTCAACGATGAGCTCTTCCTTAGCATCGCAAACCACACACTCACTGTGGTCGAAGCAGATGCTGTTTATTTGAAACCCTTCGAAACCGAGACACTCCTAATAGCCCCTGGACAGACCACAAATGTCCTTCTTAAGACAAAACCCCACTATCCAAAGGCCACTTTCCTCATGACTGCAAGGCCTTATGTGACCGGTCTTGGTACATTCGACAACTCCACCGTCGCCGGCATTTTAGAATATGAACCACCACTTAACGGACCTCATCAATCTTCTTCGATTAAGCAACTTCCGCTCTTTAAGCCGACTCTCCCACCTTTGAACGACACAGCCTTCGCCGCAAATTTTACAAATAAGCTCCGGAGTCTAGCAACTGGACAATTTCCCGCTAATGTACCTCAAAAGGTTGACCGGAGATTCTTCTTCACGGTCGGTCTTGGAACCACTCCATGTCAAAGCAACCAAACTTGCCAAGGGCCAAATGGGACAATGTTCGCTGCTGCCGTTAACAATGTATCTTTTGCAATGCCGACCACTGCTCTCCTTCAAGCCCACTTCACTGGTCGATCAAACAGAGTCTACAGCCCGGACTTCCCGAACTACCCGAAATCCATATTCAACTTTACTGGGAACCCACCCAACAATACAAATGTGGGCAATGGAACAAAACTGGTGGTCTTGCCTTTTAACACCAGTGTTGAGCTTATAATGCAGGACACGAGCATTCTTGGTGCTGAGAGCCATCCCCTTCACTTGCATGGGTTCAACTTCTTTGTTGTGGGACAAGGATTTGGCAATTTTGACCCAAATAAGGATCCTGAAAAATTCAATCTTGCTGACCCAGTTGAGAGGAACACTGTGGGTGTAAATTCTGGGGGTTGGGTTGCCATAAGGTTTTTAGCTGATAACCCAGGTGAGAGAATCATCTTAAGACAAAACATACATAATCATGACTACACAACATTTTCAGTGCCATCGTTAACTGTGAAGAAACACTGAGTTCTCTGATGTATGCATTTGCTCTTTCATTTCTTCTTCTTCTGAGGAACATGGTAGAATCATATGGGGATTGTTATTGTCTCTTAACTTTGCAATTTCTATTTTTAATGATGGATGCTGATGAAAGCCATCATCATATAGGGGTGTGGTTCATGCACTGCCATTTGGAAGTTCACACCAGTTGGGGCTTGAAGATGGCATGGCTTGTCTTAGATGGGAAGCTACCCAATCAGAAGTTGCTTCCTCCACCTGCAGATCTTCCCAAGTGTTGATTTGACATCTCATCCTCACTTTTGGATTGACTTTCTTTGACTGGATGCTTTTCTTTCTTTCTTTCTTTCTTTTGGTAATTCTATTGTGATGTTTATCTGGCCTTCTTGATGGGGTAGGGAATTGGGATAGGCCAAATTCTCAATAACTTTGGGGTTTCTTGTTGTGGGATGGACTGAGCAAAGAGATGAGTGCTGGGGGAGTATTTTTTTGTAATCATCACATTTTGAAGTTGCATTGCAAAGAGGCTCAATAAGATCTTCAGATTATGAAAGAGTCCTGTTGTTCTCTTATTTACAATGATTTAATTATATAATGGCCCATAGGGTCAGCAAATCACAGCTAAACTTGAATGAAATCTTCAGAATTAACACTAAACCGCGCTGTATCCTTTAAATCATGGAAGGCCATCAGTACATTAAGCCAGCGCACGATAGAGCTTAAATGGGGTAAAATTACCAAAAAGTTCTAAATCTATTGCACTTTTGCCAATTCAATCATAAACCTTTTAATTGTGTCAATTGAGTCACAAACCTTTTAATGTTTTGCCAGTTGAGTCTATCTTGCCAATTCTGGCCGAAACCATTTTATGTGGACACCAGCCTTCCTACGTGGCGTGACTGGTGCTAACATTAATAATTTTTAATAATATTTTTTCGAATTTTGTATTACTTTTTATATTTTTTCTTTTCTTTTCTTTTATTTCTTTTACTGTGGCCGGCCCTCGCCAGTGGCTGGCGAGGGCATAGAAGCCCTCCCAGCCGCTAACATGGGCCGTGACGTCCTCGCCCAAATTATTTCGTATCTTAACTACCCCCATCGTACACTTTTGATTTTTCACCATTTTCGAGAAAATCCCAATTCACGTCTCAATTACGTACAAAAAAATGTCATGAAAAATGAACTCATACATGGTTGTATTGATTTTGGTCTCTTATCGAAATGTTGTTCGTATTTGAATATTTCCCATCGTAATGCAATCAATACTTTTCGTTCTTTCTGAATTTTTAATCGTAAACTTTGGACTTTTTTCATTATTTACTTGCTTTTATTGAGCGTTTGTCCTAAGTCACGTAATACTATCGCAGGCATGATAAAAAGCGTCGTTCTATATTAGCACGATATTCACGAGAAATATACAAATAAAAGTAATTCATATTTTTTTAAATAACAATATTGAAAATAATTTCCCTCGCCTCCTCTTTTCCACCTCGTTTTTTAACATTCGTATTTCCTTCCCGACAATATTTTCGAGAAGTTTGCAAGTAAAAGCAAACTCCGCCCTTTCTGAATAACGAAAATAACATCCCCCTCGCCTCCTCTTTTTCTCCCCTCATTTTTTCTGCGCTCGTATTTTCTCCGCCCCAACTAAAAATTTTCCAAAAAAAAACCATATTCAGTTAATCTCTAACACCTTTGAAATCGAAATTCGAACATTTCCAATATTCATCAATTTTTCCCTAAATAGACTAAAAATCTTCGAGCAAATTTATCCTTTATATCATATATATAATGTTCTTTTACTTTTTTAATTTCCTCTCCTTTTCCAAGTATAATAAAGGGATAATGGTACAAACAGTCCTTGAAATTTGGCTCAATGGACAATTCAATCTCTAAACTTTCAATTTGTTCAATGTAGTCCCTGAACTTTAGCCAAATGGTACATATTCAATTTAGTCCCTGAACTATATGAAAATGGACTAAATTGCATATTGAGCCAAAGTTCAGGAACTACTTGTGTCATTTTTCCTATAATAAAATAAAGAAAAATCACAAATGAAAAAAAAAAAAATCAAGAAAAATCTCAACGGTAACTTCCTCCGCCCCCGCGTGAGGCGAACGCGCTTTGGCTTCCCTTGTATATGAAGAAGATGAACAAGGCCACGCAAACTTCACTTCCCATCCGAGAAACAAAGCAAAAGCTTCGTCTCCTTCCACATCTCTCTCTCGATCGATCATCGCTTCCGTTCTTCTCGATCGCCGCCGCCGCCGACGATCTTCGTGACTTCGATTGGAGGGCGATCGCCGGTTCCGCCGCTTTGCGGGTTTTCCTCAGGTTTGCCGCTTCTCTTCTCGGCGCCTTCTCTCCGTTGCAGTTTTCTAGCCCAAGTGTGTAGCGAGGATGTTTCCGGCAGGGTTTTATCTTGTTTCGACGATGACGATCTCCCGCGCGCCGTCGGAGGGTTTTCTCGAAGGTGGGTGTCCGCCGGTGACGGCGACGAGGGCCGCCGGGCCTGCGTTCGGTAGTGGTTCGGCGGGGTTTGTTAGGTTTCTTGATCCCGAAGGAATCGGGGGGGTTTTCTTCCGCCTGGAAGGATATGGGATTTGTTGCCTTGATTTTGAGGGGCTGTTGTTACGGTGATGACGAGTTTGGAAAATTAGGTTTGATGACTGGAATCTTTTTCGTGAAGGGGCTCGAACAATGCGACGTTGTTGTATTCGTTTAGTCTGTATAGTTCGTGATGTAGGTTTCAAGTTGTTCTGCTTCTGGGTGAATTTGATTTGGTTGGAACCGAAAGAGATGCGAATCATGAAGGATCGAGATGGTCATGCATTCTCTTTTAGGTCGTGGATTTTTCTTTATTCCCTCCGTATTGTTGGTTGGTGCTAAGAGGAACTGAAATGCTTGGGATTGCTGACTAGAGTGGACCTCGGTTTTTCTGGGATGGATCTTCTTGGAAGAACAAGTTCTGATCCTTTGAGTTAACTTTGGATAGGTTATATAGTTCAGTGATTGATTGCCTGTCTTTCTGTATAATAGCATGGGTATTCAGACAGCAAGGAGTAATGTGGGTTGGCTACAAAAATCAGCTGCTCACTATAATCAGCTTCCAACAGCACCAACAAGCCGCAAAGTTTGCACTTACTGGTTAAAAGGGAAGTGCAACCGGAATCCCTGCAGATTTTTGCACGATGCATCTCTTCCACGCAATGTTTACCATCGTGCTGCAAAGCAGTCGAGTTATATGCGTGAGGATTGCCCTGGGAAGGGCCCTGAATCTAGTCCGGTGAATTCGGCAAGTTCAACTTCTAGAGAGAGAGGTGATTCGTCAAAAGATAAGAACCCTCAAAAGCCCCAAGAGAAAGTTTGCAACTACTGGATGTCGGACAACTGTGTGAAAGGCAATGCGTGTCCTTTCTTGCATTCCTGGTTTCATGGTATTGATTTTGCCCTCTTGGCTAAGCTCGAGGGGCATAAAAAGGTACTAATTACAGTTTAGTTTTTGCCTTTTGTGTTCTCTTTTACATGCAAGACTATAGATGGAGAAAACTTAGTAGCATGGCTTGTTTTATTAAACTCCAATTTGTTTCTGTCCTGTACTAATTAAGATGTTGAGATATCACTGCCTATTTGGCATAGAAGTAGGTCTGGACTCACCTGATGCTTTTTATGACAGGGTGTTTCTGGAATATCACTTCCTTCTGGATCTAATAAGCTCTACTCTGGAAGCAAAGATGGAACAGCACGAATCTGGGACTGTCACACTGGTCAATGTGTTCAAGTGATCAACCTTGGGGGAGAAGTTGGGTGTTTTACTTGTGAAGGTCCTTGGGTGTTTGTTGGCATGCCTAATACTGTTAAGGTGAGCAGTGTGCTGGTGTATCCTTTGTCCTTCATTATTATTATTTTTTTTTGGTAATTCTTGAAATAGTGAGCTGCTGAGCTTTAATTCATTGCTTTCTCTTGTATCTCTTGTAGGCATGGAATATCCAGAATGGTGCTAGCTATGATATCAGTGGACCAGTTGGACAGGTCCATGCTATGGAAGTTGCTAATAACATGCTTTTTGCTGGAGCCCAGGTAATTTATTATTGGAAAGAATTTAATGTCAATTTTGGGTGACTTATCTGCTGGAATTTTGTCTAGTCTGTTTCTTTAGAACCTTGTTCTAAGTGATATGAAAGTTGATGTTGAGTGTGTGAGGGTGGATGTTTGGTTTAGACCTGAAATTCTTCTTTTCTTCTTTAAGTTTGGCCAACCTAAGTCAACATTCATATGATCACCGACTGCCTCATTCTGTTGATACTTGTGCTGTATTATATTGGTCTTTCGATGATTATACTAAACAAATTTTGCTTCTAGGATGGCACTATCTTGGTGTGGAAAGAAGGTAGTGAGGCTGATACTTTTCAGATGGCTGCACCTCTCAGAGGTCACACTTGGGGTGTGGTATCATTAACTGTTGGGCGTGACCGGTTGTATTCGGGTTCCATTGACCAGACCATAAGGGTAAGTTGGTTTATCGTAGATGTCCCTCCCCCTGATTATATCTAGTTGTGTGTCCTGGGAAGGCATGACTGGGCCCTTGTAGTTTATGTTTTCTTCTGCATCACTTTTATTGATTTGCTATGTCCTCTCCGTATTTTTCTGCCCCGCTCCATTGTACTGTTGTCCTTACCCCTCACATCTTTCATTTTTCTCCCCCGCAGGTGTGGGACTTGCACACTCTGGAGTGTGTTCAGGAACTTGTTGGACACACTGATGTGGTGATGTCACTTCTTTGCTGGGACCAGTACTTGCTGTCATGTTCATTGGATCAGACAGTTAAGATCTGGGGTGCCACTGAAGATTGCAGCTTGGAAGTTGTGTATACACATCATGAGGACCATGTATGTTGCTCGCTAATTTTTTTTTTTTTTTTCACTTGTGTGGATTATGGTATGTTAGTGGTTGATGATGGTACTATAGGAAAAAATGTAGACAATAAGGGTGACATGGTGTTTTCTTTATTGACTTCATATGTGTAAAGTACAAGGACCTATTTCACTATCTTAGTTTGCAAAGATGCGCCTTATTGCTTTTCGGTTATATTTCCTCAGCTAAAGATAACTATATGAATAATGTGGAATGAATCTTTGTAATATAGCCATAATGTCAAGTACCTACCATGTTTTGACCAAAAAAAAAAGTACCTACCATGTGCTTGCTCTATGTGGAGAAGACACGAATTTTCATCTTCCACCTGTCGGTGCTTTGTCAGTTTCTTACCGTGGAAGTGACTTAATATCATATCTTGATGTTGCAAGTATCATTTTGTTCGGCGCAGGGTATTCTTGCACTGTCAGGGATGCTTGATGCAGGTGGTAAGCCAGTCCTTCTCTGTGCATGCATTGACAACACTGTTCGCTTGTACGAGCTCCCATCGTAAGTCCAAAATAATTTCTCTAATTGGTTTGACATCCTTGTCTCAGTGAAGAGAAGACTGTTCTCTTCTTCTGCTTGGCTGATTTCGTGCATCGTACTCCAGGTTCACTGAAAGGGGCAAGATATTCTCGAGACGAGAAGTTAGGACGCTTCAGACAGCTCCTGGAGGCCTTTTCTTCACGGGGGATGCCGCAGGGATGCTGACCGTATGGAACTGGTTGGATTCTCCAAAGAGCCAAGAAGAGCAGCTTCCTCATTCGATGGAGTCATGCTAAGTAGAAGAGAGAATCAATCAAGCTATTGACACTGGAGTTCAAATTTCACAAGGAAGACAATGTCATCTATGCCCCGACGCAACTGCGATGCGATTCAAAGCAAGAAACGGGATTGGCTGTAAATACTATACCGTCTGCGCTGCAATCCTAGTTTTTGGGCTCTGTCGTTTTTGTATAGATGTAAATTTTTTGATAGCAGCAACGGTTGGACTTGTATACGTGATTCGTCATTAGTAATTGATATGTCTTTTGCTATTCAACTTGGGCAAATCCATCTAGTTACGAAGGAAATCCTTCTTTCCGATGAAATGGGTTAGATGAATTTATGCTTTATCATCCTATTCAGATTGCTGGAATTTAAATGAGGATATTGAAACATCACCAGCAGACTTACTATAATTGCTGAAGCTTAGGGATGAAAGTGAGACGGGTTTGGGATGGACAGTCCCCAACCCTTCTCGTTAAATTGATGTTACTCTCCAAATCTATTATGGATTTTGATACAAAATTTTCAAAAAACAAAATTTTGAATCTGACTTGTCAAATTTGTCCAGTAAGAGGGTATTCGCAACCTCTCGTAAAACCGGAACACAAACTCGAGAGATATTCTCAGCACACAGTCACTAGTTAATCAAACAGGCGACCGTCTATAATGTAAACAAAAGCGATACAATTGGTTCGTCCGATATGGATGCTCGGTATTGAGTGTATACTATTCTTCATAAAAACCAACTTTGAATTTTGACATAAATTTAGGATTGGCAAATGAACTCCTAAGATTGGAAAAGGGATTCGATTGCCTGTTGAAGGCTGTGTTTCCCTCGACATCCCCGCATTTCTTATATTCTTGATCGACATGTCCGTTTTCCTCTTCTGATAACAACATTTGGCAAAATTATTCAACACCAATCATGTTAACTAAGAAGCTACGTAATCGTATTGACTTTGATGCAGTTACCACTTCTTGCGACAAATTGACAAAATCGACGGTTTCTCGGTAGGATCCGAGATCGCAAAACTTGTGGTTTACCATCGGGGGTGAGCGTTTTCCCGTCGGATACCGGCCGAGAGAACTGTTTTCATAATTCGATGACGGAGCGTCCATGATAAATTTGGGTGGCCACGCCAAAGCGGCCACGAACGACGGATCCGGCAATGGGATGCAGATTCTTTCCAGATGTATCATCATACGATCGTGCCTCCTACATCAGGCAATTCCAATATATTGATCAATTCAACAAGTTGGTAGCTCCTACGCATGAGCACGCATTCATCGAGACTGTTCAAATGCCAGCATCTCCAAAATGTTCAAAATGTTATGGTGTGTCTGTTGAAAAACTTTTCTGATATTAAGTTGGCCCATTGTAATAGAGAGTCCAACAAAATGGCAAACTGGGTAGCTAAGGGTGCGAATGGTAACCATTCTGCTCCAGAAATCAAATTCTTGCCAGAAATTGATTTCTGGAATTCTTGCCAGAAATTGATTTCTGAAGGAGAAATCTGTTTGGTAAAACATGACTAATTCTGCTCCAGAAATTGATTTCTGGAACAGAAATCTGTTTTGATTTGTTGATTTTTTTTGCACCTAAAAAAATTAAAATTTTACTCAAAGTGGGTGGTCACATGTATTATAAGCCATTCTGTAAAATTTTGAAATTTTTGATTTTTTTTAAAATTTTTTTTTGGCACCTAAAAAAATTTAAATTTCACTCAAAGTGGATGGCCACAGATATTCTAAGCCCTTTTGTGAAGTTTTGAATTTTTTTATTTTTTATTTTTTTGGGCACCTCAAAAAATTTAAATTTTACTCAAAGTGGGTGGCTACAGATATTCTAAGCCATTCTATGAAGTTTTGAAATTTTTTATTTATTTTTTAATTTTTTGGGCACCTCAAAAAAATTAAATTTCACTCAAAGTGGGTGGCCACAGGTATTTTAAGCCATTTTGTGAAGTTTTGAAAATTTTTATTTTTTTATTATTTTTATTTTTTTTGGGTCACCTAAAAAAATTAAAATTTCACTCAAAGTAGGTGGCCACAGGTATTTTAAGCCATTTTGTGAAGTTTTGAAATTTTTTGATTTTTTTTGGGCACCTCAAAAAATTTAAATTTCACTCAAAGTGGGTGGCCACATGTGTTTTAAGCTATTCTGTGAAGTTTTGAAATTTTTGATTTTTTTTTTATTTTTTTAAAAAAAATTCACCAAATTTCATATTTTCCCGAAATCTGACTTTTTTTATTTTCTGGAAATTTTTATGAATTTTTCTAGAATTTTTCAATTTTTATGCATTTTCTGAAAAAAAAAAATTTGTGAGAAAATAGGGAAAATGCATTCGAATCAAGAAGCTACAAAAACTAGCTTCTTTTTTTTGGCCCAAAACACATTCTGAAGCAAAAACTCATTCGGAACCAAAAAAGAATGTATTTTTACCAAACGCGTTTTTGCTCCAGAATGCAAAAATTCCTCCGGAATGCATTCCAGAAATTTTTTAACAAATGCATTTCTGTTCCGGAATGCATTCTGGAGCAGAAATTTTGCTCCAGAATGGATTCCATGCGCGCCTTAAGGCTCAAAGAAAAAATTTCTTGCCACAGAATTGGACCCTCTACGCCCCTCCCGATCTTTGGGGTCTACTTTGTGTTGATGCTTTGCCGGTGTACTCGCAAGCTAAGACTTGAGATATGAATGAATGTCGTTATTCTGAACAAAAAAAAAAGTCCAAAATGCCAGTGTCTCCGGAAAAGATATGGGATACACCTCCTTGTCTGGTGGGCCTGGTGGACTCTCGTGTTGATTCGAAAATGACATTCACCCAACACAAAATAAAAGGTTAATACAAAAAAAACTCAAAAATGATATATTTATGATAAATTTACCCTAAATTAATTTTTTGACCACCAAAAATTTCAAAGTGATACACTTATGACAATTTTACTGTCCGTTAGTTTCTGTTAAATTTTAACTGTCTGAATTGGATGACATGTGACAGTTGATGGGTGTACCAATTTAGGGTTTTACCCTCTGTTTGTAATAGGTGTATCAGTTTGTGATTTTTCGTGATATTAATCAAATTTAATGAATGATAAATTTATCATAAATGTACCAATTTAGGCTTTTAGGTGGTCAACAAATTAGTTTAGGGTAAAATTGTCACAAGTGCACTAGTTTTGAGTTTCTTCTGGTCAAAAAATTAATTTGGGATAAATTTATCACAAATGTATAAATTTGAGATTTTTCGTGATATTAATCCTAAAATAAAGGGGATGTTTACTTTCTTTTTCTTTTTCTTTTATCTTTTTATCGACGAGGTGTTAGGCGCTTTGAGCATCCGACTAATCGCCGTCGGATGTGGCATTTGCCTTGCCCCCACGTGCCCCACGTACATTGGGCTTGTCCCACATGCATCGGGTAATAATCGGAGATTATTCAAGTTTGTGCTCCGGAGGACGGCCCTAAAATAATCGCACAACTTTTTTGGACCTAGACCATCGCAACTTGAGCAACTGTTGGGTTAAAAATGGATGTATACTGTTTTAAGAAGATATTGCGAAAATTTCATTTGAAGAAAATTGAAACACATACATGGAACTTATAGAATGCCCTCTTAAGTTGGGAATTGACATAAATTATGAGCGTATGATTTATTTGTGAGTGGAAGACTTGAGAAGCTTGAATATGCGGCCGACAAAGAAAGAAAGTCCTCGAATCAGGCTTTCTTTTTAACGAAAGATTGATATCACGAAAAATCCTAAATTAATACACTTGTGACAAATTTACCCTCCGTTAGTTTCCGTTAAATTTTACTATCAAATTGCTAAGTTGGATGACACGTGGCAGTTAACGTGTGTACGAGTTTGGGGTTTTACCTCCGTTTATCACATGTGTACTAGTTTATGATTTTTCGTGGTATTAGTTTTGGTATGAGTTTTCCTAGATTGAGTTAAATATGGAATTGTTTTAGTAATATAGATCGGGTCGGATATGGATTGGGTCAGGTATGGGTCATTAAATTTTCATTACATAAAAATGAGTCAAAACTGGTTAAATGTGTCTATTTAGGTTTGACCATTTTCAAACCTAATTCTAACCCAAACCCGACTTGACCTGACCGTTTGACAGGTCTAGCTATGAGCAACGTTTGGTGCAAAATATTGTCTTTAACCAACATTTATTTTTTCACCTTTCGGATGGTAATTTTCTAATAAACTTAATTCAACAAATATGACGCTAATTACCTGAAAAATGTGGAAGCATGTACAAAGTATGCTGATTCGAAGAGCTACACCTATCTTGCGTTTACGTGACTTCTCATTTTAAAAGGGACCTCGAATGTAAATACAATTGTTACATCATCTTGTATTGGATCATACTATGACGAGAGACACTCCTAAATCCACTGATGTCATGGAGTTGAACAGTTGAAGAAAACTTTTACTATCGTTGCATGGATAGATAGATAGGTATAGTGCCGAGGGATCTAAATTTACTTCTCGTGGATCTTGGGCACACCGTAATTCTTAGCTAAAAGAAAATCCACGAAAAGAACACTTCTACGAAAAAGAATCACGAGATAAGTGTACTGAAAGTCCTAAAATTTGTCACGAAAATGTAATTGAGTCCTAAAATTTTTGAAAAGTGCAATCAAGTCCTAAATCTTGTCACGAAAATGCAATCGAGTCCTATAACTTTGAAAAAATGTAACCAAGTCCTAAAACTTATCACGAAAATGTAATCGAGTCATATAACTTTCAAGAAGTGTAATTAACGGAAATACTTTTTTTTTGGTGTAAAATGTAAGTAGTATATAACAGATGATGTACAGCAGCTTAGGGGCATACCCCGGCATTACAACTAGTACTAATAATTCGAGAATATGGAGGTAGGAAGTCTCCATAAAGTAGCTAAAACAAAGTTAGCTTGCGAAGGTTTGATTTTTTGGTATAGCGAAGCTCTACCTCTTACATTTTTCCGCACCTTTGCCAAAATAATCTGAATGTCAGTTGGATTGTTTTGAAACCGCCTATGGTTGCGCTCCATCCAAGTACAATATACAGTCGCTAGGAAAGATACTTTGAGGAGTTTCGCTGCCAAATCTTTGCCTCTTGTTGCTCTAACCATCCATTGAAGCTCCTCATTCCATCCCCATACATTACGCCCGATCCCATGTTGCGCAAGAATATTGCGCTAGATGCTACCTGTCCATTCGCATTGGAAGAAAAGATGAGTCGTGTTCTCTATACTTGCCCTACAGAAGATACATTGAACATCGACTGAGGTCATCCACCGTGATATGATCTCTGCTGTCGGAAGCCTATCCCTACATACTAGCCAACCAATAAAATTGTGTTTGCTAACGCCGCTACTCCATATTAAGTTATACCACTCCACAGCCGGACTCTCGTGTCTAAGTTCATCCAAGACATCATGACAGCAATATCTTGGATTAGACATGGCTGGGGTTAGGACATGACGTAGTTTGAGGAGACATCGCCAACTCCAGGCCATACTACCCTTCATGTCCATTTGCAAAAATGGGGTTTCTCTGCATTTTGTACTGTGGACCCAGGAGCTCCAAAGTGAAGAAGATGGATGATTGATAAGATTCCACATTGTGCGCCCTAATAACGCTTTGTTCCATAGGTTCAAATCAGGCAATCCTAGCCCTCCTTCCTTTTTGGGTGAGCATACTACACGCCATGCAACTTTGTGCGATCCACGGTTTGTTGAAGACCCAACCCATAGGAAGTGGCGAATCTTCTTCTCAATCTCATAGATAGTTTGCTTCGGAAGAAGAAACATTTGCATCCAGTACGTGCAGATAGATATAAGGACCGATTTGGTTAGTTGTAACCGACCCGCATAACTCATATGCTTCATTCCCCAACTCTCAATTTTCTTGAATATCTTATGAGTAAGGCTTTTGCAATCTGAGTGTGCGAGTCTTTTAGTAATAAGAGGAACACCCAAGTACTTGATAGGGAGAGTACCTGCGGGAAAAGGCGTATGGTCCAATATAAGAAGCTTTCCCTCATTTAACCCAGAGAAAAATATTTGGCATTTGTCAGGGTTAAACCACAATCCAGTGAGAGTGGCGAATTCTTCGAGAGCTTCTACCAGGCATAGAACAGAGTCTACATCTCCATGGGCAAATAAGAACAAGTCATCAGCGAAGCAAAGGTGTGTAATCCTTTGCGTTTTGCAGCGCCAATGGTATTTGAAGGAAGAACCAGCAACTTTTGCTCTTACAATTCTATTGAAAATTTCCATAACTAGAGCAAATAAATATGGAGAAAGAGGATCACCTTGTCTCAGCCCATTAGTGCTATTGAAATACCCTACCTGTTCGCCATTAAAATTCACTGAAAACCTCGGGGTAGTAATGCACTCACTTATCAATTCAACCAGATCCTAGGGTGTATTTAGAGCTTTTAGGACCCCGATGACTGCATCCCATCTGACCATATCAGAAGCCTTCATGAGATCTATTTTTATGGCGACACGTTTACCTTTATCTCCCTTATGATAGTTGTGAAGTAAATCTTGGCATAACAGGATATTTTCTGAGATTTGTCATCCGGTGATGAAAGCCGTTTGGTTTAGATCAACAATCAAGGGGAGCATTCCGCTTATTTGTTCTGCAAGGAGTTTGGATATGATCTTGTACAAGGTATTACAGCATGATATGGGTCTGAACTCCTTGAGGGATGAGGGATTTGGAACCTTCGGGACAAGAGAGATCAGAGTGGAATTTATAGATTTCAATAATCTTTTGGACGAGAAAAAATCCAGTATAGCTTCCTCGATGTCGTGTCCAATGATAGGCCAAGCACTTTTGAAGAAACGACTGTTAAAACCATCTGGGCCCGGTGCTTTGAAATCATTGAAACCCTTTAGGACTCGAAGAATATCATTTCTCTGGGGTGGTGTGAAAGTAACTAAAGCATTGATATCTTCATGAAAAAAAGGGACATACCTCTCATAAGGGATACAAGGTCCCCTGGAACTACCAAGAAGGGCTTGATAGTATGATAAGATTGTGTTCTTAAGAGCCCCATCTTCAGAGATAATGAATCCATCCTCAAGTATGAGATGATTTATCCTGTTATGAGCACTTCTTCGCATCATGGAAGCAAAGAAAACCTTGCTATTATTGTCGCCCTCCTTTAGCCAAAGATTTCTGGATTTCTGTTTGAGCAAAATTTCTTCATGTTTACTTAAAGCCAGAAATTCCTCCAAATGTGCTTTTTCTTCCGCCCGAGAGATGGCATAGAATGGGTCAATCACCAGCTTTTGTTGAATCTGATACAAGCTTTCCTTAGCCTGGTTTACCTTAGCTTGTAAGTCACCAAACTGAGATCTATTCAGGCTCTTGAGTTGTTGTTTCAGCTTTTTGAGCTTTGTCACTACTGCAAACATGCATGATCCTCTAACTTCTTCTTTTTGCCAGCAGGAGGAAATCATAGGTAGATAGTCCGGACTTGAGGTCCAGAAATTGAAGAATCTGAAGGAATATCTCCTTCAGATTCCAGGACAACGGAAAGACTTGATTTGACTAATTTGATAAATTTTAGGACTTGATTATACTTTTTGAAAATTTCAGGACTCGATTGCACCGTCGTGACAAGTTGTAAGATTTAATTGCACTTTTTGAAAGTTTCAAGAATTAATTGCACTTTAATAATAAATTTTAGAACTTCTGATACACTTATCTCAATATTCATAGCTTTTGATTTATTGTTTTTCGACAAAAGACACCAACAATTGATCCTAAAATTCTTAATCAAGCTGCTTCTCCAAACGATTTGACCCCTAAGGTACCATTTCCTGGACTTGCCCGTGAAGGGGCGTTTCCTATTTTGTCTATTAATGAGACTTTTACGCTAAGCAGGAGAAGCAACACATGATTGGAAAAGAAACCCTAGTTGCCGATCTTAGACGTCGTCGCTCCAAACCCTAGTTGACGTATCACTGATGCAGTGCATTGTCATCATATGGGCAAATCTTTTTGTGATTAGAAACTTTTCCATCGATAGCATTTCTGGGTGAAATTGCTTTTGGACCAATCTTTCCAAAGCCTCGAAGCAAAAGCAATGCCGTTATCCATAACGCGAAAGATGAATAATTGGATTAGGGCAAATTTAGACTCTGTATATTTCGCGAGAATGAATCAATTTGGAAAATATTTCTCTAAAAATGATAGTTTGTATTGTTTATAAAAATGAATATCTCGAAAAATATTTTCATCGTTCACAAAAATATTTAAACTTAAATTATCTTCGATTTTTATGAAAATATTTTACGAATCAAACTTTTTTGCGAAACAAACGGAGCTTTAAGTACTGAAGAGTCTCACGTTTTGATTTTTGAAAAGGACACACCTTTTTATGCAAAGCATATTGGTGCCATCTTTTAGCAGGGAACATAATGACCCATTATTGCTTATTGCTTGCTAATGCCTTTATTCTTCTTCCTTTTGCTCCTATGCTGAAATTGATTTATCTTTGTAGTAATCTTGTCGCAATTAACGGTACTTTATGCTCACCATGAAAGTCTTGCAGATGATTAAAGTCAAAAGCATCGGAACTAGAAAAGCACAAAATATACATAAAAAATTCGAAAGTGAAAAGCTGAACAACTCATTTTGACAGGGAATTATTCAGTTGACCTGGTGGAACTCGTCCCGACCCTCGTAGGTTTTACAGTTTTCAGCTTATCCAGATTCAATTTAGCATGTCTACTACCAAACATAATAATGTCTCCTTTCTGAGAGAAAAGTTAATGCTGTGAAAAATTAAAAATTTTCGACAAAATTGCTTGTCCTCTTACAAAGGAGGACTACTAAATTCGTTTATAAAGATGATTAAATTGACGCCACATAATAATATTTTTAAGTTAAGTTACCCAGGAAAATGACATCACAAGTGCCATAATTTTTTTTTTCGATCACTTAAGTTCTATAATTTAGATATGGAGCTCACTTAAGTGTCATAACTTTTTTTTCAATCACTTAAATGCCATATAATTTTTCGATCGATTACTTGAGCACTATAAATTCTAAAAAATGTTCACCACCAGTCCCTTGCTCCGTCGGATTTCCAGCACTTGGGTGAACACTATTAGAAAGTTATGGCACTCAAGTGATGAATCGAAAGTTATGGTATTTACGTAGAATTTTTTTTAGAAGTTATGGCAACTAAATAGACAAAAAAAAAGTTATTTCACTCAACTAAGCGAGTTTTGGTTTTGTCCCATTTCCCTCCAAAAAAAAATCCATTAAACTTATCAAATAAACTTCTCATTGATGTATTGTTTCATCGAGATCTAATCCAAGTCATGATGTCATTTTCTTGTTCCAGAATGGGCCTTTTTTCAATTCTTTTAGGTTTATACTCTACTCCGAGTAAAAAAATCTGCTCGATTTTTATTTGCGCATATAGGACAAATGGCACTAATACTACGTCTTTTTCCTACGACTTACTTCTTTTTCGATTCAATTCACGTCTTCTGCCAATGCCAAATATTCAATGTATTTATCATATTACTCGCTTGATAAAAAGTTTAAGATTACTCTCTTATTATAAAAAAGATTTTATGTTCTATAATATAAGTAGTAGTAATCATAAATATATTACCAATTGGGTGTGCAAAAGTTATACCCCTTGCGATGTCTTTATCCCTAAGTTACCCGACTTATAGGTGTCGTGCCTTAATCATGCTCGTGGAATGATATTTTGTTTACATTCAGTAATGGAACAATGTTGGCACCGGCCAATTCCTTGTATGTTGGAGCCACGGTGCTACCATAAAGGAAAAACCTCTGTTTCGAGAACAACGTAAGACCAAAATTCGAGTGTACACGACTGAACCTTAGCGTGACGTTTGCATTAACTCATTCCCACGTTACGATGATACGCACGCCACATAAAAATGTCTGAAATCCTTATACACATATATAAAGCCATTAGTGACGCAACATCTGCTGAGCAGTGAGCACCATTTCACCGAACAACACATACCCTCCCAGGAAAAATGTCCCCTTCAATTCATCCCACGCTCTCATTGATCCTATTGCTTCTCATTTCACCTTCGTGCCTAAGCTTGGTTTCGAGCTCCATTCAAGATGATTTCGTCCAGTGCCTCGACTTCAACTCCGAGCTCCTCGTGCCGCTCTCCACGTTCTACAATCAGAAGAGCTCCAATTTCAGCGCGGTGCTCCAGTCGTCCGCGCAGAATCTCCGTTACCTCGTGCCTTCCGTGCCGAAGCCCGAGTTCATCTTCACCCCGCTGATCGAAGGCCATGTCCAGGCCGCCGTCATCTGCTCGAAGGAGCTCGGGATCCACCTGAGGGTCCGGAGCGGGGGGCACGATTACGAGGGCTTGTCCTACGTGTCTGAGATCGAAACCCCGTTTATCATCGTGGACTTGAGCAGGCTCCGCTCCGTGAGTGTTGATTTGGCGGATAACTCCGCATGGGCCCAGGCGGGGGCCACGATAGGGGAAGTTTACTACCGAATTTCTGAGAAGAGCCGAATCCACGGCTTCCCTGCAGGTCTATGCACAAGCCTTGGTGTCGGGGGACACATCACTGGCGGGGCATATGGTTCTATGATGAGAAAGTATGGCCTCGGGGTGGATAATGTGCTGGATGCTCGGATCGTCGATGTGAATGGCCGAATCCTGGATCGGGCAGCGATGGGAGAGGATCTATTCTGGGCCATCAGAGGAGGGGGAGGAGCTAGTTTCGGGATAATCCTCGAGTGGAAGATAAAGTTGGTACCAGTCCCCTCGACGGTGACCGTCTTCACAGTGACTAGGACTTTGGAACAAAATGCGACGAAGCTCCTGCACCGGTGGCAACAAGTGGTGGACAAGCTTGATGAGGACCTATTCATCAGGGTGATCATCCAAGCGCCAAGCGCCAGCGGAGGCAAAGCCGGGCGTACTGTGAGCACGTCGTACAACGCCCTCTTCCTAGGGACTTCTGACCGACTCCTTGGGGTGGTGAAGAAGAGTTTTCCCGAATTGGGACTCAAGAGGAGCGATTGCACCGAAATGAGCTGGATCAAATCAGTCCTGTACATCGCTGGGTACCCAAGTGGGACGCCACCCGAGGTCCTCCTCCAGGGGAAGTCCACATTCAAGAACTTCTTCAAGGCAAAGTCGGACTTCGTCCGAGACACGATCTCGGAGACTGATCTGGAGGGGCTGTGGAATAGGCTGATGCAGGAGGACAGCCCGCTGGTGATATGGACACCGTACGGCGGGATGATGAGCAAGATCTCGGAGTCCTCAGCGCCGTTCCCGCACCGCAAGGGCACGATCTTCATGAGCCAGTACCTGAGTCTCTGGAATAATGCTAGCGAGGATGCCACCAAGCACATGGATTGGATCCGGAGGCTCTACAACTACATGGCCCCTTACGTTTCCATGTTTCCTAGAGAGGCCTATGTGAACTATAGGGACCTTGACCTGGGCATGAACAAGAACGGGACAAGCTTCATACAGGCCAGTGTCTGGGGCGCCAAGTACTTCAAGGACAACTTCGACAGGTTGGTCCAAGTGAAGACCAAGGTCGACCCGGACAACTTCTTCAGGCATGAGCAGAGCATCCCACCATTGCCACTTTCTCTGAGGGGGAAGTGGACAACAGACTGAGGAGAGAGAGAAGATGGGGTTGGCCCTTGAAAGCGTTGTGTGTGGTGGGTTCGATTGGTTTTCGTGTGGCACTCTGGTAGGGGAATTTTCAGGTGCCTGAACACTAAATTATAATGGGGTGTAAAAGGTTTGTGGGTTGGCGTGTGATCTCTTGATGGATGTAATTGTACTAGAAATATGTAAACGTTCTCTTGATATGTAGAAGTCCATGTTCTACTGGATTGGCGATGGATTAGAATCTTTTAAGGTAAATTACAATCAAAATACGGGTTCGATTCGAATGTAGAAGTCCATGTTCCACTAGAAATGGGTTCGATTCGAATGTTGTCCATCATCCATTTTGCACCGTGACATCAAAATATGCAAAATCTGAATCTATTACGACAAAGTTTCTTCTAAGTAGAAGAGTAGCGGGCCAAATTGTCTCCATTCCCTCTCTTTCCTCGTATTCGTTCTTTCAAGTGGAAGAGTAGCGTGGCCGACAACTAGATCAACAAGAAAAACCATGGGGCATTTGGTAGAGAACGGAAGCATAAGTTTGGAACCATAGAAAGGAGAGTAAATATTGATTAATGATCAAAAGCTAAAATGGTCATTTCTTGGCAAACACAATATAGTCAATATTGATTTAAGATCAAAAGCTAAAGTAAATGATTTTGGATTCCACGACGTGTAAGTGAACTTTGTAAAGCCGTATGTTTTTCGGCTTAGGTCACTAGGAACCACGATTACGAATTGTTGTTATATTGCTCAATTTCTTGCCAATTCCAAGTTTGTATGGAAGCCCGGAGATAAGTCGATGACATAGTTGGCGTGCGTCGGTCAACTCACCAGCCCCAACTGAGCGTAGGGCTAACCCGTTCCCTCGCGAAGCCAACCAAATTCACAAACCCTTAGGCCAAGCTTTGAGCTTGAGCGGCCACCATGGCCGCAAGCTTTGAAATTAGATCATACCTCAAAGTTGGTGGCCGCCTGGCCAGATCTAGCGGGTGGTTAAGCAAGGGCCGACGAACTATGCTGGACGCCGTCGAGAGGTTCGGGCTAGGAGGTTCGGGCGGCAATTGGCACCGACAGCTAGCGCGGGAGGAGCATTGGTAGAGTGATAGCGAGGTTGAAGATGATGAATAGTAAAATCGATTTTTTTCTTTATTAGGTATTAATATTCTTTTTAATCTTTTAATAATGTGGCGCTCGTGTAGCACCACATCGGCACCACGTCAAATTTTTAACGGTGATTTTTGACAAAAGCCTAACGAATCGTAAATATATTGCTCGGATATAAGTTTGGAGTTTTTGGCGTTACAAAAAAGTTTGGGGTAAATATATCATAATAGACATAATTTGAGATTTTTTATAACTTTTTCCCATTTATATATTAGGTTTTAGGAAATAGATCAGCGATTGAGCAATTAATCGTGACTTTATAGCTCTTTGTTTGATGGTGCATTGTTTATGACCGGCTCTCACCATGTAGCAGGTACCAACACTCGAAACAAACTACGTAAGTCTTTAGTATTTTGTCAATCTCGTATATGGTAGTTAATTGCAAGATCCATTAGCTTCCATGCTATTTCACAACAATTGGTATTAGACCACGAACTAGGATTGTTGGAGTTGATTTAGGGTTTTTGCTTGTCCGATAACTATCAAGAGATTTTCGCCCTGCTCAAATCCTCCGACGCCAGGTTCATACTCGTGCATATCTTGTGAAATTATCCGAATTTGGTAAAGGGAAGCCTCACGAGACATGAACATGAAAGAAATCATGCAGAAGAAGGAAAGGCTTCCAAGTTTGATGAAGACGACAAAGTCGACACTCCCTCAAAACGGATGAAGGTCTAGGAATCGACCCTTTTTTACCACATGCTGCACCCCCACCACTCATCCTTATAATCTAATCTTCACATACTAAAATAGTAATATTTATAAAATCAAATTCCAATTAGAAACAAAAAACCATGTCCAGGGCGACGAAGATGAAAATATTCGTTGGCATGCTAAACCCGGAAATTTAACGCGACAAATTTCTTGTTGCCTTTGGTGCCCATTTAGCCTAAAACTTAACTAGGGCGACCAATTTTGGTCGTCATAGACTCTAACAGATGCGACAAATGTTTGTCGCCTTTGGCTAGTCTATAGCTATAAAGAATGAGTTTCGTCACTTTTGAGAACGGCAACTTTATTTTGCCGTCTTTGATATTCAAAGGCCACAAACATTATAGTTGGTCGCTTCCGAGTTGACGAGTGCGATAAATAAAAGCGCCTCTTCGTGCAAAGGAGATAGAGCAAACACCATAAACGGAAGGTGACAACTCTCTCTCTCTCTCTCTCTCTCTCTCTCTCTCTCTCTCTCTCTCTCTCTCTCTCTCTCTATTATGGTGGCTAAAAGCGGCTCTTCGTGCAAAGGAGATAGAGCAAACACCATAAACGGAAGGTGACAACTCTCTCTCTCTCTCTCTCTCTCTCTCTCTCTCTCTCTCTCTCTCTCTCTCTCTCTCTCTCTCTATTATGGTGGCTAAAAGCGGCTCTTCGTGCAAAGGAGATAGAGCAAACACCATAAACGGAAGGTGACAACTCTCTCTCTCTCTCTCTCTCTCTCTCTCTCTCTCTCTCTCTCTCTCTCTCTCTCTCTCTCTCTCTCTCTCTCTCTCTCTCTCTCTCTCTCTCTCTCTCTCTCTCTCTCTCTCTCTCTCTATTATGGTGGCCAAGAGAAGATGAAGACATTGATGACAAGGTTGGCAACTAAATGGCAATCACAACGGCGGTGGCAAGTCATCGGCGATGATGGTGCTCCGTTAGGCTGTTCCAACAATGGCAACATTGGCTAGCCATGAAGGGAGGGAGGAAATGAAAAAGACGGAGAGAGTTGGGATTTGGCGGAAGAATTTGAACAATCTTCAGATGTTGGCACAATAGTCAATGTGTGAACTTCTCAATAGAGCGTTCACACAGTATTAAATTGGGTAGTCCTAACCCTACTCGACTTTTTGCTTTATCATATATAATTAGTGATATCACGAGTGTTTAGAAGTACTTGTTATATATCATGAGGAATGTTTTCATTATGGAGGTAATATTCAACATGAGAAAAGTTAATTCTTTGAAAATTTTAAAATTTACTCAATTGCTTGTCCCCTCACATAGGAGGACTACTACATCCAATTGTAAATTTTACTCAATTGCTTTTTTAAGTTTTGTAATCCTATTTATAAGTGTCATGCCTTTATCCCCTTTGTAAAATAATTTTTGTTTACACTCGCAAGATTACAAATAAAAGCCCATTCATCAAATAACTAAGATGCATTCATGAAGATCAAAGAAAAATGTCCTTCCACTTAAACAAAAACCTCTGTTTCTAGAACCTCGTGGGACCCAAATTCAGTGCGCACGAGTGAACCTTATCCTGACGTTTGCACTAACTCAACCCCACGTTACGAGCACGAGCACGCCGCATAAAAATTGCTCCATTCCTCAAACACATCTATGAAGCCATTAGAGATGCTCTATTTGTTGAGCACATTGCATTGAACAACACATACCCTCCTAGGGAAAATGTCCTCTTCAATTCATTCCACACTCTCACGGATCATCTTGCTTCTCATATCACATTCATGCCTAACCTCAGTTTCAAGCTCCATTTATAGCGATTTCACCATGTGCATCACCCTCAAAATTGAGATGCTCGAGCCGTTCCCCCCGATCTACAACCAGGAGAACCCATATTTCGACACGGTGCTTCAGTCGTCGGCGCAGAATCTCCGTTACCTCGTTCCTTCCGTGCCAAAACCCGAGTTCGTCTTCTTCCCGTTGATCGAAACGCAGGTCCAGTATGGCGTTGACTGCTCGAAGAAGCTCGGGATCCACCTGAGGGTCCGGAGTGGGGGGCACGATTATGAGGGCCTGTCCTACGTGTCCGAGATCGAAACCCCGTTCATCATTATGGATTTGAGCAAGCTACGCTACGTGAATGTCAATTTGACAGATAACACTGCATGGGTCATGGCGGGGACCACGATAGGGGAAGTTTACTACCGAATTGCAGAGAAGAGTCCAGTCCACGGCTTCCCGGCAGGTCTATGCACAAGCCTTGGTGTTGGGGGACACATCACTGGTGGGGCATACGGTTCTATGATGAGAAAGTATGGCCTCGGGGTGGATAATGTGCTCGATGCTCTGATTGTTGATGCGGATGGCCGAATCCATGATCGGGCAGGGATGGGCGAGGATCTATTCTGGGCCATTAGAGGAGGGGGAGGAGCAAGCTTCGGGATAATCCTCGAGTGGCAGATAAAGTTGGTACCAGTCCCCTCAACGGTGACTGTCTTCACGGTAACTAGGACTTTGGAACAAGGTGCGACGAAGCTCTTGCACCGGTGGCAACAGGTCGTGGACAAGCTTGACCGCAACCTATTCATTAGGGTGCTGATCCAAGTGGCAAGCGCCAGTGGAGGCAAAGCTGAGCGAACTGTGAGCACATCGTACAACGCCCTCTTCCTAGGGACCGCCAACCGACTCCTCAGGGTGATGCAGAAGAGCTTCCCCGAATTGGGCCTCACAAGGAACGACTGCATCGAAATGAGCTGGATCCAATCAGTCCTGTACATGGCCGGGTACCCTAACGGGACCCTGCCTGAGGTCCTCCTCGAGGGTAAGTCCAGATTCAAGAACTTCTTCAAGGCTAAGTCAGACTTCGTCCGGGACCCGATCCCGGAGAGCGCCCTGGAGGGGCTGTGGAAGAAACTGGTGGAGGAGGACAGCCCGCTGGTGATATGGACACCATACGGCGGGATGATGAGCAAGATCTCAGAGTCCTCAGCACCATTCCCGCACCGCAAGGGCACGATCTTCATGATCCAGTACCTGAGTCTCTGGGATAACGCCAGTGAGGATGCCACCAAGCACATGGATTGGATCGGGAGGCTCTACAACTACATGGCCCCTTATGTGTCCAAGCTTCCTAGAGAGGCGTATGTGAACTATAGGGACCTTGACCTGGGCATGAACAAGAATGGGACAAGCTTCATACAGGCATGTGCCTGGGGTCTCCAATACTTCAAGGGCAACTTTGCTAGGTTGGTCCATGTGAAGACCAAGGTCGACCCGGACAACTTCTTCAGGCATGAACAGAGCATCCCACCATTGCCACTTTCTCTGAGGGGGAAGTGAATAACAGACTGATGAAAGAGAAAATGGGGTTGGCACATTGTGCCGATTTGATTGTCTTTTGTGACATTCTGATGGTGGGATTTTTTAGGTGCCTAAAAATCCACCTATCAAAATGGGTATTAATGTGTGTAAAAGGTTAGTGTGTTGGCTTTGTCATGGAGTGGTGCTCGGACAAATCATTTCTTTCCAGAAATATGTAAGTGTTGTCTTTTATATGTAGAAGCCCGTATTCTACTGTAATGGCCATGGGATTGGAATCTTTTTAAGAGGTAAATCACAATTCACATCCTATTGTAGAGGCCAGATTATATTTCTAGATTCCAAATTTTGAAAAATGAGATTTCATTCATAGTAGCCTAGCTCATGCACGATGGAATGTTTAACATGATCCATTTCGCACTATGACATAAATATCCAAACGTAAATCCATTATGAGGGGTTGGGGGCTTGTTGAGCTTAATTGAATAAATTTTTTTCCTAAAAACATTTCCTTTATTATGAAATTTATCTCGAAAACACACCCATAAGTCGATTCTGAAATAGCCTATTACACCTTCTGGAGTTGTGGCCTTATGTGGGAGGGATTTATTCTCCATTGAATGGGACTCGGTCCATTTGTGAAGGCTCCAAAAGAATTCTTACTTGGGCCTTTTGGACTTTGGTCCGAAGCTTGTTGAGTCAAAGTGTGTCGAACACGAAATTTATCAATTTTATGTCACGACATTCTCATTGAACAAAATATAATCCATGGAATAACTTACTAAACATATTGAAAATTGCTTCATGGTGTATGCAATTACTAATTACAAATGATTGTTACATGTAAATGAAAAATTTCTCTCCAAATTATGTACTTTACTTTTCTATGTTGAAATTTACTAAGTATATTAAATATTATTCTGGTCTAAAATAGAATAATCAATCACATGAAGATATTATTGGGAAACCAAAAGTCACTAGCCACATAGATTGGTTACTTTCCTATATTAAAAGTTACTAAACACATTAAGTTATTTCGATATATAAGAAAGTTGCTTTCATGATTACGAAAGTGAGTTTCCTCTTATAACGTTTAGTAATTTCTAGACTTTTTAGTAATTTCTTAACTGAAAAAATAATTTAAATCTATCCCAATTAGTTCGTAACTTACGAAATCCTTACTGAATTAGAAAATATGACTAGTAATTTTCATATTGATTTGTAATTTCTCCATTACTAAATGGTGTGCCAATTGAAGAGAAATAGAGATTTAGGAAACCGATATTCATTCTAAACATTTGATTCTGAACATTGGTGAGTCTTAAATATTTTGAGTCCACTAAAATCATTAATGAAAGATATCAAAATTAGGAAATCTTAATTCAATAAATTTAGAATTTGAATATCATCAAAATGAATTTCAAAATGTACTGGCCCCTTTTTCTACAAATAATATGGCGGTGAGTTAAATACCATCGTCCTAAACCACTAAAGTACACGTTGACATTTACCAATTGAACTCTAACGCCCCGAACTATGGGCGATTAAATGGTAGAAAATTGACCTAAATATTATTATCAAATATAGAAATTTCAGGATGAGTTAAATACCATCGTCCTAAACCACTAAAGTACATGTCGACACTTACCAATTGAACTCTAACGCCTCGAACTATGGGCGATTACATGGTAGAAATCGACCTAAATATTATTATCAAACATGAAAAATTCAGGATGTCACAACTCTTCTCTCATTAAAAAAAATTTGTCCTTGCAATTTAGAGTTATTTCATCCTTCGAATAACTGTAGATACTTGCACCTCATATCATCTTCACTTTCCCACGTTCCTTCTTCCATATCATGATGTTGCCATAAGATTTTAACTAAGGAAATGATCTTGTCTCTAAGGATTTGTTCCTTTCTATCCAAAATTCGTACTGACCTTTCCACCTTGATTACTCTTTCTTCTACCACAATCATCTTGAAATCCAGTATATATATGGAGGATCCTGACCACATTTGCTCAACAAAAATACTATAGTGATTGCAATAAGCTTTTATCGACATTTCCTTTCTCCAATCGACATTATCATGTACACAAAAGTATCCGTGAAATCTTAAAATTTTGTTATCTAATACTTGAAAGTCCGACCCTTTTCCTTTCTAAAGCATCATCTTGAGTTTCATCGTAATACCTTTCTCTTCAATGGTACTACATCTTCGGTCTCAAATGACTTTTCATCATCAGCATTCTGAACTTCTTTTTTTTTTCCATTGCACAATATCTAATTTTAAATCAGCTTAGTCTTCGACCTTGCTATCTCCGAGTATAATCATCAAGATTTATTACTTAAGATCTATCACGCCTAGAAGATCACATTATTATAGCATTCTAGCGATCTTTTTCTTCTTTTCTTCCAAACTTGGGAAATCACCAATTCTTAAATAGTTTCCAGCATGTTCTTCTTTGCCAAGCTGGCCTTCTACGATCCTTCAGCTGTCTTCAACTATTGCAAGATTCATCCAGTAATTTCTAGATTGTTTAGAGAAAATGGATCACGATTTCAAACAAGAACCAATGACAGAAGAAATGAGGTACCATTGTTGATCTTATTGATGGGTTTGTTTGTTTATTTGTTTGTTTTTTTGGCTTTTGCAGAAACAGAAGCTAGCTTTGGCAAAACAGTTGAATCTGCGTCCTCGCCAAATGGAAGTGTGGTTCCGGAACAGAAGAGCGAGGACGAAGTTGAAGTAGACGGAGATCGACTGCAAGTACCTGAAGTGGTGTTGCGAGACGCTGACAGAGGAGAGCCGGAGGCTCCAGGAGCTACGGGCACTCAAGACCTCCTAGCCCTTCTACATGCAGCTCCCCTCCACCACCCTCATCATGTGCTCCTCATGTGAGAGCGTCACCACCACCACCTCCACCTCTGCCGCCCCCACAGTCCCGCCCCTCGGGAAGCGGAAGTATAGGTCTTACTCGTTCCCTCGCGAAGCCGACGAAATTCGCAAACCCTTAGGCCAAACTTCGAGCTTTAGTGGCCATGGTGGCTGTGAGCTTTGAAGCCAGATCAGACCCCGACGCTTGTGGCTGCCGTGGCCAGATCTAACAGGTGGTCAAGCAAGGGCCGACGAACGCTGTCGGACGCCACCAGACAGCATTGGGCAGCGATGGATGAGTCCCAGAGGAGCTTTGGCCGAGTGATCTCGAGGTTGAAGATGATGAATAGTAAATTCGAATTTTTTTCTTTTTTTAGTTTTAAATTTTCTTTTAATCTTTTACTGATGTGGAGACATCGGATTTTTAACAGCTATTTTTGATAGAAACCCTAACAAAGGGTAATCGTGTCAGTCGAGTATAAGTTTGGAGTTTATAGTGTCACAAAATTTTTTTTGGGTAAATGTGTTACAATAAGTATAATTTGAGATTTTTTTATGACTTTTTCCCATTAATATATATATATATATAAAGTTTTGGTAAACTGATGAGCCATTGAGCAATTAATTGTGACCTTATAGCTCTTTGTTTGATGGTGCTTTGTTTATGACTGACTCTCACCGTGTAGTAGGGGTATCAACACTCGGAACGAACTACGTAAATTGTCGGTATTTTTTGTTGTTTCTCGTTTATTTCTTTGATAATTTTGTCAACTCGCTTTTGGTAATTGATTGCAAGATCCGTTAGTTTCCATGCTATTTAACGACAATTGGTATCAAAGCACGAACTAGGGTTTTTGGATTATAATTTGCAAATGGTCAAATATCCGGATGAAGAGCGGCATCGGGTTCGAACTTTTCCAAGGAGCTTCAACAGCTCTGCCAAAGATTGGTTATAAAATTTTTTTTTGCCAGAGAAGCAAGATGACAGGGGAAGATGTAGCCGGAACCTTCATTGGCTGCATCAGCCAGGATATAACACGAACTCGAGAGGACTCAGAGAGAAGGTGGAAGTAAAGGAAGGTGAAAGTTTTGTGGGGTACGAACAAATGCGACAATTTTTTTGTTGCCTTTGGCTACTCTATGGCCATAGAGAATGAGTTTTGTCACCTTTGAGAAGGACAACATTATTTTGTTGTCTTTGACATTCAAAGGCCACAAACGTTACTGTTCGTCGCTTCCGACTCAACAAATGCGATAAAAAAAAAAGCGGCTATTCATGCAAAGGAGACAGAGCAAACACCATAATCGGAAGGTGACGAGACTCTCTCTCTCTCTCTCTCTCTCTCTCTCTCTCTCTCTCTCTCTCTCTCTCTCTCTCTCTCTCTCTCTCTCTCTCTCTCTCTATATTGTGGTGGCCAAGAGAAGATGGAGACATTGATGACAAGGTTGGCGACTAAATGGCAATCGCGACGGTGGTGGCAAGTCATCAACGATGATGGTGGTCTGTTAGGCGGTTCCGACGATGGCAGTGGCTAGTCAATGTGTGAACTTCTCAATAGAGCGCTCACACAGTATTTAATTGAATAGTCCTAACTCTACTCGACTTTTTGCCATATCATATATAATTAGTGATATCACAACGAGTGTCTAGAAGTAATTGTTAGATATATATCACGAGGAATGTTTTCATTGTCGAGGTAATAATCAACATGAGAAAAGTCAATTCTTTGAAATATTAAAAGTTTTACTCAATTGCTTGTCCCATCACATACGAGGACTACTAGATTCAATTGTACATTTTACTCAATTGCTTTTTTAAGTTATGTAATCCTATTTATAAGTTCCATGCCTTAATCCCCTTTGTTAAATAATTTTTGTTTACACTCGCAATATTACAAATAAAAGCCCATTCATCAAATAACTAAGATTCATTCATGAAGATCAAAGAAAAATGTCCTTCCACTTAAAAAAAAACCTCTGTTTCTAGAACCTCGTAGGACCCAAATTCAGTGCGCACGAGTGAACCTTATCCTGACGTTTGCACTAACTCAACCCCACGTTACGAGCACGAGCACGCCGCATAAAAATTGCTCCATTCCTCAAACACATCTATGAAGCCATTAGAGATGCTCTATTTGTTGAGCACATTGCATTGAACAACACATACCCTCCTAGGGAAAATGTCCTCTTCAATTCATTCCACACTCTCACGGATCATCTTGCTTCTCATATCACATTCATGCCTAACCTCAGTTTCAAGCTCCATTTATGACGATTTCTACATATGCATCTTCACCATCATTGAGATGCTCATGCCGTTCCCCCCAATCTACAACCAGGAGAACCCATATTTTGACACGGTGCTTCAGTCGTCCCCACAGAATCTCCGTTACCTCGTGCCTTCCGTGCCAAAACTCGAGTTCATCTTCTTCCCGGTGATCCCAATGTCGGTCCAGGACGGCATTTACTGCTCGAAGAAGCTGGGGAACCACCTGAGGGTCCGGAGTGGGGGGCACGATTATGAGGACCTGTCCTATGTGTCCGAGATCGAAACCCCATTCTTCATCATGGATTTGAGCAAGCTCCGCGTTGTGGATATCAATTTGACGGACAACAACGCATGGGTCGAGCCTGGGGCCACGATAGGGGAAGTTTACTACCGAATTGCCAAGAAGAGTCCAATCCATGGCTTCCCGGTGGGTCTATGCACAAGCCTTGGTGTCGAGGGACACATCACTGGCAGGGAATACGGTTCTATGATGAGAAAGTATGGCCTCGGGGTGGATATGTGCTCGATGCTCTGATCGTTGATGCGGATGGCCAAATCCAGGATCGGGCAGGGATGGGCGAGGATCTATTCTGGGCCATAAGAGGAGGGTGAGGAGCGAGCTTCGGGATAATCCTCAACTGGAAGATAAAGTTGGTACCAGTCCCCTCAACGGTGACTGTCTTCACGGTAACTAGGACTTTGGAACAAGGTGCGACGAAGCTCTTGTACCGGTGGCAACAGGTCGTGGACAAGCTTGACCACAACCTATTCATTAGGGTGCTGATCCAAGTGGCGAGCACCGGTGGAGGCAAAGCTGAGCGAACTGTGAGCACATCGTACAATGCCCTCTTCCTAGGGACCGCCAACCGACTCCTCAGGATGATGAAGAAGAGCTTCCCCGAATTGGGCCTCACGAGGAGTGATTGCATCGAAATGAGCTGGATTCAATCAGTCCTGTACATGGCCGGGTACCCTAACGGGACCCTGCCTGAGGTCCTCCTCGAGGGTAAGTCCAGATTCAAGAACTTCTTCAAGGGTAAGTCGGACTTCATCCGGGACCTGATCCCAGAGACCGCCCTGGAGGGGCTGTGGAAGAAACTGGTGGAGGAGGACAGCCCGCTGGTGATATGGATACCGTATGGCGGGATGATGAGCAAGATCTCGGAGTCCTCCACACCGTTCCCGCACCGCAAGGGCACGATCTTCATGATCCAGTACCTGAGTCTCTGGGATAACGCCAGTGAGGACGCCACCAAGCACATGGATTGGATCGGAAGGCTCTACAACTACATGGCCCCTTATGTGTCCAAGTTTCCTAGAGAGGCCTATGTGAACTATAGGGATCTTGACCTGGGCATGAACAAGAATGGGACAAGCTTCACACAGGCAAGTGCCTGGGGTCTCCAGTACTTCAAGGGCAACTTTGATAGGCTGGTCCAAGTGAAGACCAAGGTTGACCCGGACAACTTCTTCAGGCATGAGCAGAGCATCCCACTGTTGGAGTTGGCGAATACTTCAGGGACCCTTGTTTCTCACACCGGGTACGCCCACGTGAGCTTAGGGAAACTGAAGTGTTGTCCGACGACATGTGACCCATGCGTGCGGAATGCGGGGGTTCGGGGGCAGCGCCCCCGACACGGGTGCCCCGCTGCCCAGTCAGCGGACGGCTGCCCCGCTCGCCGGTGAGCGGGCGGGGGCTCGGGGGCAGCGCCCCCGAAACCTCAACGGGTTTGGGTTGGCCCGTATAGTGCGAGATTAAGAGATTTCATATAGGTTTAGGTTTTGGACCCGTTTGGGACATATATATATTTTGCTCGTTTTTCTGATCATTGTAACGAGTTGAGTGGCTGTAAACCTAAAAACATAGTGAAATCTCTTTGCAGGACGTAGCCCTAATCGAGGGTGAACCTGGGTAAATTCATGCATCGTCTATTTTCTCTGTTTTCTGTGTGATCGTTTTGTTTCGATTCTCGATACGTCTCTTCACCCACGATTGCCACTTTCTCTGAGGGGGAAGTGAATAACAGACTGATGAAAGAGAAAATGGGGCTGGCACTCACAAGCATTGTGCCGGTTTGATTGGTCTTTTGTGACATTTTGATGGTAGGATTTTTAAAGTGCCTAAAAATCCACCTATCAAAATGGGTATTAATGTGTGTAAAAGGTTATTGTGTTGGCTTTGTCATGGAGTGGTGCTTGGTCAAATAATTTCTTACCAGAAATATGTAAGCGTTGTCTTTGATATGTAGAAGCCCGTATTCTAGTGTAATGGCCATGGGATTAGAATCTTTTTAAGAGGTAAATCACAATTCACATCCTATTGTAGGGGCCAGATTATATTTCTAGATTCCAAATTTTTTAAAATGAGATTTCTTTCATCGTAGCCTAGCTCATGCACGATCGAATGTTTGACGTGATCCATTTCGCACCGTGACATAAATATCCAAACGTAAATCCATTATGAGGGGTTGGGGGCTTGTTGAGCTTAATTGAATAAATTTTTTTCCTAAAAACATTTCCTTTATTATGAAATTTATCTCGAAAACACACCCGTAAGTCGATTCTGAAATAGCCTATTACATCTTCTGGAATTGTGGCCTTATGTGGGAGGGATTTATTCCCATTGAATGGGACTGGGGTCCATTTGTGAAGGCCCCAAAAGAATTCTTACTTGGGCCTTCTGGACTTTGGTCCGAAGCTTGTTGAGTCAAACTGTGTCAAACTACGAAATTTATCAATTTTATGTCACGACATTCTCATTGAACAAAATATAATCCAGCAGCCAAAAATTGCCCAAGTGCCCCTCATTAATTCATGTCTTTACTCCTAATTTTTCTTTAAGACAAGTCCTTGTTCTTAGATGACCACAAGTTGTACACAGGTGCAGCCACACTTGCATGTATTTCACGTTTAAATCATGGTACTACTGACCAAGGAAGTGGCTGCATACGTGAAGTGAAAGTAATGTATCGTTTCTTTCGATAAAATTATTATTACAAAGAAGGGTTTCTACTAAACCATTTTCATTGAATTAAAGGTGCAATCTATAATGCATAGTTCTTTCTTATGCTGCTATTTGTGCGGTATTTTGGCTAGTCTTGCTACATGGAATTAAAGGTAAGTCATCGATATCGAGACAAGAGGATATTGGGTTCATGATGAAAACTTCCAGGATTCTGAATTTCCGAATACAATAATCCCGGCACACACTGTCGGTATAAAAAGGTTTTTCTATGAGCAGTTTTATCTGTCATGGATTCGATGGTTAATGAGAGGGTGGGTAATTAAAACTGTCAAATTAATGGTGGATAAGACCGCTCGTGTAAACTCTTCTCTCTCTTTCTTTTTTTTTTTTTTCAAATTACAGGTATATGCTCTAATTGTCCTTCCTAATATTCTTCAAAATTTTGTTTAAGAAAGAGAGAAAGATAATAATTTTAATCTTGTTTCGAGGGAGCATGTCACTGCGCTGTCTCATCGCTCTTGCGACCATCTCCATCATCAACCAACACCTCTTCCCGTAAAAACCGGGGCCAATAATGAGCTTGCAACGGTGGTGACTGGTGAGGGTTTTGTGGTGGTTGTCGATACTTAGTAGGAGCGAATCTTTAAAGCCTTATGCCATTCCAAGGTGAAGGTCATTGTCGATGAGTTTATTATACCATGATGCTTCACAAGACGTTTTATTCACGACCGTCTCTCAATTTAGGATCTTCTGTTGTTATTTATGTGCTTTTCAGTGAGCTCGTTGTTCCTCAGAAAAGGAAAAATCGTCCAAAAAATCCTAAACCTAACGTACCTTTGTCAATTAAGTCTTAAACATTTTAACGTTTTACCGGTTGAGTCCTAAACATTTTCATGTTTTGCCAATTGAATAAATCCGGCCAATTTTAGCCGGAAATCGCTAGGTGGACACTAGCCGTGTGACATCCTGAAGATTTGTCCATTTGGGATTTATGAAATGCTGGGTTTTATGAACGTACTCGTAGTTAGTTCTCGCCCCGAACTGATCATTTCTGGGATACTAACCATTAGGGAAAGGCTAATTAGGAATTAAATTCGTGCGACTAAGAGAAAATTCGATCGTGAATTAATTTTCAACCATAAAATCGCCGAGGTGACATTTTGAGCCACTGTTGGCCGATCCAAGGATAGCCAGAGGTCAGTTTGCCACTGTCATAGTAGTGGATTGCGGGTGATTCCGCGGGACCACGAAATGAATTGACTGATGATCCTGAACCTATACTAAACGATCGTGCCCCTCGGATCTAGCGGTCGATCCTCGCGATTTAAATGACAACCGAAATCGTCATGAACCGAATGGACTTGTACGTGACTCAATTTATTATCAGTCACGGGTCGAATATGCGAATCTCTTTAAAAAGCTGCCCGTTAGTTTGAGAAACGCTTGAGTTACGTTTAATAAAATTTAATTATTTAATTGAGCCCAAACTGGATACCGGAAAATTAGGAAGTCACAACGGGACATTAGTACGACGTTGTGGTTGGAACGTACAGTTTTGGATTTGCCCGAATCCTTCAGAAAAATTCAATTTTGGCGAGAAATGAGAAAAGTGACCGTTTTACCCCTAAAGGTTTGTTAAGGGCAAGTTTTAAGAGGGAATGGCATTTTGGTAATTTTGCCCTAACTTTTGAGTTGGACAATTTTGCCCTTGAAATTTTATGAAATTCCCAAATTGCCCTTGGATATTTTTGGGAAAGATTCGATCTCGGCCGTCGGTTTCAAGACAAGATCGAATCCGAGCTATCGATTTGGATTGTGAGAGAGGGCCATGATCGTCATTTTGGCCTCTAAATTATTGGTTTGACCATTAAAAGACCAAGACCATTCTCTCTCTCCTCATTCTCCCTCTCTCTCCTTCGGTTCCCTCCCCTCCCCTCATCGCCGACCGTCTCCTCCCCTCGCCGAGCAGCCGATCGCCGTCTACCGCCTGCCGTGCCGCGCCGCGCCACCGCCGAGCCACTAGCCCCTCACGCCGCCGTCCCTTTTCTCTCTCTCCCTTTCGCTCGTGTGGCTGTGAGCCGCGGCAAGGAAGCCGCCGCCGCCGCACGCCGCCAAGCCGCACCGCCGATCGCCAACGTCCCCGCCGATCGCCGCCGCTTTCCGCTCTAGCCGCGTTAGTCTAGAGTTTCGGTAAGTCGCGCCCTAAACCTTATTTAGGACGTCGGGTATCAACGGACAATTTGAGGTGTGATCGGGTTTAATTAGGCGCGAATTTGTATGATTTTAGGAGCGGAATTGAATAGCGGGCCTTAGAGATGAATTCAGAAAATTTTGATGGAAATTTTGAGGTCAAAAGCGGGCTGTGGATGGCTGAATTGAGTGCTGTGGTGTTGTGTTTGGTACATAAATTGGATATTTGGATTCGGCGACTAAGTGTGAGAAAATGTCGTGAAGGGCTGGAATTAATTCGCCGAAGTTTGGAGGTGGAAAAATGAGAAATTGTATGTCGATTGTGTGTTTGTGATGTAGCTGAATTGTGGTGATGAAATTGGGTGCATTTGTGTACAATTGATTGATTGGAAATATGCTTGACTATGTGCACGCTCGGGCTAAATTGAATTAATTGTCAATTGGCCATATTGGATGCTTATTGAGCATGAAATTGTGTGTGAATTGATGCGTGCACGGGCCACTTGTAATTGGCCAATTAATTGGTAAGTGAGTGTTGAGCATGTGAATGAGTAAGAGATTGTGTGTGGGGTGGCATGTGTGATTGTGGAAATCCCCGAAGCGGTACCATTACGCGGGGAATTGTGCCGTCCTGAGGCGCGTACTTTAACGCGGGACGATGCCCGGTATTACCGGAAGACTGCCAACCTGAGGCGTGTACTTCAACGCGGGTTGTGCCGTAGGTGGTAGGTGTTGAGCCTGAGGCGTGTACTTCAACGCGGGCAAGAGACATGGCCTGAGGCGTGTACGGTAACGCGGGCCCTGGAGTGTTGTGATGAGTTGGTCGCAGTGAACCTGAGGCGTGTACTGTAACGCGGGTCACTGGCGAGAGTTGTGGAAAAGATGTGATGAGGTTGGAACAAATGCACGAAATATAATTATAATATGCATGTGAGTGAAATCGTGCTGTTATGCCTAACGTGCAGGTTGCACGCTGGAAAGGCCCAGGTAAGCAGAATTGTGTGCTTGCGATGCTATGGTTGAATGTGATTGTGTGTTGTGATTGTCTGGAGGTACGTGATAGCCCAGGTGGGGTTTAGGGGTGTACTTACTGAGATGTAATCTCATGGTTGTTTCAACCAATATTTTTTAGAACCCCGGCCTGATCAATGAATCCTCCACCGCCGCCACCTAAGCGTTTTGGAGTTCCGATGCACACCGAGCATAATGTAGTAGAGTTTCCTATAGATGACCAGATGACCTAGATTAAGCATACAACCATAGTGTTTGTAGATGTAGGATTACCCCTATGGGAGGCCCATACATATACCGCCTGGTTCTTTAGGGACGGGATAGACGAGTTTGGACCCGTTCGCGGTTTTGACGTCCCCTTTGATGGAGTTGGGGACTAGGACCCGTCTGCTATACCTCCTCCGGATGGCGAATTGACTAGTGTAGAGACTAGTCTGGCGCAGTCTGGACTGCAGCCAGCGCCTGCAGCACCAGGATCTTCAGGGGCTGAGCACGAACCGGAGCCGGAAGAGTCTCTAGCGGGAGATGATCCAATGGACGTGAATCTTGAAGCGATCCTTGAAGAAGAACCAGATGAGGAAGAACTCGAGGCTGAGCCTGAGGATGAGCCTGAGGATGAGCCTGCTGAGTCCGCAGAGCCTGAAGAGGAACCGGAGTATATACTCCCGTATGAACAGTGGATGGACCCCGAGTTCGTACCTGAGGATGATTTCTTTGAGGAGCCGGTCAAGGAGGAGCAGGACGAGGTTCCAGCTAAGTCGGGTGACATAAACCACCCAATCGAGATTGAGGCCGAGCCGGAGTCTTCGGAGGAGCAGACTGTCCAAGGAGACTCAGATTCAGATGGCGAGGAGTCAGACTCAGAGTGGACGCCTAGCAAAGGGCGTAGGGGCTAGCGTTGGGGTTGGAATTAGACTTTTTGGAGGTGTACCATTTTTGAGGATAGGACATCCAGGTCATTGGTCCTTTTTGATATCGGTGGTTGTAGTACGGTGTGCATATGTATATTGGTGGTTCGTAGTTTGGTGTGTTTGTATATGTGGTGATTTTGTAAATTGTGAATATTGTATAAGTTGATATAATGAGAAATGAATGCGTGCATTCTCCCTGTTCTCCCCAGTTTTAAATTGTCCGGGTATTTGTGGTTTCCGCTGATTGTTTAAAATCTCTGATAATTATAAGTGAGGTCGGCGATACCCTGGGATGTCGCATTAATCGACCAAGAAGGGTGTCGTGCGCTCGATGGGGTTCGGGGCGTGACAAGCCGTCCTGTGTGACACGCCCGACGCTGATGTACATAATTTTTAATAATATTTTCAATTTTTTAATTTTATTCTCCTTTTCTTTCTTTTCTTTCTCTTTCTTTTTCTTCTTTCCTTTTCGCTCCACTCGCTGGTCGCAGAGCGAGAGCCGATGTGGTCGCCAGCCTTTGGCGAAGCTTGCCCACGCCGGCCACTGGCATGGGCGAGCCTCGCCCAACCATGGTGAGGCTGACCTCGCCCAACAATGGTGAGGTCAACCTTTTCGGCCCTCGCATCTGCCTAGTCGTCAGCCATCTCCATCGCCCGGCAACCGATTAGAGGAGGAAGAAGGGAAGAAAAAAAAGAAAGAAAAGAAAAGAAAAATAAATAAATAAATATTATTAAAAAAATGTCCATGTTAGTGCCGTACGTAGCACAACAGACATCAATGTCAGCGATTTCTAACCAAAATTAGCCGGATGGACTCAATTGACAAAATGTGAAAAGGTTTAGGATTAAATTAATAAATATACAATAGGTTTAGGACTCTCCCCCTGCCCCTCCTCCTGGGAAGCATGGTAATAGATGGGAAGCAACAATGATGAGCAACTTTTATTGAAGTTAGGTGAAAAATGATGTCTACAAAAGAACATGGACATGTTTTTGGAGATGACTGAACCAAGAATGAACTGATATTAGGAAAAATTTAAGCTATAGCTCAAGCTTAATCGTCAAGCCCGAAATGGAAGGGAAAGAAAGACCTCAAGTTGAACCAAGTGAATTCAATAGACTATTATTATTTTCAAGTTGTTACATCAATCTAACTAAAGAAACCATTGAATGGAGTTGAATTGATTGAAAGTTGATTGACTATTTGAATCCCAGTAGGTTCCGAGTCAAAATCACATGGGACAATTCCGTGGTGGAAAGCCCTATATTCTGTGACTTTTATGTGCATTCAGTTTTAGAACTTTTCTGTCGTTCATTTGAATTCCTAAAGTTGCGTAACTTACGTTAAAGGTTTTTCTTACAGATGAATAATCCCAGGTGGCATTTTTATTAAATTTTCCATCCGACATGGCAATTACTACGGTTAGGTGCTTCCTGTCTGAGACATGTGGCACTATTGTGGCAACAAACGGGCGCCTCATCTTATAGAACTATGAATAAAAAGAGCAAGAGATAGAGCGCAATGAGGGGGACAAGGGGCGCCGCCGCCGCCCCTCCTTCGTCAGCAAGGGTAGACGATCCTCGCTAGGGTCTAAGCAATCGAGGAATTGCTTGCACTCATCCGGGGCATTCACCTCGCTTGAGGAAAGCGCCACTACTCACCACCATTGAGTGAGCTTCGGCTAACCTCACATGGCAGCCGCGAGGGCCGATCGACCCTTGCTTAGCCGTGGCAAGCATAGGCTATAGTAGGATATGAAAAATAATGCGTAATACCAATGAAACTTAGTTCGAGAAAAACCAAAACTAATGAAACTCATATGATTTTTCTGTGCAAGCTTTTGTGATTCAAATGATCGAAAGAAGAACATTAGATTTTAAATGCACTCTAGGTACACGTTTGAGTACCAAAATACAAAGCTGAGAAACCTTATTCTTCCAATAGAATTAGAAGTCAACATCACTCTAAACATAAGTCAGTAATGGACAGCACCTCTTTCAACTGGCTTCCTTCGAATTTGGTCACGCCCTTATCAATCCAAATTCAAACCCAGAGTTCAAATTGCTGAACTCGAGCTTTCGGTCGAACCCTTCTTCGAGAATTCGGACTCGCGGATCATGCAATTCAAATTACCTGACGTACTTCGCACCCAATAAAGATTACATTTCGGTGTTCGCCAAAGGACGAGATGCACCCCCTAGTCAAGATCAAGAAAATTTGCCCTATCTTCGTTGAATGTCATGCGTGGGAATGCTCGGACAGTCAAAAAGCTGTCGGCTAGTGCGCATTAAGCGGCGGATTTCCCCTGTGCATGACAGTTTCCGCCCGAGCCAAGAGTCCAAAAGTTACGCCCGAAAGTCTCACCCACCCCCATTATCTCCCCATTCTGTCGGACGTAGTTTTCGTCCTCTTTCATTTTCTGATTTTTCTTTAAGATCTATTTATTTCGAGAAAAAAAATAATTTAAAAAATATTTTCATAAAAATGATCGTCTGTATCGCTTCAGATAATTAGCAATTGAAAAATATTTTCCTCGTCAACGACAATTTATGTCTAAACATTTTCGTGGACGATAAAAACATTTCTCCTTGATTTATTTTGTTAGTGATAATAAGCGATTTTTTTTAGAAAAATATTTTATGAATCATTCGTTTTCTACGAAACAAATGGAGCTTTGGCGCGGGATAAACTTCGCATGCCGTGCTTTTCTTAGTCAATGTTCTATTATTTAATTATCGACTCAAATATATGCAATCTGAATATAAAAACCTAGCGTGGTGGACCGGTACAAACAATAGTATACTTTATTACAACTTTGTCTCTCCTTCTTACTTATAGGGCACTCTCAATTGACCCTTAGGGACGTGGGATTTTGAGCCAATATTTAGCCCATCGTTCACGAAGGTGTCTTTAGACATGGCTATCTTGTGCAAAGATGGTCGTGACCAATGGATAGAATTAGCCAAAGGCCATATTTTCTTGGTGAGGAATAATTCCACCAAGCTAGGAAACTGTAACCTAGTTGACTATCAAGGGAATGCGATATGACTCCACCACCACCACCACCACCACCACCACCACCACTGGCTTTCTTGGAATTGCAGATTGGTTGCTTCTCTTTCCTTGCTTGATGGTGTTCAACCCTCTTAGGGATCTGAGTCGTATTTTATGTTTTCAAACGTATATTGCAAAACTAAGGTTATGTTGGTTTCGCGAAAAAATGAGTAATCTGAAAAATATTTTTTGTAAAAATGATCATCATTATCGCTTGAAATAATTAGTCCATGACAAGTATTTTCATTATCGACAACAATTTATGTCTAATCATTTTCATGAATGATAATAATATTTTCAATTTATATATTTTTGTAAGCGATACAAGTGATCATTTTTAGAAAAGTAATTTTCAAATTATTCGATTTTGGCAAAACAAATGGAGTCCAATGACTTCTTCAGCAGGAGCACCATAGGAATAGGATCTGTGTTCAATGTCGTGAGGGGGTTTTTAGTGCCTACTTAATCCCATGTAAAAATATCATAATATCCGTCGACAGTTTTTCCCACGTGAAGATACAACTTACTAATGTTTTTATTTGAACATTTTGATCACCCTACTATAATGAAATGTCGACCTAGGGGAGTTCATCATGTTATAAAAGACATTTTTATATTGTATTTCTAAGTCGTGCTGTTTATTAATACCCCCTGTACAACTTTTCAAGTACAAAAAGAGTTTTTTAAAGATAAACTATTCAAAGGAGACGATAGACGCGGGTATACATCAAATAAGAGAACTATAACATGCAAGAATTTGAGAGAGAGAGAGAGAGAGAGAGAGAGAGAGAGAGAGAGAGAGAGAGAGAGAGAGAGAGAGAGAGAGAGAGAGAGAGAGAGAGAGAGAGAGAGAGAGAGAGAGAGAGGGTTTTGTGACAAATAACATATTAGTCACCAAACTACATTTAGTGTGTGAGAATCTATATGACCATTAAAAATTGTGTTAAAAGCTTAAGATGAATGCGTGATTTAATATTTTAATACACCTTCTCGTGCGTAGGTTAGGCTTTGGCCTAATTTTAAAGCGTGGAAATATGTAATTGGAAAGGTCAATTGGGGCCTAGAAAATTTGAACTCATGATCTCCTGCTTTGATATCATGTGAGATTTTGCGAGACCACTAAAAACTGTTCTGAAAACTTAAACTTTTACATGAAGGACACGGTTTGATATTTAAATATTCTAACAGAGTCAATGAGAAAGTTTTGCAAATGACATTTCGTGAAAGGGCATGAAAAGATTTTGATAGTCGTAATAACTGCACCGTATTAAGTTTTAATCTACAGAAGTGATAAGGATCCGGAAATAAAAAAAAAGTTATTGTAATAATTAAATCTTAGGGATTCGCTCATAACTTTTAAGTCGGTACTTTCAAATTTTGTGCATTGAGAAAAATACTTTTGAAGAAAAATGAGGTGGCTAAAGCAACAGTCAATTGCATATTTTAGTTCTTATTGCGTCTATTCAAAAGGTTCCTTACTTAAGAAGCTGAAAGCACGTGTTGATAAATGGAATTAAGTCTCACATGCACCTGCAACATTTTGAAGTTGACTTGTTCGTCCTCTCTTCTTTGTGACCAGTTAAAATAATATTGGTTTTCGTGCAATTACAGAGCTTGATTTTGTTCATGCGTGTTGACTGGACCGACGATTAAAAATCGCCACCTATCACGCTAATCTTTCACATGGTAGATCAAGTTATAAATAAAGAACACGCATACACTAATGTATAGAATGCAGCCAATCAATTGTATATCCACCTAACTGCATGTACACGCCAATAAAGCAAATGGCTTGCCGGTAAGTCGACTCACCAGCCACAGTTTTTAAAACAAATAAAAAAGAAGAAACAAAAGATGCGTAATTAAACTTTTTGCCCCATCACTAATCGAAATTTCATTAATTGAAAGTTAAATTACACAAAAAAGCATGAAACTTAGCTACTTATAGGGTTGACCCTTATGTTGGTTTCATTTGTCTAAACATTGGTAATGAAAATATTTTTTGTTAATTTATTATTGTAAGCAATACAAATAATCATTTTTAGGAAACTATTTTTTAAATGGTTTATTTTCTGCAAAACACAACATAATGTTAGAGTAAATCGATGTTGGTAATGAGTTAAATTTAGGGCCGAATAGATTTTGAGACGAATAATTCTAAAATCCTCCTCCCACATGGTGTGGGAGGAGGATTATCGTAAACCCTACCCTTTATCGTTCTTACATTTCCACACGAGTAGGTTGGATACAAGAGGTGCTTTCAAGTATGTTGTATGACATCGGGTTGCGCGGCACTTTTCCTTCCCTCACACTCTAATGCAATACGTTGATTGTTGATTATTGTTCAAAGTTAATCCCAATTGATCCTGACCCACAATCGAATTTTAATGAAACTCGGGCCATATTAGGAAAGTCAAATTGGACTTTTGCCAACAGGATCGTGGCTGATGCAAAAAGAGAAATTATTTTCCTATCCTTTTCCTTATTTAAGTCGAAGTCCATGTTGTCGTCAGAGAATGACTCAATAGTTTTTTATATTTAAATATTCTACTGTTGAGTTTGGTCTCTTGTGCATACTCAGTGCTCCTAGTATGTATGAAACTTGTGGGAGCCATAGAAAGCATTGAGAGCCATCATCCAAGAGAGTCGATTGTAAAAAATTTCCTTTCTTGTCATTGATTCTTGTGAGTTTGGATTTAATCTAAGTTAAGAAAACACTTGTAAGTGATTGTGATTGAGCGATTGTAATATCATCTTTATTGATTTTGACACCAAAAAACGTCCAAGTGTTAAGTTGACATTCCCAAATGCAATCGACAAAGAGGTAACCGTCAAAAAAGTGGAGGTGACATAATAGTCATGCAATGGAGTCAACAATCTCAGATACAACCGTAAAAGAGGTAACCATCAAAGTAGTGGAGTCAATAATCATCGAGTAGTGGAGTCGAAAATTATGTTTTTCGCTTTTTGTGTAACCGTCAATTGTAGGTTATAAATCTGCCAAGTATACTTTTTGTAAACCCTCCTCCCAATCAATCATAGAACTCGATGTACTTCTGCAAATTTATTTTTATCTTTACTTTCTTGCAACTTAAATGGTTGGAGATGATTGTCTCCGATTTTAGTACCTTTAAATTTCTTGTCATTTGTTTCATGTCTGAAATTAATAGACAACCCTTTGCAATCTTTGTTGATGGATTATCGAGCCACATTTTGAAAGGTTTTTCGCTGGTAACTTTTTGGCAAAACATCTTTTTGGCGTGCCTTATGGGACACATTTTGTTGATTCGATAAGACTGTGATGGCAAGAACCATAAATCAACAAGAGCCTGACAATGTTGTTGGCAACAACAACCCATTACCACAAACTAGTAATGAGGTTGTTGTGCATTCTAGGTCCCCTCTGTCACCAAAAGAGTGGTAGAGGGTAACCAACAGGGAGATGTTGACCTTGCAAGGCACCTCAGCGAAAAACTATTGGAGGAACTTCCACCAAATCCTATTATAATGTTGACCAAGAGAAGATTGCTTGAAGAACAACAAAATGATATAGCTAATTACACATCGTGAGACACATGTTGAATGTGATCAAGCCAATAGCCATCAATGCTGTGAATGATGCTTTGTTGAGGTCATAATCGTCCAATTAACTACCACTAGTGTTATCAAGAAATGTTCATAGTTCTTTTGATTTTAATAATGGAATAATTCAGTCAGTAACAACAAATCGGCACACCATGTTGGTTGACAAACCAATCAAATGCTAGAATTGAAATTGTCAAGCAAAAAAATGTTATGGCAACACGAAATGCCAACATCCTTGTTAGGCTTAACTTACCAATCAATGTCGACATAGATAATCCAACGAGGCCAGCATCACCGATTATGGGCAAGATGGCCAACCAAATCTTCAATTTAACCCGGCACAATTTGCCAAAGAAGTTCGACAAGAATTGGGTTTAAAAAGGTGAATTATTAAGCTTGTTTATAACATTATCTGAATGGGTTGATAATCAGCCGTTTTCTAGAAGTTTTACAATTCCCAACTTTGTCATCTTCACTAGCGAAGATGAACAATCGAATATTGGTCGATTTATAATCCTATTTGAAGAAGCAAGAACAGATGAATTTTTAAGACATGTTATTTCCTTTGTCTTTGTCGAAAACTACTTTAACTTGGTATACTAATTTACCACCTAAATCGATGTATAACTAAGTAGAGATAGAAATACAGTTCCATTCTCAATTTTATAGAACAATAGCTGAGATATTAATGGCCAACCTGGCTAGGCCTTACCAACTTAGCAATGAGCCAGTTGATCAGTTTATTACTCAGTTTAAGAAGACTAAGAATATATGCCTCACTTTACTCTTTAAAAAGGGTTTTACAAATGTGGCCTTTAATGGGTTGAAACTTAATTTAAGTGAAATACTTGAAGGCCTATACTTTACTGATTTATTTTAATTGACAACGAGAATGTCTAAGTATGAGAAATTGCTTAAAGACAGAGATAAAGGGCCACATGAAGACATCGTACGAAACGTGGCCTCAATGGAAGGATATGAGTCATATGATGTCCCTTGATTATCTAATTCAAAAGAATCAAATGATCGAATAATCATTCAATTTTTTCAAAAGAGGGCATATGTTGACACCAAAATATGTCTAGGTGTTCAGTTGACATTCTTGGATGCAATCGACAAAGAGTTAAACGTCAAGGAAGTGGAGGCAACATAACTGTCAAGTACTGGAGTCAACAATCTCGGATGTAACTGTCAAAGAGATTACTATCAAGGTAGTGGAGTTTATAACCGTCAAGTAATGGAGTCAATAACCATCGAGTAATTGAGTCAATCACCATCGTGTAGTGGAGTTGATAATAATCGAGATAGCCGTCAAGTAGTTGAGTTGATAACCGTCGAGTAGTGGAGTCAATAATCGTCAAAACTTAATGTTCTTCTACAAATTTATCTTTATCTTTACCTTCCCGCAATTTAAATGGCTGTACACAATTGTCTCCGGTCTCAGTACCTTTAAATTCATTATCATTTACTTTCTTGTTCAAAATCAACAAAGGAACTTCGCAACCTTCGTCGATCACTTATCAATCCACATTTTAAAAGGTTTTTCATCAGTAAATTTTCGGCAAAACACTTATTATAGACGAACCATCTCGTTGATCTCTCCCTGTGGAGTAAGCACACCACCAAATCATGTAAGTCCATCGCGTTCAAATTTTATTACTACAATTTATTTCTTACCTTAGTTGTTTTGTTTATAGAGCTGCCGCGTTTCTCATAATATTAAGGGAAAATGACACAAATAGTCCTTGAACTTTGGCCAAATATGCAATTTGGTCCTTGAACTTTTAATTTGTTCAATGTAGTCCCTAAATTTTAATCCAATGTGCAATGTGGTCCTTGGATTTTTAATTTGTTCAATGTCATCCCTGAACTTTTGGTACATGTTCAATTCAGTTCTTGAACTATAAGAAAATATTCAATATAGTCCTTTCTATTAATTCAAGTTCAGAAACTACATTGAATATTTTTATATAGTTAATGAATTGAATTGAACGTAAATCAAAAGTTTAGGGATGACTTTGAACAAATTAAAAGTTCAAGGATGTACATTGTGCCAATGTTCAGAGACTGTTTATGTCATTATCCCTAATATTAATGCTAGTCACGGCAATTGAGTCCTGTTCTCAAATTAAATAAAGCCTCCAAAAGAAGTACCCAAATGATAACCTTCTGCTTGGGATAAGTCTTGATTGTCTCACAAGTTTCGCCTGTCAAGTGTGAGACTCTCAACTCAACTTTACAGATAAGTATATGCATATTATAATATTCATAGTCAGAGTAAGGAGCGGACGAGACGTTGCCATCATGATACGACTCTGGTTTTTTTTTAATTGAACAATATAAGACGAGAGAGTGCACCTTCCTTTCTCGTATCTTGCATTGCAAGAGCAAGCAATATGATTTGGTCGACTTGCTTGCAACATGAGAAGACACTGATCTTTCACAAACCCTAATTCTTTTTGCATGGCGTAGAGCGTCTGTCCTCCACGATCTGTGCTAAGATTAACCTATACACAGGCCCCATGCGTTCACTTCCATTGCCTCCCCAAATGGGGTAAAGATTGAGCGAAGGGTAAACAGTGTTCACAACTGAAATCGAATTTGGGGGTATTGGCCTGCCTCCGTAGTTTATGGATCGAGATCTAGTCCCGAAGTGGCCTTTACTTTTAGGACTATTGTTAGAAATTTCGGATGAAGGAAAAATAGGAACACACGATTGGTAAATTCTGTTTGTGAATCGAAATTACCCTCGTAAAATTATGTGGGACTATTGTCAACCGCTTTAAAAATTTAAGTTGTTATGAAATGTGCCAACAATGTATTTATAGTATATGATTTAATACTCTCCATCATCTGTTAGCCAATCCTTACATGCGCAAAATAAGATGTGGATGAAACCACTTTAACAGGATAACGTGCAAAATAGGAAATCAGGCAAGATAAGAGGAATAAGCAAGAGGAAAGGGCATCAAGATTTAAAACATTGACATGTTCTTTCATATATTGTAAGACAAACCATTTTCCCCAAAAATTTAAGCTATTTGATAGAAAGAGACTACATGTATATAACGCAAATTACAGCCACATATTTAAGCAATGCGGGATTAGACCTAACATTTTCTTGTTGGATCCATATAGCAGAAGCCCGATATCTCATCTCTAGAGATGACCAAGGGAAAGCCAAAGTTTGAATTGTTCAACATATTGAATTGAACCCACCTTACTTAAAAGTTTAAACTATTAGATAAATATGTGATTTAATATCTACATAATCTGACACTCCTCTCACGCATAGACCGGACTTTGACTTAAGATTAAAGCATAGAAATATATTAAAGAGAGGCAAATAAAGAACCGGGAAAGATTTGAACACAAGCTAAACTAATCATATATCTTACTACAAACTATTTTAAAAATTTAAGTCGTTGAGAAACGTGTCAATAATGTGTTTATAATATATTTTAAAAAAAGTGCTATGAATGATGTCTTCTATTATATGGGATGGACTTCCAAGATTAATAAACCGGGAGAAGCTGTTCAGGCAATAAATCCTAGAACTTCTCTGGATGGCTTCTCCCAAAAAAACGGTGCAAAGGAGGAGAATGAATTGTTTTCTGAGTACCGAAAAGAACAAGAGATGTTGACAATGAACTGGCTCTTGCATTCACAATCATGAAAATCTGAAGAAGTTCAAATAAATAGACGTGACCCACTAAAGTTAAACTCACCACAACTCTTCAGAAATCAACCGACCATGAAGAGAAACTATCGTCGGTCGTAATTCAGCATTTAATCGATAAACGATTATTGAAGTTATGTTCGACAACTGACAGCATTTTAGTCAAGTTAGTAGTTGAACTATTCTGTCTTTAACGCTAGTAACTCCTCGAAATATTATATTTCAGGATTAACTAGATCGATAGTCCAACTTGGGAAAGTTCACGGGCATTTTGAGTGATCAATGAATCCAAAGTATCTGAACTTCGAAATGGAGCTGTAAAGGTAGACTTTTTTCACTTTCTTTTCTCTGCTGATCTTTTAAAAATACTTTAAATCAAGGACTTTACTAGTAGGTAATTTAGTAGTTAGTATTGTATAGTATTACACACCTTTTCTCTTTTTCATTTTTTATTTGTAAGTGATTTTACGCTATGGCTTCATTTGTTTGGCGGAATATGAATGATTTGGAAGACTTTTTCCTAAATATGATTGCTCGTATTGCTCGAAATAATTGATCAATAAAAATGTATTCGTAACTAACAACATTCTATATAAATATTTTCGTAAACGATAAAAAATACTCTTCATTCATTCATTTTTGTAAGCAATAAAATCGGTCATTTTTAGGAAAATGTCTTCCAAATCTTTCATTTTTCGCGAAACAAACAGAGCTTATGTCAGTTGTGTTGTTTCCGTTCCTTTAAACTGTCTAGTGAAGCAATTCATATGTAGATTTCAAATGGGAGAATCCATTGACTCTATCATACTTCATTTTTAGATGGGAGGTGGTCCTCCATATTCAGGGGTGTATATCAGCCTTACATAATTGACACACCAATCCTGGAAAGGCAGAGATCACTTTTTGGTGTTCATCTTTTTTTTCTATCTTTCCTATTCTTTCCTCTTCTTCTTCGCATCCACTACAACTAACCTAGTATCTCCATCATGTCCGCCTCGGCCGTGACTGCATCGTCGCCTACCCATCACAGCTCCTCTCCCTCTCTTGCGCTCGCAATGAACCCCAGATCAGAGGCCGGAGGGCGATGACCTCCGGGATTGAAGGTCTTCCATGACAGACGGCCATATATGGACGCTCAACGACCATGATTTGGTGTGTGAGGCTGGGAAAATGCTAATTCCCATTCCCAGGCCCGCCCGGCCCCACTGTTATTCCTAATGCCAATTGTGAATGAACTTTATTAGGTGTGGTGTGATCTTGTGAAGAGATGCGTTTCCATTCATTATTGCTGACAAAAGGAATGGTTTGAGAAGCTTACTAACTTCTGAAACTTGTCAACACTGATAGTATGGATATGTTTGATGCACGTGACTTGACTAATCGATCAAACTTTAAGCCAAAACCCACCTAACTGCCGAAGTAAATTAAGACCTACTTGCATATGCTCAATTCAAACATTACAAATAGTAAACGGTAGGACGCATAATTGAGAGGCTCTCTCAGCAGTTGAGTTTGAAGCTAGTGTGGTAGAATGGTCGACGGGTGGCGGGGAAGGCGGTAGCAGTGTTGCCAACGGTGTTGTTTGTGGCGGCAACAATGGTCGGAGTGTTGTTGTTGCTGCCAAACGGAGATGGCAATGAACAAGATATAAAACCTCTTTTGGGAATATGTTAAAAATGATATCTACTTTACGTTTCTCAAAGAGAAACTCATTTTCTTAGAAACTGTCTTCAATCTATCATTATTGGGATATCCTCAGAAATTTGGAAATTTAGCAATTAAAAGAGAAACTTAAGGATAGTTTAAGGGAAAGCATGTCGTAAAGGATGATCACAAGTCGTAATGTATATTTACACGAACTTAGGCAACTAATTTAAAGAAAAGTACAAGTCGTAAAGGCTTTTTTATGGACACGTTCTGTTCATGGTAATTAAAAAATGAGTACCAATAACTACAGATTTCGTCAGGAGAAATTTTTAATTTAGACAATCTTGAAGAATATAATTAATTCATCAATAAAGGTTTTCCTAATTCAATTTTTCTCCTATACTGACATTACTTTAGCTAGATGAACTACCGTGCCTACTAGGAAAACATTTAATTCAGGTGATAATTTTGCTCCTATGATAGAACTGGGACCGATCTGGAGCCGGTGGGTTCCGCTTCAGGCTAGTTTCAAGCATAATCGGTTTGGTTCCTAATTTCAATTTGTCGGAAGCAGAAGGTAGATTTCAGATTGCTGCCTCGGAAACAACCCACCCTGAGCCGATCAATTCAGGTAACAGTATGTATGCTTGCTACCCGCAGATAAGGGCAAAGGAAAATGAATTTATTATGTTTTATTAGGTCACGTGGCAAAATCTTACATGGTATGTTATTGTCAATCGTTATATGAATACTCGGACTTCAATCAAATAATGCACCTTTACCAGAAGTTTTGCAATAATTACATCTAACGGCCCCACATTAGATTAATGGAAGACCTTGAAGACCCAAAGAAGTGATGTTCGCATTAGATCATCTCCACGTTGTCCAGGCCTTGAAAATCCACTATATATGCACGACCCACCAAACGCTTGTTCAATTGAATTCATTGAATGAGAGCACAGCAAAAACCGACCTGAAAAAATGGCGTTTCGTAGCGCTCTGCTGCTTTCACAGATTCTCTTCTTTTTCTTGGTCTTGTCATCTTCATGGGCATCTGCGACTTACGCGATTCAACAGACCTTCTTTCGTTGCCTTTCGAAAAATTCCAGGAATTCTGTTCCTCTTTCCTCGTATTACACCCCGAATAACGTCTCTTCCTTCACGTCCGTCCTCAATTCCACAGCGAACAACCTCCGGTACTTGCTCCCGACCGTGCCGAAGCCCGTGATCATCTTCACCCCGCTGTGTGAGGCCCATGTCCAGGCCGCTGTCCTCTGCTCTAGGCAGTTCGGGCTCGCCCTCCGCGTCCGGAGCGGGGGCCACGACTACGAGGCCGTCTCCTACGTCTCCCAGATGGAGTCCCCCTTCCTCGTGCTCGACCTGGCCCACCTCCGCGCCATCCAGGTGGACATCCCCCTGGGCACGGCGTGGGCCCAGGCAGGGGCCACGACCGGGGAGGTCTATTACCGGATCGCCGAGAAGAGCAGGGTCCACGGGTTCCCGATGGGCCTGTGCACGAGCCTGGGCATCGGGGGTCACATCACCGGCGGGGCCTACGGGTCAATGATGAGGAAGTTTGGGCTTGGGGCCGACAACGTGCTCGACGTCCGGATGGTCAATGCCAAAGGGAAGATTCTTGACCGGAAGGCGATGGGGGAGGATCTTTTCTGGGCACTCAGGGGAGGCGGCGGAGGCAGTTTCGGCATAATCCTGGCTTGGAAGCTGAAATTGGTCAATGTGCCTGAGACTGTGACTGTGTTCACAGTCACCAAGACCCTTGAACAGGGCGCCACAAAGCTCCTGTACAAATGGCAAAAGATAGCCCCCACGATCGACGACAGGCTCTACATCAGAGTCATCATCCAGGCCTCGAGCGCTGAACTGACGAAGAACCGGACAGTGATGACGTCCTACAACGCCCTGTTCTTAGGAGACCCAGACACCCTCCTTGGAATCATGGGCAAGGTCTTCCCGGAGCTGGGCCTGACACGGGCTGACTGTATCAAGACGACCTGGATTGGGTCGGTCCTGTACATCGCGGGGTACCCGAACACGACTGCCCCGGAGGTCCTCCTCCAGGGGAAGCCCCTGTTCCGGAACTACTTCAAGGCCAAGTCCGACTTTGTGAGGACCCCGATCCCTGAGAAGGGCCTCTTGGGCCTGTGGAAGATATACTTCGAGGATGAGGTTCCGTTCATGATATGGAACCCATACGGCGGGGCGATGGCCCGGATCCCCGAGTCGGCGACACCGTTCCCACACCGGCATGGGACACTGTTCAAGATCCAGTATGTGGCGACCTGGCAGGATGGGACCAAAAACATGGCCCGGCACATGAGCTGGGTAAGGAAGCTGTACAACTACATGGGACCTTATGTGTCCAAGAATCCTAGAGAGGCCTATGTGAATTACAGGGACCTTGATTTGGGCATGAACAGGAAAGGTGTCAACAGCTTGATGCAGGCAAGTTCATGGGGCTTGAGGTATTTCAAGAGCAATTTCTACAGGTTGGTTCAGGTCAAGACCAGGGTTGACCCTGATAACTTCTTTAGGCATGAGCAGAGCATTCCTGCTCTTCCTGTGAGGAGAGGGAGTTAGAGAGTATTGATTGGTTAGTGCAAGATTTGCTTGGACCACTCAATAGTTTGATGGGTGGCGTTAGGTTTCTCCTTTTGTTTTCTTGCGCTTGGTTTCCACCCTCATTTGACTAACTGCGAGGCTGTGTGCACCGTGAGCTTACTCAGACAAACAACAGTTTGCATCTCTCTCTCTCTCTCAATGCTTTTTTTTTTTTTTGAATAAGTGGAATGGAAATCCTAAAACGCGTTACGAAAGTGCAATTAAGTCTTAAAACTATAAAAAAGTACAATTAAATCTTAAAACTTGTAACGAAAGTGTAATCGAGTCTTAAAATTTTCAAAAAATGCAATCGAGTTCTAAAACTTTCAAAATGTTTTAAAACTTGACTTTCTGTTAATTGCATTTTTTGAAAGTTTTAAAACTCGGTTGCACTTTCGTGATAAGTTTAAGGATTTAATTGTATTTTTTGAAAATTTTAGGAATCAATTGTATTTTTGTGATAAGTTTTAGATTTCCAGTGCTCTTATCTTTTTTTCTTTTTTCTTTTTTGTTATCATATGTTGATCTCATATCTTCCTGCTTAAGCTGCACAGGACAACTTCTATAATCCCCGAATGAAATCATGGCACGAATGGTGCTTCCAAATGCTTTAGGGGTGTGATAGGAAGAAGGGTCGCTGTCCATTATGGACCAACATTATAATATGTTCCCCAAGTTTGATTACGCAAATCTGTTTATAAAGCGACGTCAACACCTTGTTAGATGTTTCCACGTGTCCCACGATCTAAAGTTAGGGGAAAATTTCGTGAATCAACTTTTGAACCGTCAAGAAAATTGTAGCTGCTGAATAGTCAACAGTGCATGTGCTGGTTAATTCACGTCCTCAATCAACTGCTATAGAAGATCAACAACTATAAGTTCTGATTTTCTTGACCTTTGAGCATAGAGATTGGGTCCATCCAGAGTTAATTAGCTCGCATTCATCAGCAATGTTCTACGGCATATCTGCCTAGAAAAGCTCAAAACGTACAGCAATCTTTTTCCAAGGATGCAAGTGGGAAATTCAATTTGTATATAATGACATGAAGGGCATTATTTCATGGGGGGAGGGGAAATTACCAAAAGAAAGTCCTAAATCTGTTGTAATTGTGACAATTCAATTTTAAACATTTCAATTGTATCAATTGAATCATAAACCTTTATATGTTTTGCCAATTGAGTTCATCCTGATCTGGCCAATTTTATCAGAATCTTTTACTAAACTGATGTTTCTAAACCACACAAATTGCCCTATTCATGTCTGTTACAGCTCCATTCACAAACCCTAACATGATATAGAATAACGATTTTTCGCATTCGAATCAAATGTTTGACCACTCAGTTAACTCCTCGAAGATTACATACGTGCTCCGCTACTCATATTATGAATTTCCAAAGGACTATTTCCTCCTATATATAGTGTTCCCCACAACCTTTGCATAAATGCAAAAAACTTTACATTAAAGGGTTTTCAGAAAAGGTGAAGGGGTTCGGTAAACACTATTTGCTTCTTTGACCGAGTATATTGCCATGACAAATATTCGTTTCTTTCCATTACATGGAGCACACAGAGCAATACGATAGTGCATGGACTTCCTTTATCTTCTACTTGTTACCGAAAGCTTGAAATGGTTCTCGAGTGTCTTAATTACAGTCCACAAGATGTACGCATCTCAACCAATCAGCAATGGTGAAACACTGGTCTCGAGCAATGGAAACTTCAAGCTGGGATTTTTCAATCCAGGAATTTCCAAGGATAGGTACTGGGGAATAGAGGCAAGCCAAGTGCGAAAACAGAGGTGAGTGTCGCACTTTGGACCGCCGAGGTCGAGCAACCCCAGGTGAGGCGATGTCCAGGTCATGTGATTTAGGCGAGTTAGATATGGAACAAAGGTGACCGTCATGTGTTGGGCCACAAACGTCGTGCCCCCTAGGTGACGGGTCGTCGAGGTTGCGCAAGCCCATCGCTGGCATCCCTCCAGCATTTCCGCGAGTCCCAACCACTATCCTCAACTCCTCGGCAAATCCTAGATTTGCAAATTTGAGCATCGGCGTGACCCTAGGCAAAGAGCTGCTGAGGTCGCTCGACCCCAAGCAAGGCAACACCAATGTTGTGCGACCACAGGTGACCCCACAACCCATCAAACGGGTGGGTCGGAATGGATTGAAAATGCGCTGACCCAAATAAACTCATTTATCAGTTTTGACCCATTATCATACAATGCAAATCTAGTGACTCATACCCGACTTGACCCATATTACTAAAGCACTTTCATATTTAATCTAATTTAGGAAAACTCATATCCAAATCGAGATGAAAGTGTGGAGTAAGTGAGCGAGTAATTGAGTGGGGGCAAGAGAGAAAGAAATAAGAGTCATAAAAGGTGGGTTGGGTCTAAATTAGTTGTAAACTCATTTATGACCCATTTAATAGGAGTGAGCATGGTTCCAAGTTCCACTTGGAACTTGGAACCTGATGCAGGGTAGATTCCAAGTTCCAAAAATCGAGGAACATATTTCAACGGGTAAATTTTAGGTTCTAGGTAGGTGGAACCTGAAACTTGAAATTTGGAACCTAAAACCTCAACAAGTTTTGTGTATTTTTTCATGGTCTATGTCTTTGCGTGATCCTGTGGTATTTTATGACTTTAAATGATGGGTGTATAATTTGAAACCATTAGTCTGAGCTTTCATTTTATAACTTGTTAATGTTTCGTATTTTTCGTGTGACTAAATATAAGTTGTAGTTAGTGGATCATAATAGCAAGTGGTGGTCATTAAAGGTGATGATTCATTGCAATTGTTCAATTAATAATACAGGTAAAATCTACATAGACCTTGGAACTGACCCGGAACTTGTGATAGGGTAGGTTGTTCCGGGTCAATTCTAGATTCTAAAAAATGAGGAACCTATTCTCATGGGTAGATTCTACGTGGAACCTATACGGAACATGGAATCACTCATCTCTAATATCGATTCACGCAATGATTTCTCATTTTAATTGTATTTATTCAAACCATAATGCCACGAAAACTAGTCTTTTGTATTATTTTTTTTTGTGAATGATAAGCTTGTTTGATATTGTTGCGTTCATTTTCATTTTGTTTAACTAAAAATGAAAAAAAAGAACCTGTTAGACCCTGGAATCTGTGACATGGTAGGTTCTAGGTTCCAAGTCCCAATGGGTAGGTTCCAGATTTCAAAAAATGAGGAATCTATACCCGAGGGTAGGTTCCAGGTAGAACTTGTAAAGAACATGGAACCGCTTATCCCTACCATTTAACACTCATATTATATTTAAACACATTTATGACAGAATAAGAACAGCGCAAGTGCCATAGCTTTCGTATGACATTTGCGCTTACTTGAGTACTATAACTTTTTTTCGCTTACTTAAGTGTCACATCGGAGTAAAATCGATCATTTGAGTGTCATTTCTGGAAAATCATCCTACGTGGATTTTTTAATTAATTTTCCATCCTACGTGGATTTTTTTAATGTTTTTGATGTTTTTTTATTTTTTGAATTTTTTATTTTTCTTTTTTCTTTTTTTTTTCAAGGCTGGCGAGGGTCGCCAGTGACCCTTCCCGGAGGCCTCACCCTCGGCCAAACTGGGCGAGGGCCGTCTCGTCATTGGCCGGTATGGCCACGAAGGCCCTTGACGAGGCCATTGCGGCCTCATTGGCCGCGAGCAAGACGGCGAAGGCTCTCACTAGATTTGGCGAGGTTGCCTTGCCCGCGACCGCGAAAGCCCTTGGCGAGGACAAGAGTGAGGCGGAGAAGGCTCTCACCAGATCTGGCAAAGTTGCCTTGCTCGCGGCCGCGAAGGCCCTTGGCGAGGCCATCGTAGCCTCATCGGCAACGGGCAAGGCAACGCCTATGGCTGCGAAGGCTCTCGCCAGATCTGGCAAGGCTGCCTCGCTCGCAGCCGGTGAGGCCACGATGGCCTCGCCCGCCGTTGGCAAGGCCGCGATGGCCTCGTCCAGGGCTTTCGTGGCTAAGGGAAAGGTGGCCCTTGCCCAATCTGGGCAAGGCCTTCGCAGCCGGCGAGGGTCACATTGAAAAAAAAATTGCAAATAAAAAGGAAAAAAAAAATAAATAAATAAAAACTAATTAAAAAATAAGATTAAAAAATTGTCCACGTCAGCTCCGACGAAGCCACATCTGATTTTCTGACGAGGCAAATCGCCGATGGCACTCAAGTGATCAATTTTTCAAATTTGTGGCACTTAAGTGAGCGCCGTACGGAAGTTATAACACTGCTAGTATTCTTCTCTCCATTTATGACCCATTTACTGAATGTAATTAACCTATATAACAACTCAACCATTATATATGGGCTAAGAGATAGGCCTACCCCACACCAGCATCCCCTTCCTGCTCTTCAACGAATCCCAGCCATTGTGTCGTCAGCAAGGGTAACGATGGAATATGAAAATATTAATGAGGGCAAGATTGAAAGACAAATTTCATTAAATCCACCTGCAGCATACAAAAATTTTAGAATGCAATTGTTGGGTTGGAGTTTTATTTGGCTAACAGACTTTACAAATGCTAATCTGACTCAAAGGCCTTTCACATGGTGTTACCAAATACCTCAACTTTGGCTCCAAAGAATCCCCACTGTTTCATATCTTTTGCATGAAAGGGGAACATATTTTGGCAAATTATCGCCACCGTTTCCAATTGTGGCACACGTTCTCAGCAATTTGAGGAAGCACACGGACATTCAGGAGAAGGGAGGAACAGAAAAAAGAAAAAAAACTGAGACGTAAGAAAAACAGAGTGAGAAACCAAGGAGGTGGAAGCGCTGGAGGTCTCGCGTGAGAGAAGGGATTCTTGCTGCAACGTTTCCTCCAAAACGTCTTTCTTCATGGAAGAGCAAAATGCAGGACACTGTATCCAAATCCAGTGCAGAGGCGACTATGGTGCTGAAAACAATGATCCGCATTATTTGGACATTCTTGAGTGATTAATACACGATTAGTTGTGCTCCTTTCGTGAAGCATGGAGTGATCCCATGTCTAGGCCGAACTGTGAGTTACGATTTTTTGACGAGTTGGTGGCGGCCGATTCTGCTCAGGTGCCCGGCGGTTGCGCCCAAGATTTTGGTGCATTTGGTACGGCCACAAAGCATGCCTTGCAGCAATCCACAAACTTGATTCTGAGACCTGGGCAAGGCGGTGGCCATGCACCTCTCGAGGCTCTGGTGTTCAGAGGAGCTTGTATCAAATTTGCCCCAACACCACCAGAAAGAATGCCAACAGACCGCAACTTTCATGACAAGCTCGCAGGTTTTCGCAAAACCTTATTGCTTATGAAATGTTATGGTGGTCGATTTAGGGAATCCCTTTTGTTTTTGGTGAAGTCTGAATATTTGGCTGCTCTTGTTCTGTTGGCTTTGTGTCTGATTTTTGACTTCTTAGAACAAGGGCGCGGGGATTGCCGTCTTTATCTATTAGGTTCAAGAATATCGTTGATTTGTTTTTCATTCATTTAGCTATTGCACTCGAGTATGGATGATGGAGGATACTGCTTCTCAGAATTGGCTCAAACTTCTCACACAACCACACCCACGGACAGATGCCATGCTTGACACTGACCTCGATCCTCATTGCTCGATAGTGTTGCTGCTCGACATAGGATCGTGCCCCTGTCTTGTTGCCCTCGTTGCTGAGCCAAGTTCGGAGCCGTGCCGTCTCTAGATCAGCATCTGTCACTTCAGTTTGCCGTTTCTCTTCACCTCATCACCATCAGGTTGTTTCTGTTCCAATCGAGTTTTAGAGTTTCATAGTTGATTGCGAGTCCAGATTTTCCTTTTTAAATTATTCTTCCTGTTCTAGTTTTATGCCCGTCTCGTGGCATTGCGGATCCTATTCTTGATCACTTTTCTCTGTTTCTTCACTTGAACTCCTCTTCATCCACGTCCATGCCATCCTCAACCTCCACCAACCCAGACTGCATCGTCATCTTCTTCATCCATCATCCCCCTTGCACTATCCGATCACTTCAAGCATCAATCCTCATCTCTGCATTTCCATCAATTCTCCTACAGCCAGGAAAGCTACCACCACACTGAGGTCCCATCGTCGTCACCGCCGCTGTCTATGCTGTGCGGTTACTCATCCCTCCTGGCGTTCGCTGCCCAGTGCATCTACCACAATACCAACTTATCGCGCTGCCAAAGAAACACACTGATCGCGCTACAGTCACTACCCTGTTTCTGTGGAATCCTGCAGTTCATTTTGGTTCAAACCCACTAGCCGTTGCCATGGCATCGATGTCTGGCGCTCATCATGTTTAGAGGATTTGGACTCCAATGATAGGCTAAGTCAAGCATCGCCCTTTTCTGTTTGATCATGCGCAAATTTACTTTGTATTTGATTTTCTGTATTCATGTTTCCGTTGGTTAATATTTCTTGTCCAGATTAAACCCGTCGCTAAGGGTACATTTGGTAACCATTCTGTTCCCGGAAACAATTTTTGTTAAAAAATCATTCTTTTTTATTCCCTGTCCGGGAATAATTTTTAAGCATTTGAAGGCATTTGGTAACTACCCAAAATTTCTATTCTTGGAATAAAAAAAAATAGAAATGCGTTTGGTAACTGCACAAAATTTCTTTGTATTAATAATATTTTGAATTTTTTTAATATTTCTTTCCTTTTATTTATTTATTTATTTTCTTCTTCTCCTTCCTTGGCCATGGCCAGGTCGCCGACGCCGGCGACGGCAACCGGCCACAGGCCAGAATCGACGAGGGTGTCGCGATCCTCGTCGCCGCCCTCACCAAATCCGGGGAGGGCGACTAGCGGCTTGGGCGAGGGCCGCCGAGCGAGGGTCGTCCTCGCCCAAGTCGCGGACTGCCCTGTCACCCTTGCTAGATCCGACGAGGGTGGCCCTCGCCCAAGCCGCGAGCCGCCCTCGTCGGATCTGGCAAGGGCGATGGTGAAGGTCGCCCTCGCTGGCCCTGGCCTGTGGTCGGTCGCCGATCGGCCGGCGACCGGCCACAAGCCAGGAAGATGATGAAGAAGAAAAAAAAAATTTATTTTTCATTTCTGATTCTTGTTCCCAAAATCAAAAAGCATCTTTTTTTTTTCTTCTTGATTCTGTTTTAAAACTGATTCTGGGAACAAATTTGTGCAAATTTGTGCCTGGGAACAAAAAATTTACCAAACAGATTTCTATTCTAAAACTGATTCTGGAAATAAAAGAATAGAATCAGTTACTATTTGACCAGTTACCAAACACAGCCTAAACTTCTCAACCGTTGGCCTGGAGTTGCACCGTAGCAAAGTCGAGTTGAATCAAGTTGACATCACTGAGCTTTAATCGCTGCCCAGGCCAGTCCAAAAAACACCACCATCTTGTTGTCCTTGTGTTTGATCCTCGCTTGCTGTTTTCCTTGGACGAACTCGTCGCTGACTATCTGTTTCACTGCTTCCGCGGAGGCCGCTGGCCGGTGTTGCTCCTAGTCTACACGAATCCAGCACACTGCATTTAGCGCGAAGGCCCTCTCTGTTTCTAACTCCTCTTACCCGACAGACCATTTATCTCCTGTGCTACTCTTCTGTTGATTCATTATGCATCAGGACAATATTAGAAAGTGTTTCCATGCACATCTAGGCCATTTAGGGTGCATTATTAATCCATTTCCATATTTGCATGTTTATTTGCCTAAGTCATATGACTGAAATGGAAAAGATGAAAAATCACATCTTGCATGCTAGAAATTTTAGATTGTATCTTCATTAAAAAATCACAAAGATATATCTAGGGGTGCGTCTAAGGAAATTTGGCCTCAATTCCACATGTTCATATTACATAAATGGATTTAATATCTTAGGATTTCATTGCATTTTAAATTGTATTATGTTAAATCCAATATCCATGTTTATTGGTTCATTTTAGGAAAATACTTTATTTAGTACATTATTTTGCATAGCATATCATATTTGCATACTTACTTTCCCTTTACACATTAGTATATTTTAGAAAACTTGCATTGACTTTCCATTCCCCGCTCACAGAAATTCTCTCCCCGTGATAACAAGACTTTTTATTAATTTAACATGATATAACTCAGGTTATTTTTACATTTGCTTTGATTTATATGTTTATCATTATTGAGTGATTTGTTGCTTGAGTATTTAAGCATTTATAGTTTGATGCATGTTACGGATAAAATTGGGAACATCGCATCAATAACATTTTACAATAGAGAAAAAAGGTATTGGCTTAGTTACACTAGACAAATCTAGTGTAACTAAGCCCCCGTATCTGTGAATCTCTAGTTCGCAGAAGTAAGGCAGGCTACTGTGCCTTGCTAGGTCCGTAATTGACCCATAATAGGTTAGTGGCAACTGCTAAGTTTAATATCAAGTAAATAATAAAGTGAGAAAATCAAGTTGCAATTGGTAGGATCTTTTTTTTTTGGACAACAATTGGTGGGATTTGGGTGAGTCCATTTTAAGTGCAAGCACCATGTTGCAAGAGGGATCATTTGCGCCTGCTTAGCAATTCGTTAAACTCCCTTTGGGTTAACCTCGGGAGGATTGTGACAATGACCCTACTAATATGAGGAGAATTGCAATGCGAAACTGATGTGGCACACCGCATCCACAAAATAAAATAAAAAATTAAACGATGGAGGAGAGAGAAGGAGGCTGGCCCTCCCCTGTCGCTCCTCCAAAAATAGCACCATTTGTGTACATTCATTCAGTTTCAATGAAGTTTTTGTATTTTCAAGTTTGGTTAATATCACGAAAAACCCCAAACTGGTACATATGTGATAATTTTATCCTGAATTATTTTTTTTTACCACAAAAAACCCAAATTGATACACCTGTGATAATTTTACCCCAAATTATTTTTTTGACTACCAAAGACCCCACACTGGTACACCTGTGATAATTTTACCCCCAAACTAATTTTTTAACCACTAAAAATCCCAAACTGGCACATTTGTGACAAACTTACCCTCTGTTAGTGTCCATTAAATTGGATTAATATCACAAAAAATCACAAATTGGTAAACTTGTGACAAATAGAGGGGTAAAACCCTAAACCGGTACACCTGTCAATTATCACGTGTCATTAAACTTAGCAATTTGACAGTAAAATTTAACGGAAACTAACGGAGGATAAATTTGTCACTGGTATATCAATTTGGGATTTTTAGTGGTCAAAAAATTAATTCGAGGGTAAAATTGTCACAGGTGTACCAGTGTGGTGATTTTAGTGGTTAAAAAAATAATTCGGAGTAAAATTGTCACAGATATACCAGTTTGAGGTTTTTTGTGGTCAAAAAAATAGTTTGGGGTAAATTTGTCATAGATATATCAATTTGGGGTTTTTCGTGGTATTAACCCTTTCAAGTTTTGTTGTCAATTAAATTCCGACAAGGTTTGAGTATGTAGAGTTCTAATCGAAGTAAATTATCAGCTGTCTTGTCTACCTTAAAATTATTTGGATTGAGCCCACGAAGGTGAAATTTGGCCAAGCCCTGAGCAAGCAGCACTGGCCGAAAATTGCAAGGCAAAAGAAGCTCTTGAGCTTTAATTGATCTAGGTTTAGCTATTAGAATTAAAAAACTTTAAATTTAATTAAAATGAGCTCTAAAAGAGTTAAACCTATTGTTAAATAAGCTCACATGGGACAAGAAAATTCGGCCAAAACCACAAGACTTGCACTGGCCGAAATTCCGATAGGGGTAGGGGGCTCATTGAGCTTACTTGAATGAAATATAGCTCATTAGAGTTTAATCAAAGAAAGGTTTTAGGTTATTAGAGTCCATTGCTTGAATAAGGCTTAAATCAAACCCGTAAAATCAAGTTTAGACCTAATGTTTTTGCTTTATAAACATGTCTAGGTCTAATTTCAAGGTTAGCAAATTTCTAGTCTAAGGCACACATGGAGAAAATACTAGAAAAAAGAGAGGGAGGTAATAGTCGCAATAGAGACCGCTCACGGCCACGACCTTGCCTCCAACCCTACAGCCGAGTCCCAACCTACGGCCCCCTACCGCGAGCTGCCGTGGTTACTATCTCTGTGCTGCGGTTCCTGCATTGTCGTTCATCTTGTAGCATCGAGAAAACCAGGCTTGCTCAGCCATATGAAGAGCTCGACCACAACTCTTTATAGTTCCTCCCTTGCCCGTTAGGACGAGCTGTTGCTGTCCCGGCTGATCTACCACTAGTCTGAGAAGTCAAGCCTTGTTCAGCCATCCACAAGCTTGACCGCAATGACTTCCTCTGTTGCTCAGCCCTTGCCGACCCTGCTACTCTCTATCCCGATGAAGTCCTACCTCACCATCCATGCGCGATCCGTGACAGCGATGATCAGGCGAGCTCTGGCCGTGATCACGATCAACACTGCAGCACCCTTGCCATGACCTGTGCATCGAGCCGGACCACCGGCAGCTATCCTCACTGTCAACCTCAACCTCAGCCTCAATCACTCGCTATTTAGATTGTACAGTCGATCTTCTCTGTTTTGTAGGCTGATTTGTGCACTAGCGACCCACGACGAACTTCTGCTGTGTTGGTCCTCACCACAAGCTTGCACTTTTGAGCCGGGATCCCTTGCATCGCCAGCCACATCGTCGTGAATTCGTCGAGCTGAGCCACCCCACCGTGAGCTGCCACCACCGGTCACCATCACCGTGAATCCACCATTGGTTCTCTCGAACTAGATTCACATCTTCGTATTACGTAAGAATCTTATCCAAATTTGGATTTGATATTCTATTGCTTAAAATGAATAGATTGTGATCTAATGTCAATTATTTGAGTGATAGGCATGCCCAATCAGGATTATTTCCTAATTTGACAACGTGCACATGGTCGGTAATTCGATCTACAGTAATGAAATAGGATTATCGACCGCACCGAAAATCGGCAACTTAATTCTTAAGCCTTAGGATAAGGATGTCTGTTTTATTTATCACCAAATTTGAGTCGATTAGATGATATTTGAATATTTAATGTTTATCTCTTGCGATTTGGGGATTATCTCTTACTATGAATAGTTATCTTTATTTGATTTGTATCATATTCTAAAAAAATATATATTAGATAAGATTAGGATATATATATCATATATCAGTATAGAGTTTAAATAAGATTTTCATGATAGCTTTTTTTAGATAGATTGCATGCTAGGATAATACTTATCTAGTTAAGATAGGTTTCCAATTAAAAATACGACTTAACCTAGTTTATTCCCTAGTTTGAATTGGATAATATGTCACTATAGATAATTTATTTTCATTAAATATTAATTACGAATTTTAATAAAAAAATCCAAAAATAACATGTGCATGTCATATAGGATTAGATGCAGAATCTTATCCAAATTTGGATTTGATATTCTATTGCTTAAAATGAATAGATTGTGATCTAATGTCAATTATTTGAGTGATAGGCATACCCAATCAGGATTATTTCCTAATTTGACAACGTGCACATGGTCGGTAATTCGATCTACAGTAATGAAATAGGATTATCGACCGCACCGAAAATCGGCAACTTAATTCTTAAGCCTTAGGATAAGGGTGTCTGTTTTATTTATCACCAAATTTGAGTCGATTAGATGATATTTGACTAATTAATGTTTATCTCTTGCGATTTGGGGATTATCTCTTACTATGAATAGTTATCTTTATTTGATTTGTATCATAATCTAAAAATAAAAAAAAATATTAGATAAGATTAGGATATATATATATATATATATATCATATATTAGTATAGAGTTTAAATAAGATTTTCATGATAGCTTTTTTTAGATAGATTGCATGCTAGGATAATACTTATCTAGTTAAGATAGGTTTCCAATTAAAAATACAACTTAACCTAGTTTATTCCCTAGTTTGAATTGGATAATATGTCACTATAGATAATTTATTTTCATTAAATATTAATTACGAATTTTAATAAAAAAATCCAAAAATAACATGTGCATGTCATATAGGATTAGATGCATAAATTCCGTGTCATCTTTACTATGTCGTTCATGCCATGTCACATGCCGTGCCATCTTTACCACGTCATTAATGCTTGTCATGTCACATGCCATGTCATATGCCACGTCATCAATAGTTGCCATGTCACCATGAATGCCATGTATGCCACATCATATGCCATGTCATCAATTCAATGTCACTTAGTGATTGCATATTTGGGGTTGTTTAATCTAATATATGTCATATTAGAATAGTTTCATGTTAATTTTGCCTGTCATTAGAATTAGGTCATGTCACATATCATCATTGATGTTTAACCTAGATTAAAATTTCATATGGTTAGTTTTCCTGAATAAAAGAAAAACCCAAAAATATAGTTAATTAGAATAGCATGGCTCTTTAGAAAATCATGGTTATGCTAGATTTAGTATATTTAAAACCTAAGTTTAATTCTTGTTTTCTTGCAATTTATTTAATACTTTGATTATTGGTTGTTATTTTTATTAATTGTGCACCCGCATGATCATCACTCACATGTTAATTGTAAAGTTTAAAATCAATTCAAGTTGCTTGCAAAAAAATTATTTTTGAAAATAAAAGAGAAAAGGTACTGACAAGGCGTAAGAATAATCTAGCATAATCAAGTCTCCTAATCCATTTAATCTCTAGTTCATAAAAGTAGAGTACACTCCTACACTTTACTTGAGTTTCTAGTCGACCCATGAAAAACTGATTAGCAATGATTCCAAAATAAAATTGATTTACGTTTCAAAGATTGAATTTAAGTTGCATATTGATATGGGCTTGGGAGAGCCCAACCTAGGTGTAAACTTAGTAATTAATTAGCCAAATCCTAAGTGATTCACCCGAAAGGTAGGTCGCGACTCTTATTTTTAAAATAAATATTTGGGATAAGTGCATTGAAAGTCCTAAAACTTGTTACAAAAGTGCAATTGAGTCCTAAAACTTTCAAAAAGTGCAATTAAGTCCTAAATATTCACGAATGCGCAATTGAGTCCTAAAATTTTCAAAAAGTGCAATTAATTCTTAAATCTTGTCAAATTGATCTAATCAAATCCTTCTGTTGATTACACTTTTTAAAAGTTTTATGACTCAATTGCATTTTCTTGACAAGTTTTAGAACTTGATTGCATTTTTTGAAAGTTTTAGGACTTCATTATACTTTCGTGACAAGTTTTACGAATTTGTTGCATTTTTTAAAAAATTTAGAACTTCATTACACTTTCATGACAAGTTTTTGAACTTCCACTACATTTATCCCTAATGAAGGACTTTAGTAAGTAATTTGGTAGTTAGCATTGCATAGTTGATTGTAAGCCCTTTTTTTTTTCTTTTTCATTTATAAGTGATTGTGCATCTTTTTTTTATCCGTTTTCATGTGAACAAAGATAACTATTGAAATTCTCATGACAAGTACATTGCAAAAAAAGGGCACCACAAGTGCCATAACTTTTTTCGGAACTCACTTGAGTGTCATAACTCTTTTTTCGATCATTTGAGTGACATAACTTTTGTATAACGCCCACTTCAATGCCATAACTTCTTTACTGATCACTTGAGTGCCATAACTATTTGAAAACATTCATCACAAATGTTATGTCACGTCAGATTTCCAACACTTGCGTGAACTTTTTAAAATTTTTTGGCACTCGAGTGAACATTTTTTAGAAGTTGTATAATTCAAGTGGTCGAAAAAGAAGTTGTGACACTCAAATGAGCGACATACGAAAGTTATGACACTTGTGGTGTTCTTATCCTGATACATTGCTTATATGGTTCACGTGTTCCGATAAAGGTAAAAGCGTAATGATGCTCCGCTACTTCAAGGCACAATAGTCTTGGAGCTAATCCAATGAAATAACTTGTCAACCTGCAACTGCAGCTCGAATCGTATGAGATGCAAACGCTGCATCGGACATTCTTTAACTAATCGGCAATTACGAAAGGGCATATCCTTCTGTCCTCAAATTCATCTTTTCGATTTCATTTGTCTGTTTCTTTAAAGATTCCAAGGGTCGATATCATTGAAGGAGCTTATTTCGAACTTGACTTCAACTTCATGTTTTAAATATGTACCCTGTAGTTGGAGAGTTACGTCAGTTGCATTGTTATGGCATGTTAGGTCCCACTCCTTCAAACTGTTTCGTGAAGCAATTCATATACAAATTGGAAAGATGTGTAGTTGGAGGGATGTCAGTTGCATTATTTTGCCATGTTAGGTTCGCACCCCTCCAAATTGTTCAGTGAAGCAATTCATATATAGATTTCAAAAAGGGAAAAAAAATCGTTTGACTCTATAATACTTTATCTTCAGATTGGAGATGATAATTGACACATCAATCCTGAAAACTTTGAAGGGCAGAGATCAATCTCTGGCGTTTATTCCCTTTTCTTTTCTTTCTTGTTTCTTACCTCTTCTTCTTCGCACCGTCCACTCCAACTAAGCTCGTGCTACTGCTGTCATGTCCACCTCCACCACAGTAGCATCGACGTCGATGTTGAAAATATGCATCGACATCGATGTTGAAAATATGTCTCGTGAAAGAAATCGGACCCATGACTTGTTGACCGAATTGTTAGTGAGACTCCTCGGCCAAGTGGTTTCCTTTTTCTACGTCGGAGTTCACGCTGGAGAAGTCTGACTTTGTGTCAGAAAAGGAAATAATTAAAAAAAGAAAAAGAAAAGGAAAGTCCATCTTTGACCGCGTTGCCAATTGTGTCGGATAGAAAAAGAGGAAATAAGAACACTATGAAATTAACTTTCTCTTTTCACGTTAAAGTCGGCAGCTATTATATATAAAGTGGTGGGTTGCTCCGAGAAGTTACAGAAGAAAGAATTGGAGCGCCGCTCCGCAAGCGCGTGCTTGGTTGTGGCTTTGTGATTTTGTTCATGAAATTACGCCAAGGGTTCAAGTGTCCGTAGCGATTAAATCTTGTATTAAGATTTGTGTATAATTTCTTTGCGAGATTGAGAGATTATTTCGTAAGGAATTGTAGGGCTAAACGCTGCGTGAGCTATTGGGTGTAATTGAAGCTTGAGAAACACTTAGAGTGTTTGAGTGACTCGAGTGTAGTTGCAAATATTGTCCCAGAATGCGATGAACCTTTAGGCGTGACGTGATCTTGGGGAGAGAAATTTCCGTCACGTGTTTCAATAGGGGATTGAGAAACAAGTGGAGAATATAATACGCAAAAGAAATTTGGAGACCCCACACTAAATTGATGGAACACCTTGATGACCCAAAGTGATGTTTGCATTGGATCATCGCCACGTTGTCCAGGCCTTGAAAATCCACTATATATGCACGACCCACCAAACGCTTGTTCAATTGAATTCATTGAATGAGAGCACAGCAAAAACCGACCTGAAAAAATGGCGTTTCGTAGCTCTCTGCTGCTTTCACAGATTCTCTTCTTTTTCTTGGTCTTGTCATCTTCATGGGCATCTGCGACTTACGCGATTCAACAGACCTTCTTTCGTTGCCTTTCGACAAATTCCAGGAATTCTGTTCCTCTTTCCTCGTATTACACCCCGAATAACGTCTCTTCCTTCACGTCCGTCCTCAATTCCACAGCGAACAACCTCCGGTACTTGCTCCCGACCGTGCCGAAGCCCGTGATCATCTTCACCCCGCTGTGTGAGGCCCATGTCCAGGCCGCTGTCCTCTGCTCTAGGCAGTTCGGGCTCGCCCTCCGCGTCCGGAGCGGGGGCCACGACTACGAGGCTGTCTCCTATGTGTCCCAGATGGAGTCCCCCTTCCTCGTGCTCGACCTGGCCCACCTCCGCGCCATCCAGGTGGACATCCCCCGGGGCACGGCGTGGGCCCAGGCAGGGGCCACGGTCGGGGAGGTCTATTACCGGATTGCCGAGAAGAGCAGGGTCCACGGGTTCCCGATGGGCCTGTGCACTAGCCTGGGCATAGGGGGTCACATCACCGGCGGGGCCTACGGGTCAATGATGAGGAAGTTTGGGCTTGGGGCCGACAACGTGCTCGACGTCCGGATGGTCGACGCCAAGGGGAAGATTCTTGACCGGAAGGCGATGGGGGAGGATCTTTTCTGGGCACTCAGGGGAGGCGGCGGAGGCAGTTTCGGCATAATCCTGGCTTGGAAGCTGAAATTGGTCGATGTGCCTGAGACTGTGACTGTGTTCACAGTCACCAAGACCCTCGAACAAGGCGCAACCAAGCTCCTGTACAAATGGCAAAAGATAGCACCAAAGCTCGATGACAGGCTCTTCCTCAAGGTCATGATCCAGGCCTCGAGCGCCAACCTGACGGCGAACCGGACAGTGACTACCTCCTACAACGCCCTTTTCCTAGGAGACTTGGACACCCTCCTTGGAATCATGAGCAAGCGCTTTCCTGAGCTGGGCGTAACGCGGGCCGACTGCACCAAGACGAGCTGGATCGGGTCGGTCCTGTACATGGCGCTGTATCCGAACACGACTGCCCCAGAGGTCCTCCTCCAGGGGAAGCTCCAGTTTCAGGGCTACTTCAAGTCCAAGTCCGACTTCGTGAGGACCCCGATCCCCAAGAAGGGCCTCTTGGGCCTTTGGAAAATGTACTTCGATGAGGAGAACCCAGTGATGATATGGAACCCATACGGCGGGGAGATGGCCCGGGTCCCTGAGTCGGCGACACCATTCCCGCACCGGCGCGGCACGCTGTTCAAGATCCAGTATTCAGTGTCTTGGCAGGATGGGGCCAAGAACATGGCCAGGCACATGAGCTGGATCGAGAAGCTGTATGACTACATGGGTCCCTATGTGTCCAAAAATCCTAGAGAGGCCTATGTAAATTATAGGGACCTCGATTTGGGCATGAACAAGAAAGGTATCAACAGCTTGATGGAGGCAAGTTCTTGGGGTTTGAAGTATTACAAGAGCAATTTTAACAGGTTGGTTCAGGTCAAGACCAGGGTAGACCCTGATAACTTCTTTAGGCATGAGCAGAGCATTCCTCCTCTTCCTGTGAAGTGAGGGAATTAGAAAGCATCGATTGAATAATGCAAGATTTGCTTGGGCCTCTTCAGGGTTTTATCTCATATCTTTCTACTTAAGATGTAAAAGACAAATTTTAATCCCTATAAAGAACTTATCATCGCATGCATGGTGCTTCTAAATGCTTTAGGGATGTGATGGCGAAATAGGGTGGCTGTCAAATTTGAACCAACATTACATAATTTTCGGAAGATTGATTACACGATTTGTGTATACGTGTGACATTTTGAATTTCGACCCATTTTCGGGATTTATGAAATGAATATTTCTTCAATGCGCTTTCAGTTAAATCTCGCTCGGAATTGATCACTCTCGAGTAGACTAACCGTTAGGGAATGACTAGCTAGGAATCAAGTACGTGGACCTAAGAACTTGGCCATGAATTGACACTTCGACCATAAGGATTGACAAGGGAATATTTTGGGCCGTTATAGGCCAATCCAAGGATGGTTATGGAATGATTCGCAAATGTTGTGCAATTGGATCGCAGGTGATTCCGCATGGCCATTGTATGAATTTCAATCGATCCTAAACCTAATCCGAACGATCGCGTCATTCGGAACTAGTGATTGACCCTCGCAATTACATGACAACCGAGGCCACCATGGCTCGAGTAAACTTAGATGTGGCTCGATATCAAATCGGTCACGAGTCAATATGCGTAATTCCTAAAAGTCGCCCGTTAGTTCGAGATACGCTAAAGTCGCATTCGATTGAATTTGGCCATTAATTAGAATCCGAATTGGGCGTCGAAGCTTCAAGATTTCCACGATTAATTTGTCGGACGCCGTCTCATTAAGCGTGGCCAATTATCGGGTTGATCGGAATTTGAAAAAAAAAAAGGAAATTGGGCAAGATTTTGAGGGATAATGTTGAACCCCACTCCTCTCTCTCTCCTCCTCCTCTTTCCCCGCCGAGCAGCCCCACATTGCTGCTTCTGTTTTGCTTGCTGACTTCCTTTCCTTCTTTTCCGCTGCACCCCCACGTCCACCCATGCTACTGCTGACTTCCTCCTCTTTCCCCCCCCCCCTCCCCCGCGTTGCTGCTGACACCCCCATGTTGCTTCTACTGTTTTGCTCACCTTGTCAAGTTTCTCGCTAATTGCTGCCGCCGCTAACTTCGCCTCCGCTTGCTGATCCCGCCGACTTCCCGACCAACCCCACGTTGCTGCTGACTCCCCCACCAACTCCTCTCTCTCTCTTTTTCTTCTTTTTCTTCTTTTCTTCTTTTCCTTCTTGGCTTCGTGTCTTCTGCTTCTTTCTTCTTCACTTCTGTTTCTAGTTCTGCTTCTTCTTCGGCTTCTCCATTTCATCCCGCCAGACCAGCCCCTTGTTCAGCCTTGTTCCGACCAGCAGCCGCCGTCCAGGTCACCGGAAACAGCCGCTCACCGCCGGAGACCGCCGCTGCTCACCGCACCACCATTTCTTTCATTTCTTGCTCGGTTTTCTTGGGTTTTTCCAAGTAAGTGGCTTCCTAACCCTTGACTAGGCTAAGGGGTGACTAATGGACATGTTAGGGATGGTTTAAGGGCTGTGGATAGTTGGTTTAGTGGCTGGTTGTGCTTGGTTTGCTTGGTGGTGCTTGTTGGTTGATTTCCGGTAAGGTTGCTGCTGCGTCGCTGGATTTTGCTATTTTTTTGTGACTTGTGTGGGCCGAATTTGAGGAAGTGTTCTTCATAAAAGTTGTTCATAACATTTTTAAGTATGACATATATTAAATATGGAATTTTTGGAGATCATTTAGTGCCATTCGTAAGTCCATTTTTTGACCGAATTCAGTCTGCCGGATTTACTCTTCACCCGACCTTTTGGTCTTTCCGATTTTCTATAAATTTTTTTCAGACCTCTTTTCAATAAACTTTCTTCACAAAAATTTGTTGAGAACATCCGTGTCTATGACATATAAAAATTTCAGAGCTTTCCAAAGTAATTTGGGTACTGAATGAGTTGTATTTTTTATGGTCTAAGGGGCTGTCCAAGCGAACCGGGTTCTGTCCGGCTTTGAGTGTCAAAACGAGGTACTTACAATCAGAACTGGGTTTCGAGTTCTCACGGAAAATGTTTATCAAGATGTTTTATGCAACATATCCAAATTTCATAATTTTTGGAGTTGATTTACTATTTATTTCAAACGGATTTCGGTCACTGCACAGCTGCCCAATTTGGCCCCGATTATGTGCGTACTCGGTTTTTCTCTCCCTCGGGGACTTTTCGGAGATTTTGTTACAAAAGAAAGGCGAGGCTTTTTAATTGATGAGTGTAGACTTAGTTGGCATTTGGTTAATTCATAAAGATAAGAATCGGTAATGGTTGTTGAGTGTGTGCATGGTCACGACACGTTCCGTCTAGGCGGGGGTTCTAGACGATACTCGACGGGAGTTCGGATGCCGTCTAGGCGGTGGTTCTAGATGTTGTTGATCGTGGTGGAGGCCGGATCGATGTTCCTTTGTGGAATGCCTTCTGGTCGGGGGTTCCGGACGTTGCCGTTGCCGAAGTAGCGGGACGATACATGGTTACGCCAGAAGACCGGCGGGGGTTCGGTGGCCCGAGGGGCCGTTAATAATCTGGACATTTATAATCGTGTGTTATGCATTGGGGAATACAACGTGCTTGTGTTGCTGTTGACCATGTCTGGATTAATAACCGTTTTATGTACGTTTACGTCATGTGGTTGTATTATGTGCTCGAGGAGCAAATTGCCATGTTGTGGCAATATTCTAACGTGCAGGGCTCACGTATGTGCCGAGGCGAGGTAAGGGCGCCTGTGATTGTTATGACATGTTGGATGTCGGTATTGCATGTTTAAAATTGTTCGGAGGTACGCTTTGGCCTAAGCGAGGCTTAGGTAGTTGCTTATTGAGAAGTGTTCTCATGGTTGTATAACCAAACCATTTCAGACCCGCGACCGTGATTGATCCGGAGATGCTGCCAGGATACTACGGGGATTGAGGATAGGTCGAGTTACCCCATCTTTTGAGTGCCCCTTTTTGTAGAGGAGTTAAGTTTACCAACCACCCGATCACCCGATCCTTGTTGTTGTGCGTGGTTCGTAGATAGTGGCCTCATAGAAGGCTTGCAAATGTATGTGTTGTAATCGATGTTATGTTTATAAAAGTGTTTTGTTGATGTGTATTCTTTGTCTCTCTACTATCCCGTTGTTTATATGTTGTACGGAGAGTTCGAGGTTGCTTCCGCATGCGTTGCTCGTTAGTATTTCGATTGGGTCGGCGACAAGTCCTGGGATGTCGCGTACATTACGACCACGAAGGGACGATCGCGCGCTCGTAGGGTTCGGGGCGTGATAATACGGCTACGTCAAAGTAATTGCTACATGTATTTCACCAAAATGTGAAAATCAGAGATCTTTGTAGTACTCCGCCGTGGGAATGCCGAGAAAGGAATCGAACTTGAGGGATTCTTTATTGATTTTGGACAGGAACGCAACTGGTGTAAAAGTAGAAATATTAAGTTGCAAGTACCGGTAATTAAAGATTTTGAGAATAAGAAGAGGTGGGCAAATTTAAATGTGTTGAAAAGGTTAAATTTGAAGGAAAAATAAAGATGAAAGGAAATATGCAGAAGAACATGTGTTCTGTTGTTGATCGATGATCTTCTCAATGATTAAACATGGGATTTTATACTCCACCATTAGCAATTATTTACAGTCACGAATTATGGATCCGCTAATAACTGTTTAGCACTATCTAGAGTTATTGATTAGCAGTTAAAGCTTTCCGAGATTGTGAACACGATCCTCTATTATCTAATAGTGATTATTCACAAAAATTTACAGATTATGGGATTATAGGCATATTTGCTGGCAATTTTTGTATTCATGTCTGACCAAATTTTCTTTGTCTTCGATTGATATGTTGATAAATCTCTATTTTTTTCATAAATGACACTGCTCAACACGTAGCGAAATCTGCAATAATTTACCGTCAATGACTTTATCAGTGACTTGTGGATTTCATGCAAGTTGTCAACAGGTGAATAATTTCATCAATATTTTCTGCACCAATCTTTTTTTTTTTTTGGTCAGAACTTCTGCACTAATCTCACCATCTTGTTGTGTCGACATCTTGCATTATCGATGAGCTTATAGGTCATGTATTGGCTTATTTATTAATGACTTCTGCTCTGACCATACTTTGCTCTAGTCGACTGAATTTAGTACTCAATGATATAAATTAAGAGTTGGTCATTTTTTTTTAGTCATCATATGTCCCCTTTCAAAAGAATCAATGGTGCATGATCTTGTTTTTTAATATCCATAAATCATCATTCGCTTTGGAATTTGAAGGGATATGCATTTAATGTTTGCACCGATTTATCCTTGATCTTAGCAACCATTATCCAATTTTTATTTTTTTTTGCCCTTTCCTCTAACAAACCAACCCGTCTCATCAGTAGCACGTTTCGCAGATAGAACAGTATGTAAGCAAGGATAACTCCGCGTTATCTTCACTTTTTGCTAATTCTCTAGTTTTCAACCCTCACTCCCGAGCTTTTCTTCTTCGCTTCATTTATTTCGCGAAAAATAAATAATTTACTAAATATATTTTTTTAAAATGATCGCTTGTACTAAATATTTATTTCCGGACTCTACAACCGATAACCCAGTTCACCTTGTACATAACTTAGAAACATGCACTTTCTTGCCCTTCTATCGAGCTTACCATCACTAATTCTAACATAACATGGGCAACCAAATATTCTAAGAACAGAATAATCAGCAACGTTACCTGACCATAGTTCTTCGAGAGTCCAATATCTAATCGCAGTTGATGGGGATCTATTCATCAGCTAGCTCGCTATAATAAGCACATCCGCCGAGAATATCCTAGACAAACCAACACTAGAAAGCATTTTATGGGTCTTCTCTAGTAATGTTCTACTAATCAACTCTGTAACATGATGTAGTTCATTGGCACTAGCACGTGTTTCACTATGCCTTTCTTCATGCAGAATTCGTTTAACAGCTTCAAGCAAAACTCAATTCTACTATCAGTCCGCGCATGCTTGATCGTTTTACTAATCTCCTTTTTTATCAAAGGTCTCAACTACTTGATCCTAACAATAGTATCAAAAACACTCAAGTCTTTCTCGAGTAGTAGTTCATAGCTATTAGCATAAATCCGGCACTCTTCCAAGGAAATCGTGACAACCTACGAACATTCAAGTGAACTAACTCTGCAATCTCCATGATTATCTTTAACAGTCATACTGAACTTCACTTTTCGCCATTTACCTAAGTCACAACACATGCATACATTCAGTTCACCACCAACATAACCACATAGCAAATTCCTTTCACTTGAAAACTTTGGGCTTTTCTCACTAATGTACCCCAAACGCATATATCACAATTCAAACTCTCGAACATATGCATTTGACGTCTTCACGGCGAAAGTCGTCACTGTCATCTTGAAGCTCATACAGGCCACTGTGCATTATTTCTCTTATTATCACAAAGACACCTTGAACAACCTTATGAATTCCACTTCTGAAATATACCGACACCCAGTCGAATCCATAACACTTAAGAAAATCAAGTTCTTTTTCAATTCTTGAACATGTCTCCCTCTAGTCAATGTTATCACAATACCATCATGCATTTTGATTCTAAGATTGTTAACACCTATAACATCGCACTCAGCGTTGTTCCTCGACTACACTTTACTACTATCCATATACTGATAAATAGTAAACTAGTTCCTATTTGGTGTAACATGAAACGAACAATCCTAATCCATAATCCATCCATCAAACGATGAAACATCAATGACAAATATGTAATCAGCACTATCCGAATTACAGTAAGTTACAATTGAATCAATTCTAATACCCTTACCCTTGTTATATTTTAGCTTAAAGCTATCACTTTTAAGATGACCCCTCTTGCCACAACTCCAACAGACATCACCATCAGTCATAGACTGATTACGTTTATTTGGGTTTCTACTACTTTTGCTAACACAATTACCAATTCTTTCTCAACTTTCACCTACTAAAGCAACAAATTCAGGTTCACCAAATTCATTCTTATGGATATCCTCACTCATAATCACATCATGAACTCCATCAAATGTCAAGCTTGTTGACCCAAAGGATTACTTACAGTAATAACAGTAGTATTCCAATTATTAGGCAATGGGGATAATAGAATCAAAGCACGTACCTTATATTCAAAGGCAATCTCCACTAAACTCTATTTACTAATGATCACATTGAATTCATTGATATCATCAGCAATTAATGCACATTTGCTCATCTTTAAGTTAGACAAATGTTTCATTAAATATACCTTGTTAATCGTAGAGGGCTCCATCAATCCCATAGTGGTTTTCTTTTTCACAATGCTAAACGCGACATTACAAGCCAACGCCAGCCGAATAACACCCAACGCTTGTCTAATTAGCAATTCCTATTCGGCTTGCTTCATCGACTTTGGTTTCTACCTAGATAGGGCTGAGTGCAAATTCCTCCGATATAAATAATCCCCAATTTGCATCTTTCGGAAACCAAAATCATTCGCATGAAATTTGTCGATTTTCACCTTTCCCTCTTCCATTCCCATTGATTCGCTTCAACTTAGCCAAGTATGGCTCTAATACCAATTGTTTCGAAAATAAGCAATTGAACAATAAAAGAAACAGAACAAGAAAACAAATGAATATCGGATTTACATGGTTCGGTCGTAATGACTTATGTCCACCGGGAGAGCAGTGATGAATTCCACTATAGATCAAGCTATACAACGGACATTACAATCACATTCGAGTCACTTAAACAAGTTCAGTGCTTTCCAACTCCCGATTACACCCAATAACTCATAAGCGTTTAGCCCTTACAATTCCTCATGAAATAATCTCTCATCTCACAAAGAAATTAAAAAATCTTACCACAAGATGTAATTGATTTCAACACTAGAAGCTCTTAGTTTTTTGGATGCAATTCACAAACAAAGCTTCACTGCACAAAGACCCACTGCCAAGCACCCAGCACCTACAGATGGCGCTCACAAATTAAGCACCCACAACACTCACTTATAAAATGGCGCTTCAACAATTCCAAAGAGACATAAAAATACATCCCAGAATATATATATATATATATATATATATATATATATATGTATGTATGTATGTATGTATATATGTATGTATATATGTATGTATGTATATGCCGAGACATGAAACCAAGTCTAACTCCAATGAGGCAATATCAAACTGGCTCTACCAAGGAAAGATATCCGTATCTTTTATTTCTTTCTTGCACCGATGTTGACCGAGTCAAAGAAGAAAGCTTACATGGACATTCCTTTTTTTTTTTGTTATCTTGACCGAAGTCAATATGGAAACAATTTCCGTAAGATCCACATTGAACTTCGGCTTTGGACTTTTACGTACTGGATAATTTAATTCAAGTCGGGTTCATTCAACGAGTTTAAATTTGAGATATATTTTAACAAGGAACTCATAAGGTGTGATCTGATATTGGGACGAGAAATCTCCATGAAAAGTTTCAATTTGGGAAGAAACTTTTGTTCCGGTCTAACCCCAAAGCCCAAGTCGGACCATTGTGAGATGCTTTTCCATTTAGTTTTGCTGACAAAAGGAATAGTTTAAGAAGCTTCGTATTAACTGCTGAAAACTAAACTTGTAAACGCTGACTGTATTGATATATAACCCCGAGACTACATGGGACTTAATTAGTCGATCAACTTTAAGCCAAAACTCAGTTATTGAAGTAAACTATGACCTACTTTCATATGCCCAATTAAAAAAATTAAAACTAGTAATGGTAGGACGAATGATTGAGAGGGACTCTCAGCGGTTGAGTAGAAGCTAGGGAGATATAATGCTGGATGGGTGGCGGTGAAGGCGCTAGCAGTGTCACCGGCGGTTGTGTTCGCGGCAACAACCATGTTGGGAGCATTGTTATTGCAGAAGAACGGAGATGGTAATGAACAAGATGTAAAACCTCTTATGAGAAAATGTCAAATAAATGACACAGAAATTTAGACAATTAGTAATTAAAAAGAAAGTTAAAGATTGTTTAAGGAAAAGCACAAGTCGCAAAAGGCTAAAGCATAAGTCGTCAATTTTATGGAAAAGCACGAGTCGTAAAGCATGTTAACACAAACTAGTAACTAATTTAAAGAAAAAGCACAAGTCCTAGAGGCTTTTTATGCACACATTTTGTTCATGGTCATTAAAGCGAGTACCAGTAACTAAAGATTTCTTCGGAAGAGACTTTTATTCATGACCATCTTGAAGAATATAATAAATATTCATGTATAAATGGTTTTTTAATTCAATTTTTCTCCTATAAAGACATTACTTGATCTAGATGCTACCATTCCGACAAGGCAAACATATTCACGTGATTCAAATAGAGCTGGGAAACGACCGATTCCGGGCCGGTTTTTCACTATAACAAGTTTACTTCCTGCTTCCAATATTCCAGAACCATCAATTCAGATACCTATACGCGTGCTTGCTAGCTGCGGCATAAGATTATAGGAAAATGAGATTACTACCGTTTTATTAGGTTTACGCGGCATAACCTTTGCCCTCTCAATTTCAGCTTCACCAACATTTCTTCCTGTCGTTTTCTCTTAGCATTGATTTCGCAACATGCTCAGACCGATGTGGGGCAGAGCGGGGATCGAACCCGCGTCTTCTCCTGGGCAAAGAGAGATTTTACCATTCTACTATATCCGCATTTTTTTTTTGTTCTTGATACATTGATACGGGGTGTCTGGATAATATGTATCCCTAGCTAGGCCAGATACTCTGTTCAGGTATGGAAAACGTGTTTCTTCATCTCGACGTGGAGGTAATACGCGGAACTTGGGAGGCCCGTTATCTTGTACTGGTTCATTTTCACCAGAAGTTATTGCAATAATTACATTAAAAAACCCCACGCTAAAATAATGGAAGACCTTGCATACCCAAAGTGACGTTCGCATTAGATCATCCACACGTTGCATGGGCCATGAAAATCCACTATATATACACGATCCACCAAGCGGTTGGTCAATTGAACTGATTGAAGAGAGCAAAACAAAATCGACCCAAAAGATGGCGTTTCCTAGCTCTCTGCTACTTTCACAGATTCTCTTGCTTTTCTTGGTCTCGTCGTTTTCATGGACATCTGCGACTTACCCCATTCAGCAGACCTTCTTTCGTTGCCTTTCGACCAATTCCATGGACCCTGTTCCTCTTTCCTCGTATTACACCCCGAATAATGTCTCTTCCTTCACATCCGTCCTCAATTCAACGGCGAACAACCTCCGGTACTTGCTCCCAACGGTACCGAAGCCCTTGATCATCTTCACCGCACTTTCTGAGGTCCATGTCCAAGCTGCTGTCGTCTGCTCGAAGCGGCTCGGGCTCGCCCTCCGCATCCGGAGCGGGGGCCACGACTATGAGGCGGTGTCCTACGTGTCCCAGATTGAGTCCCCCTTCGTTGTGCTCGACCTGGCCCCACTCCGTGCCATCGAGGTGGACATCCCCCAGGGCATGGCGTGGGCCCAGGCAGGGGCCACGGTCGGGGAGGTCTATTACCGGATCGCCGAGAAGAGCAAGGTTCACGGGTTCCCGATGGGCCTGTGCACGAGCCTGGGCGTCGGGGGCCACATCACCGGCGGGGCCTACGGGTCAATGATGAGGAAGTTTGGGCTTGGGGCTGACAACGTGCTCGACGTCCGGATGGTCGACGCCAAGGGGAAGATTCTTGACAGGAAGGCGATGGGGGAGGACCTGTTCTGGGCTCTCAGGGGAGGAGGCGGAGGCAGTTTTGGCATAATCCTGGCCTGGAAGCTGAAATTGGTCAATGTGCCTGAGACTGTGACTGTGTTCACAGTCACCAAGACCCTCGAACAAGGCGCAACGAAGCTCCTGTACAAATGGCAAAAAGTAGCACCAAAGCTCGACGACAGGCTCTTCATCAGAGTCATCATCCAGGCCTCGAGCGCCAATCTAACGGCGAACCGGACGGTGATGACCTCCTACAACGCCCTCTTCCTAGGAGACCCGGACACCCTCCTCGGAATCATGGGCAAGGGCTTCCCGGAGCTGGGCCTGACGCGGGCCAACTGTGTCGAGACAAGCTGGATTCAGTCAGTCCTGTACATCCAAGGGTACCCGAACACGACCGCCCCAGAGGTCCTCCTACAGGGGAAGCCACTGTTCCGGAACTATTTCAAGGCCAAGTCCGACTTCGTGAGGACCCCGATCTCCGAGGAGGGACTCTTGGGCCTGTGGAAGATATACTTCGAGGAGGAGGTCCCATTCATGATATGGAACCCGTACGGTGGGGCGATGGCCCGGGTCCCTGAGTCGGCGACACCGTTCCCGCACCGGTGGGGAACACTGTTCAAGATTCAGTATGTGGCGACCTGGCAGGATGGGACCGAGAGCATGGCCAGGCACATGAGCTGGATCGGGAAGTTGTATGACTACATGGGAGCTTATGTGTCCAAGAATCCCAGAGAGGCCTATGTGAATTACAGGGATCTCGATTTGGGCATGAACAAGAAAGGTTACAACAGCTTGATGGAGGCGAGCTCTTGGGGTCTGAGGTATTTCAAGGGCAATTTCAACAGGTTGGTTCAGGTCAAGAGCAGGGTCGACCCTGATAACTTCTTTAGGCATGAGCAGAGCATTCCTCCTCTTCCTGTGAATAAAGGGAAATAGAGAGTATTGATTGATTAGTGTAAGATTTGCTTGGACCACTACAGAGTTTGATGGCTAGTGGCTTTTCTTCTTTTTCTTTTTCTTTTCCTTTCTTTTTACTCTTTTGGTTTTGGCCTTTTTCCCCCCTCTTTGGAGTAACTGCATGGCAGTGTGCACTGTGAGCTTAATCATAGACAAACATCAGTTTCCATCTCTCTCTCTCTCTCTCTCTCTCTCTCTCTCTCTCTCTCTCTCTCAATACTTTTATTTTCTTATGTTGATCTCATATCTTCCTGCCTAAGCTGTAAAAGACAAACTCTATACTTTTTTAGAAAAAGCTAAGCATCGAATGAGCTGCGCTTCCAAATGCCTTAGGGATGTGATGGCCAAAGAGGGTGGCTGTCATTGTCGAACATGAACCAGCATTACGTATGTTTCCCAAGATTGATTACACAATCTGTTTATAAAGCGACGTCAGCATCCTGTTTAATGTTTCCACTTGTCCCACTAATCCACTAATTTTTGCCGCTCCCTTTATTGTTGATGGGTTAATTATCGAGCTTTGCTTTTATTGGACCTGAAGTTGGTCAAGGTGCCGTTACGGGCCAAGCTATAGAAAGTATTGCAAGACAGCATGAGGTGGAGCAAAAAAACGAGGCACTTTGTTACTTAGCCTGCTTTCATGGAAGCGTTAACAATTTATGGATTGGTTGTAGCCTTAGCGCATTTATTTGCGAATCCTTTTGCGTAATTTGATAAATATAAAAAGTACATATTTTTTTTCCTTTTTTTTTATGGCCGGGGCTTGCTCCTTGTTATTTCGAAGGGTTCGACGCATGGGGAAATTTCGTGAATCAACTTTTGCGGGTTAGATTACGCCATCAATCAACTTCTATGGATTGACCAAGACGTATGGCAATCTTTTGCTAAGGACGTATGTGGGGGAAGTAAATTTGTCCATCATGTCATGGGAAATAATTTAGTCGAATCACATCAAGGGCACTATTCTATTGACCCACGTCATAATGAGGGGAGTTTTGTAATTTACTCTCACAAGCATTATCTTTCATTTGGATTTCTTACCGTTTTTATATCCCATGAAATCACGGGAACGTGGGAGGTGGTCAGTCCATTTCAGTTCACTATTACCACGTGAGTGTCAGGAGTGAGGAAACCTTGTGACCTTCTTTTTGTTAAAATCATTCGATGCTTCCATGAGTGCATATATCATGCCCATTTTTTCTACCAGTCTAATGTTGGTTCTCCTACTCCTAGGGATCACCAACTTTTTGATGAGTCATATCAGTACTTTTTGTTTTCATTTCAAGAAAATAAGGATCGATTATCCGAATCTTTGACAATTCTAGTCTCTGAATGCACGCAAACTGCGTCATGTACTTCATTCACAAGCCCTAGCATGATATAAATTGAGGGTTTGTCAGATTCGAATAAAATGTTTGACCACTCAATTTACTCCTGGGATTTGACCAAAAAAGATTTACTCCTTGGAGATTACATTAGTACTCCGGCACTCATATTATGAATTTCCGGATGATGGCTTCTAAGACAGTCATTTTTAATTCTTTCCTAGGTCAAGTACACTTGTTTTATTTTTGCATTTCTGGGTACACTTTCGGTCCCCAACTATTTTTTTGTGTAGTCCTCTATCTTCTTTTCATTCATCCAATAGAGTATTTTAACTATTACCAAATACAAAATCCAATACCTTAAATCAGCAATTCGGATAATTATGTTAGGGAAAAGTATCAAAAAAGTCATAAACCTATTGTATTGATATCAATTCAGTCCTAAACATTTCAATTGGTCCAATTTAGTTCTAAACCTTTTGCATTTGTGTCAATTTGTTCCATCCTACCAATTTAGGTCGGAAATCATTGATGTGAATGCCAATAGTCCTACATAATACGGCTAACACTGACATGCACATTTTTTATAATTTTTTGATAAATTTTTATTTTTTAATAATTTTTTTTATTTCCCTTTCTGGCCACTACCAAAAAGAAAAGGGAAAGAAAAGAAGAGAGCAAAAAAAAATTATAAAAAAATCAAAAATTTTATAAAAGAATTATTACAAAAAAAGTCTACGTCAATGTTGTCCGTGCCAAGTAGGACCGTTCACATCCACATCAGTGATTTCTTGCCTAAATTTGGTCAAATGAATTGAATTGGCACAAATGCAAAAGGATTAGGAATAAATTAGTCCAATTGAAAGGTTTAGGATTGAATTGGTACAAATACAATAGATTTAGGACTTTTTTGGTGCTTTTTCCCAATTATGTTACCATGACAGTACCAATGCTAGGAGAATTGTAATGTGGAACTGATGTGGCACACCGCATCTGTATTATAAAAAAGCTTTAAGATGGTGGAGAGAAAGAGGGAGGGAGGCTGGCACTTGCGAGGGTTGATGACCCTCACTAGAGACCAGGCGAGGTTGCTCGACCATTGCTTGTTTGTGGCTACTAACCAGACATAGTTGTGCTTACCTAGTTATGATAGCGAAGGCCTTGCCCAGGTCTAACGAAGTCCCATTCACTCTCACCTTGCCATGGCGAGTGCTAGCGGTCGGGCCCTCTTCAGCAGTAGGCGAGACCCAGCCTCCCCCCTCTCATGGAAACTTTGTCACATCAGCCAGTTGAGGGACATGAACGCATTAGATGTCCCTTGATTTGCCCATAAGATGTCTCTTGCCACATCAAGGAATGAAGGAATGAAGGGCATCTAACACTTGGTTTCTGTATCCCTTCATATCCTTCCAACCTTATCTTAGTATCATATGACGCATTCGAAATGCCAAATTGAGGGCAACGCATCACTAAGTTTAGTGTTACTAGATGAAGAGAGGCATGATGTCTTGCATGAAGTCACTTTACGAATCAATTAGGAGCGTACGCATGACGACCGGAGCAGTTGTGAAACAACAATTAGAGACAATTAAAGCATGGGAAGGAATATTTTATTGACTAAAGTATGCCTGGCAATTGATAGGGATTGCATAACCTGAGGCCCCTCTCTCTGACCAATCCATGCCTATCATTAGCGTTCCAAAAATGAAAGTGATTTTGTTAACATATATCTAAACAACGAAAGTTTGCCATTTTCAAAACACTACCTTTCTCGTGTTATGCGCAATCACCACATCGACAATGAAAAAACTTTGTTTATTAAGGCTCCGTTCGTTTCGCAAAAAATGACGTTTTTGAAAAATGTTTTCCAGAAAGTAATAACAATATTTTCCGATATTCGGCTGAGACCTGAAAATGAACCGAAAATTATTTTCATCGTTCGATACAGAAAATCTTATTTGATTTTCCTCCTTCCACTCATTTCAATAATTTTTTTATTTTATTTTACTATTTAAAAAAATTCAAATGTTTAATTATTTTTTTATTTTTGAGTTTTTGAATAAATTTTTATATTTCTTTTCTTTTCTTTTCTTTCTCTTCTATTTTTTCTTTTCTTTCTTCCTCTGCTAGTTGCTAGCCACAGCGACGGCCGGCAACCGACCATAGGTGAGGCTTGGCCTCGCCCGAGGCCTCGCCTCGTCGGCCATGGGCAAGCTCGTCCCTCGCCTTGCCCATGGCCAATCGCTGGCCGTCGCCGTGGCCAGCAACCAACAAAGAAAAAAGAAAAGAAAAGAAAATTAAAATTATAAAATAAAAAATAAATTGATAAAAGAAAAGAAAAAAATAATTAAAAAGAAAATGAATGTGAAGGAGTGTAGAGAGGAAAGAGAAAAGAGGAAATCATTTTCCCCAGTTTTGAAGTTATTTTTTCATTGAAGGAAAACTGTTTTTCTTAACTAATTTATTTTTCATGAATAGAACACCCGAAAATCCAAAAAATCCAGAAATTGTTTTGTGCAAAACAAACGAAACCTAAGAATATCTAACACGTGTCCTGTATGCACCCGTTACCAAGACTTCAATTACAAAATGGCGAAAGCAAGATTAGTACAAAATTGGGTAGGTGGGAACAATCACCAAAAAGTATCCCGACAGGGATCATTAATAAACCCTAAGCTCCACTGTGCCAGGCTAATCTCCATGAGGGGGTGGCAGTTAAAGTCCTTTGATTGAGCAATAATTCGGGAAGTAGGAGCGGATTCAGTGTAATTATAGCAAAAGGGCAAGAGGAACCCCTCGGTGAGGATTCCACGACAGGTCAGGTCAGGCATAGCAGGACAAACTCATGGCTGGTTGGTGGTTGAGGCAACGACAAAGTCCCAAGTAATTGTCTGGTTTCACGTGTATGGTGAACGTGAATAATGTCTATTGGCATTTGCTGCTGCAGTTGGACTTTGGGAATGGAATATGTCGTTCGCACAAAGGGCACATCTCAGAGAGTTGGTGAAAAGGGTCGAGCCAAAAGGGAGAGGACAAGGAGCGTTTGGCTGAACCGGCAAGGAGATGTTGATGATGCATTTCATAATCTTCTCACCGGATTAAAGAATAGACGTCGACTTTTGACCCTCGAACCTTAGCTGCGATACTCTACTAACTAACCTTTAAGATTTTTGTGTTTTTTTCTAACTAGCCTTTATCCTTCAGAGGCAAGCCTATTAAAGTAAATTTTTTATCTAAAAGATGGTGGTTGGGTACCATTTCGGGAAAAGTACCGAAAAAGTCTTAAACATAGTGTATGGGTACCAATTCAGTTATAAACATTTCAATTTGATCAATTTAGTTATAAACCTTTTCATATTGATATCAATTCAGTCCATCTGGCCAATTTAGGCCGGAAATCGCTGACATAGACGCCGGCCGTCCTATGTGGCACGGCCGGCGGACAGTTGGCACTGACGTGGAATTTTTAAATATTTTTTTTCCAAATTTTTAATGGTTTTTTTCCTTTTTTTTTCCATTCTTTTTTTCTTTTTTTTCCTTCCCTCTCCTTCCTTGGGCCTATGGCCGGCGGACAGTTGGCACTGACGTGGAATTTTTAAATAATTTTTTCCAAATTTTTAATGTTTTTTTTTCTATTCTTTTTTTCTTTTTTTTCCTTCCCTCTCCTTCCTTGGGCCTGTGGCAGGTACTCGGCCATGGCCGGTGACCAACCACAAACAACGACCGACGAGGGCATCACAACCCTTGCAAGCCATAGATGAGGGTGGCCCTCGCCAGCAAGTGCAACCCTCCCCTATGGCCGACGAGGGCTGCGACGCCCTCACCGGTCCTCGTCGGTAGCTGGTCACCAGCCATGGCCAAGTACCAGCCACAAGCAAAGGAGAAGGAAGGAAAAACAAAGGAAAAAAAGAGAGGAAAAAATATTAAAAAATGTCAACGTCAATGCCAGCCATCCACATCAGTGAGTTTCGGCCTAAATTGACCGGATGGATTGAATTGATACCAATGTGAAAAGGTTTAGGACTAAATTGATCAAATTGAAAGGTTTAGGACTGAATTGGTACCAATGCAATAGATTTAAAACTTTTTTTGTACTTTTCCCATACCATTTCCCACTTCGCCTAACGATCCCTGCCCTCCCGATCTGGCCAAAGCATTGTGCACACTCCGACCCCTCTCCCTCACTAGTCACTATTTCCTTTTGTCTTTGTTATAGCACGAGCATAAACGTGCGCGATGTTGCTCCTATGGTTATGAATTATATGATGTTTCACTACCAACCAAATAAATGCAATTCTAACATGTCTAAAATATATATTTGAAAAATTTTATGAAATCACTTACAAATTTTTAAAACCGTTTATAACCTCTTCGAAATCTGATTCTCTTTGCCATGTCAATGCAATCTTTACAACTTAAAATGATTTATTCGATTTCAAGTTCTGAAAAAATTAATTATTGCTCAAATAAGCAACAACAATCGAGTCAAGATGAATGCATGGTTCAATACTTAAACATTTTAATATTCCGCCCACACATGGGCTTGAATTTGGCCTAAAGCTTAAACGTGAAAATCTATAATTAAGGTGGTAAATAAGGATTCTAGAAGATTTAAATACGAAGCTCATGCTCTCCTATTATGATGAACTTTGTAAAATCATGGTCAATTGTTTTGAAAAAAGTTAACTGCTATGTGCAGGCACGATTTTACATTTAGATGCTCTAACTCTATATGTGGATGTATATCATATGTCTTGACTTGCAGAAAAGAAAAAAATAAAATCTCTCTAATTTCGTATTAGATTAAGAGCGACTCTATTGCCACTCTCAATATGGTTAAAACGCTTTCTTTATTATTATTATTTTGGGTCGAAACTTTCTTTATTAATTGAAAAGTCTAAAATACCATCAATTTAAGTTGGCAACAAAGTTGGCAAGAAAATGCAAGTAAATTGGGATCGAAACACCACCTTTCTTGAAGCCAAAAAAAAATAGAAAAATGCAGACACAACCCAACTAAAAATCCCATGAAGAGAAGCTGCAATACTCGAAAATAAGCAGTCCACTGAAGATAACCTGCAAAGCAAAAAATGAAGATATTGCCAGCCGACAAACGGATTCAAACTTCCATAGCAAGAAGATGGAGTTGGGCTGTGTGTTTAGATCCCAGTTTACGTACCTGATAATTTAATTCGGGTTCTTATGATGTCATTGAACTTCGGCATTGGGCTTTTATGTACCTGATAATTTAATTCGGATCAATTCGTTCAACGGGTTTAAACTTGAAATATATTTTAACAAGGATAAAAGGCCATGATAATTAAGCGTGTCGGCGTGTTGACTATTGTCATAACACTGTTACACTCGAGCTACTTGCAGCTTCACTTGAACTTGGTTGAGGCGAGTTCGAATTGGCCGGTCGAACTCAATGAGCTCACGAGTAGCTCGCCTTGCTTGTGCCTCCGAGCGAGTGGCTTCCCCGGTCATGAAATTCTCTGAAACAGAAGCCCTAGTACATTACTGACGCAAATATATTCATGTTGTTTCATTTTCTCAAGGTGTACAAACGATTCTAATTTCACAGGGAGGTGGTGGCGAAGCAACGGGATGCTACGACATGACTTGTCCAGGTTTCGTGCAGATCAGTCCCAGCCTTCCCGTTGGATTTGTGCTGCGAAATGTTAGTGTTTATGGTCAAGGTCCATACGATATAATTGTTCGAAAATTTCGGCGGCGAGGCGTCAAGGATAAGTTTCAGAGGACAAGCGGACCACGCCCCTGGCTGCCCAAGCCCTCCGATGGCGAGCGGTCACTTCCCGGACCACAATTTCATCCTCTCCGGCTATGTCCGACTAATCCGCTACATGAGCAAGGACAAACGATTGGTGGATCTGAGCCCGGGCGGTGTGGCAACTCACGTGGACGTCCCGCTCTGCTACAACGCGACCGATGAAGGGAACTTGGGAGGCATTACGGGATACGCCACGACATTCAGTGGACCGGGCAGAAATCGCGATTGAATAATGTTTTTAACGTGGTGGACAAGAAAAAATAAAATAACCATCTTTTCATCTGTGGACAATTTTCCAGTGTACGTGCTAAATGAGCCGTGTTTACGATTGGTTATGATGCATGTAATAATGTGGAAAATGATAATGTTAGGAACAAGAACTTTAGACGCATGCACAAAACAATCACCTGCAGCAAAACCGCAAAGAGTTGGGCAAGCATGAGCCTACACATCTTTGCACGGACCCCTTACCACTTACTCCATAGTCTTTTTAACTCATCCACTCTCTCGCTCTCTCTCTCTCTCTCCTTGACCGGCCACCAGGAGAGCTGCCGCGGCTGCTGCCGCCTCCCTCACCACCGCGACAGGAGCGTTGAACTCTGTAGCCGCCAGAGTCAAAACTCCGTAGCCGCCGGCACCGGTGGCTGTCGACCACCAAAGGCCATCGTGTCTAGTCTTTCCCTCGCTCTGTCCCTCTCTTCAATCAAAACCAGATCGTGCCCCTAGTCATGGCCACGGTTCAGGAACCGTCGGTTCCGGTTCGTGGCCATGTATGAACCACGGGCCGGTTCGGGCGTCCGGGTTCCACGGTTCGAACCTAGAGTGTCCATTGCTCGGGAGCCGATTGTACGGGTGCATCGAATCCGGCGCGGGACGGCACGTCGGATCTTCTTCTTCTTCTTCTTCTTTGCTCCTCCCTCCTCGCGCTCTCTTTCCCGCTCGCCGGATCGTCACATCGCCGGCGGAGTTGCCGTGGATTCTCTCGCTCGCGCGCTCCCGGGATTTCGATGCTTCGTTCGGTTCGTTGTGGTTTGGACTGCGGAGAGAGAGAGAGAGGGAGGGAGGGAAGGACTTCCGGACAGGCGTCGTCTCGATCTCGAAGGCTCCTCGCATCCGCGCATCGCGACGGTGATCGACTGGCCGGCGCTCGCAGCTCCTCCGTCGCCGCCGCCGCCGGGGATTAGCTCCATCGGCGCCGCATCCGCGCCACATCAATCACAGTAGAGAGAGGGAGAGAGCGGGAGAAGTTCCGGTGGGTTATCTTTTTATTTTATTTTTTTATTTTATTTTTGCCCGTTTCCAAGGCAGCCTTTGCAGTGCTGCCTTGGAAACGGGCAATAGAGGGCTCCGCACCGCCTGCAGGTTTTTTTTTTTTTTTTAAATTTTTAAATTTTTTTTTGGAACCGGGCCCGGAACCGCCGGTTCCAAAATTGCTGGAACCGGAACCGGAACCGGGCCCGTAGGCCACGGGCCGGTTCCGAACCGCGGGCCCGATCAACGGGCCGGGTCCAGGTTTGACCGGGCCGGTTCCGGGCCGAAACCGGCCCGTGGCCATGACTACGTGCCCCCTTCTGTCGCGGAGGGTTGATCTTGTGTCAGAGTTTAGGGAGCCCAAAGGCCCAACAGGAAAAGCCTGCCCAATCTCTCTCTCTAAAGTTGAGCGCTATAGAAATTCTGAGACTTACATCAGAAATGCATGTAATTCCGTCACTTCTATTTATTAAGGTGACTGGATGATTCTACATGATACGTTTTTTCCCTTTTTCTCCCTACGTGGCTATATTAGATTGTAATTGGCTTCAAACGCGTCAAAATAGGGCATGCACGAACGAAGCATGCACATCGTCTAAACAAATGACTCGAGAGTCGGGCGAGGCAAAGCGGGAGGAATTACTGCAGAGGACATGGCAGCTCTATTCTCGTCCTTCACCGCCGGCACGAGCAAAGGCATCATCTCCTCTCACAAAAACCTAGTCAGGTGAGGACTTTGCAAGGCCTTGGAATGACCGAGATGAAGGACATTTGGGTTTCTAAGGTAACGATGAATTGACATTAGGAAAAGATAAAGGTCCTGCGATGCCAACTTGTACATGATTGGTTCGGTTATATCACATATAGATGCATGATGTATGTGTGCCCTCTGGCCGGGAGCAGCAACGTTGTTGCCCTACTACAAGAAAAACATTCCCAAAACACGTGCTTATGGGCTATATCTAACACAAGGGTCAAAGACCAGGGCGAGGTGAACTATTTTTACCCAAACAAGTTTAAGGGATGGCATTGAACATCAGATGAAAATTAAAAGACTGGCGTAGCCTAAAGTTAAACATATTAGGTCGGGGCACATCAGTAAACAGAGTTTACTTAAATAAAAATCCATTCTTGAATAATTGCAATGACAAGGTTACACCAAACATGCAAAACCAAGCCAATGTTGTGCAGAAGCTCTGTGATAAACAAGACTGCATCTGGATAAATACTGGAAACTTCCTCGTTCGAAAATGATAGAGCAGAGACATATACACAGAACTCTTCACCACAACACTGAAAGGACAAACTTGACACGCCCATGATGATTGAAAGCACGACGAGATAAGTTAGGGCAATATCTTACCAAATGAATGGATAGAAGAAGAAAGAATGTTTTTTTGGCTAAAATATATCTTGCAGCCACCCTAAACTTGCTAGATATTAATTAACAAATAACGAATGGCGTTAGTGGCTTTATCTTTTTTTCTCTGCCAATTTTGGTTCAGGAAGCGTTCCAAAGATTCTGTCCCACAGTGCTGAAGTGATCCCGAAGCCTTTGTCTTGTACGCGGAAATGATGGTTCAAGTGATATTTCTGCATTAGAAATGCCACTTACATAGCTTTGGTTAGCTGTGAGAAGAATTGCCCAAAACATAAAGATTTACCAGTAGAGAATCAGCGCATGCTACGTGGGTTTTCGAATTCAATCACATCCGAAGGAATCAGATCCTGAATAACCCACAACCCAAAACCCAGATTCCCTCCACCAACTCTCGAAAAAAAAAAACGAAAAGAAATGAAAGCCAAGCCATGGAAATAGAGGGAAGAAAATAAGGACGATCAATGCATTAAGGATTGAGGCAAAAAGAGCAGCATATCCACAAGTATTACCTTGAGATTTCGCGGCACTTCAACGGATGGCTGTCCATGATGCAAGTAGTAATGGGTGCAGTCATATATCACATAACCCAGCAAACCACCCCCAAACAATGCTGGAGTGGTAGAAGGCGTAGACATGAGCTTGACCAGGTTCCAGAACTGGCAAGAACATATCGCAAGAGTCACAACTTCAGCAGATTTAGTGCAAACAAATACATGATATAAGTTTGACGCAGCAACTTAGATGTGTGTACTCTTAAAAAAAAAAGACAAAGCTGAAGCAGTGCCTCTGTTAACTGAAGCAGCAGCAACGTCGCTCTAAAACACCCAATAAAATTTCTTGAAACTACCATTGAAGCTGGATAATCCACTACATCTTCCAATTTAAAGATAATAATTCTTCCCCAGCTAATTCAAGCCTCTTTCATCCACATTATATTCACTCATTACAATGCGAAACAAGTCCAGAAGGCGCCCCAATGGATTACAGTACTGCAAATTAATACTCGATGGAGCAACACACAATAAAGATAAATTATGTCCAATGGCCGGAAAATGTTAAATCTTCACTATGCCGTCGTTAAGTCCTGATTTTGATTAAGACTTCGTACCTCGTGAGAGCCTTCAACTAATTGCGGTCTCAACTTAAAATCCCCTTACTGTAACTTGCAGCAAAACACCGACCCTAGTTTATGAACTTTTATATCCCACCATCCTCACAATCCAGCTAATGCTAGTTTTCTCATATATTTCATCCTATTTCATGACATCTATGGCATATTCTGTAGTTCTCTACTAACGAATGTCGGAAGATCGGACTTTAAATTCACTAGCTAAATCATTTGCTAAAGATATATCGCTAGCTTCAAGAGTTATTTACTAGCCTCTGTAATCCAATGGGGATGTATTGCAGGTCAAGTAATTGACCAGAACGAAACTCCGATTAATATTTTAACAGACATGCAGAATGTTTTAGTCACACTCCATCCTCGATTATTTTTAGCTATGATCCATGAGTACTCAGTTCAGTAAGAAAGTTTATACGCTGTCTCCTGGGAGTAAGTAGGATATACTTCATTATATGCTAAGAATCCTAGCAGAACTCAATTAGCGGAAAACATAAAGCAAGCTAACAACATTGGATGATGGTAAGGACAAAGGAAATACTCATACAGGAATGCAGAGAACAGCTGTTCCAGCTGGTGGAAAGACGAGCCGCAGGCCATCCATAGGATGTTTGTGATGGCATCCATGGATAAGATAGTGTACAGTGTTCCACCTAAGTCATTCTCAGAGATGTCAAAAACTATGTGTGGTTAAGGAGAAAGAAAAGTCAGAATAGACATCCACAAACATTCAGAAAAACATAACTCCTAGATGAGAGAGAGAGAGAGAGAGAGAGAGAGAGAGAGAGAGAGAGCGCTCACCAATAACTGTTCGTGTTTATATGGAAAATGAAACGGTGCAGAGAGTACTCCAGGAATGTCCAGACAAAGATGCCCATAATCACCAGTAAACCTATCTCAAGAGCTGTGTGGCCCATACGCACAGACATAGAGATGCACCAGCATACTACAGGAAGCCAAATGATAGGAACTGCATACCATCGGGTACGGGTCAAGAACTGTTTCAAAGAAGGCAAAGATTTGTTAGTAGATCTAACAGCACTTAGCAGCTTGTTTTTTAAAGATAGGCCATATGCTATTTCATGGAGTACCTCCCAAAAGTCACTTTCAAAAAATCTAGGCCCTGTCTTGCTCACAATGGGTTGATGGACCCACTCCTGATAAGATTCACCTAAATGACCAACCTGTCAAAGAAACCATATGTACAAAATAAATCAATATTAAGAGAATACAGTGGCAGGGGGAGTGTCACAACAGTAAGAAATAAATTTCTAAATAATGGAAAAAGAGAAGAAATGGAGAGAATCAAAGAGACGAGACAGAAATTTATGATAATTAGAGCTCAATGGTCCGTCAAGCGCTACATCCGAGAACATGACACTACAGTTAATTCTCATTCAGTCATGCTACTGCATACCTACACGACTGACCTAAGTGATTTAAAATGTATGGACAGAGAAATTCAATACCTTTCTGAAATCCAAAAAAAAAAAAAAAAAGAAGAGATCAGAAGAAAGCTGGGTATGAAATTAAATACCTGGAAGACGAGGGGCTTATTCAGATCAACAGTGAACTCCTGAGCAACCATCTTGGAGAACTTGCAAGAAAGCTGCAGATGAATGGAAGGATCAGAACAAACGAAAGCAAACGGCAACCTAAGAATTTCTCTAAGCATCAATACAGTCATGGCATTCTCACTTTCCTTGGTACCAAATGTTTCACAACAAGTGAAGCCATCATAAGGTGAACTACACCATACACCATGAACCAAGGCAAAAGACAACAGGGAAGTAGCACCAAGAAATCCGAAGACAACCCATTAGATTTATTTTGTAAACATTGCGCACCAATTACTTCAGAAAATAGTCTATTTGGCAGGGCATTGTATTATAGATTACTCAGCAAATGTCTTCACGGATCAATCTTTCGATATGGCTTTGCAAATCATTCCCAACTCCCCTTAAGCTTAGCATTATCACAAATATAAGACTTGGACAATTTCCTGATGCTTCAACGTGAAGAAAGCAACACTGCCGATATTACACTGCGATTGGAGAATGTATAAAATCTTGTTACCAAACAAAGGGTGACATTGAGTTATGGATGGATACTCTGAACTCGGCAACGTTATCTGTTATCCGACGGGAAAGGAATCAAACAAGGTAGCGATAAAGGAATACTAGCAAGCTTGTTTCTCATGGATCATCCACTAGCACAACTAGAAAAACATAAACCTTTCAGCAAAAACTTGTTAAAGGCTGAACCACCAAGAACATCTTGTAGGTGAAGGAAGCCACTTCTCATGAAGAAACTTCATGTATTGACATTAGCTTAAGACATTATATCCATCTCTTGAACGTGCATCATCAAGTCCACCCAAAAAAGCAACAGAATAAAACATTGTTTTCTTCCGCAGCTGGACCCACACTGGAAAAAGGTGATCCGCCCGACCGCAATTTAAAATGCGAGAAAAAGAAACGCACCTTTTCCCCAAGATTTCAAATCCAACACTCCCACTTCACCCTCAGAAAAAGTCAGCATCGGACGTAAGAAGCCTTACATGCTACGGAAACGAAATCGGTACCGTTCAAATAAGAAAAGGGAGAACCCCTAGACGAGCTAAGCTACCACCTTCGCATCCGCAAACACTCGGAACACCACACATCGGATCTGAACGCAAACGAAGCACCAAATCAAGAACGACAACACCCGGTCAGACGAAGACCAAGAAACGGACGCGGCCACCCAAATTCGACCCCCACCAACGCAAATGCCCAAGCACCAAATCAAGAACGACAACACCCGGTCAGACTAAAGCCAAGAAACGGACGCGGCCACCCAAATTCGACCTCCACCAACGCAATGCGCCGTCGCCGAACACCACCCCGAAACCAAGAATCCCAGCAACCCAACTCCCCAATCCCCACAAGTTCCAGCCACGAAACACCAATTCAGAGAAAACCCAGATCTACAAAAGCCCACAATGCCGCAGAAAAGCAAGAGAAGAAACAAGCAAGCGAACGAACAAACGCGAACGCTAACCAAGACGAAATGGGGGTCGGATCTAAATCTGCAAACGACAAGAACAGCACCGCCACCGCACGGCGTCGCCCCCCCACGCTTCCTCCTCGTCGCGCTGCGTCGGGTGATGATGGTGAGAACGACGGACGGACGGGACGGGGCGGGGTGGGGCTCTCGTCCTCGGCTTTTTCTCGTTGGGGGGAGCCCGAGAAATGCTTGCGAAACGGATGGACGATGGCGGGCGTGACAGGGTGGAGACGGGAGGGAGGGGAGGGAGGGGCGAGATTTTTGGGGGGATATTTAAGGTGGGGGCGAGCCGGAATGAAATCTGGGCCGTCCGTTTCGAGTGCGGAAGGGGGGAGCATCTGGGGATTTTTTTTTTTTTTTTCGGGCTTGGGCCCCCCCTCGTCGTTTCGGCGCACAGGCTGGCGGAGGAGGAGGAGGCCCCAGCTCGTGCACAGCTCAGCCCACTGGAGAGAAGAAAAACAGGCGAAAGCACTTACCCCCTCCTCCTCCCCAAAAGCGGTGTGCGTTCGGAATTTGATTTGGTTGGATGGACAGAAGGGCGATTTGGCAATATCCTAGGATGTAAAGGAAGATGTCCGAGAGGTGATTTGGTCGGGACGGGCGGGGCCCGCCCCCGGGGGAGATTCTTGCCCGGACCCGAGCCCATCGATCTCGAAACGATAAACCGACCCTTGTTGTTCGTGCGAAGTTCAGGTGTATAGTATATTACGTGATAAGAGGGTTGCGATGAATCCGGTCCATGTGAGTCGTCGGAAAAACTTTTGTTTCGCCCGTGTTTTTGTAGCTTGCGCGATGGCTCGTAACACTTATTAAGGCAATCGACTGAAGAAGATTTTGTTATATTTTGATGCGTTGATTTCTGTGTAAGGAATGCTCTGGAAATCGAAACTTTGTGCTAAATGATATGCTAAATGAGTTGACATAGCTTGGCTAGACAACAATTGACTTGGCATGCTCCAAGAGAATGCTTAGCATCTAAGGAAGCAAGTAACAACTATAATTTGGCAACGGTATACCACAATCACTTGTTTGGAAACCAATATTACAAATCAGATATATTATAATCAGATTAATCATGTTGGCAACGGTATCTAAGGAATGCTCTGGAGATCGAAATTTTGTTTTTTTTTTGTTGTAGTTGAAATGAAATAATGATAGTTGTGGTTCGTTTAAAAAGTATCATGTGTTTGTTTCACGGAAAACGTAACGTTTTTGAAAAATGTTTTTCTGGAAATCATTTTTTAGGAAAACAGTTAGTTTTCCTCTGTTTGGTAAATATGATCGAAAATGTTTTCTAGGGTTTGGATATTATGTGAAAAATAATTTTAATCTCATGACTTTATCTTGGACAAAAAAATTAGAATTTTCATTTTAAAAAAATTCGAGTTTTATATTAATTTTCTTTTTTAAAAAAATTCGAATTTTTAATTATTTTTATTTTTCTTTTCTTTTTTTAAAAAATCGAATTTTTAATTATTTTTCTCTTTTCTCTTTTCTCTTTTCTTTTTTCTTTTCATTCCTTTTTTTTTCCTCTTCCTCTGCCACGATCGGCTGGCGACGGCCACATGTGAGCTTAAGGCTCGGCGATGGCCATAGGTGGTCCAGCTTGCCGGCCTCGGCTAAGCCCAAGCTCGCCTAGATCCCGACGAGCCACAACCTTGTGCCGGCCCTGCCTGTGGCCGGTTACCGGGCGAAGGGAAGAAAAAAGAAAAAGAACAGGAAAGAAAAAAAATAAAAGCAAAAAAATAAAAAAGAAAAGAAATGAATAAAATATTAAAAAAGTTAAAATGGGTAATTCCGGAAAGAGTTTTCACCTCCTTAGATTAAGAAATTCACTTTCTTAATATTATACATAAATATTTTTCTTGATCGGAAAGTATTTTTCGTTAACTTATCATTTTCGGCGAACCAAATGGGTGAAAGTCTGGAAAACGAATTCCCGGAAAACATTTTCCCTCAAATAAACGCACCTAAGGCACTTGTTAAGGAGATGCTAATATATGTGATGCATGAGAGAGCGAAGTTTGATTCGCTGAGATCGATTGTAAAAGATATGCTAAATGAGTTGACATAGCTTGGCTAAAATACAATTGACTTGGCATGCTCCAAGAGAATGCTTAGTATCTAAGTAAGCAAGTAACAACTATAATTTGGTAACGGTTTACCGCATCAATTGTAGGATACCAATGTAATGAAATCATTCACCGTTTACCGTTCGTCACGAAATCATTCACGGTCCTTTCAAAGTAATCCCGAATATATTGATCGTGTACCGGGCTCCACAAATTGATGGCCCGACGATCTTGCCCACTTCACTCAAATTTCTCTCGAATAACACCATATATTCAGTCGAAACTTGTGATTATGAGAAAAAATATCGGTTAATTTGATGTATAGTGCAGATTAAAAAGGAAAAAAGAAATCAGGGTTTGAGATTTGGAAGCAGAACCATGTTCTAGGACCAGTTGTTCTGCATGGGCATTAATATAATAGGACCAGGAACATGGGACTATTCAAATGCAACAGCAAACCTCCGAGTCAGCGCCGCCAGTTACGTCCAAACAGCCTTTCTCCAAGCAAGGGAGACTACCCAACTACTTCTGTTCGGACAACCCTTCGGTTTATGTGTATTAGGGTTCTTTCTTTGTCTGGTTTTATATGCGATGCAGTCCACTGGATCACGTGGAGGATGGTTGTTTATTGCAGTCTGAGGAATGAGCAATTGATCTTGTGCTTGCCTGGCTTTTTTACTAGACTTCTCACACACTTGTACTAAGAAAAGAAGAGAAAATCGCGCTCCCAAACCCACCCGGGTTCGCTAAATCGTGTCCCAGGAGTAGATTGATACGTTTCGCTAACCTTCTTTCAAAAGCGAGCTAAAGTGTCTGGTTAAACATGGTGACTAGTCCTTTTATGTGCGATATTGTTATCGAATAGTTCACGAAACAAAGAGCGACGCATAGGCCAATCGTGGTGTGTGTACAAATATATATAGATGTAGAGCAACAGATAGGCCCGCTATTATAAACCTCGAACAAATACTAAAGTACGTATACGAAGGAGGCGACACATAGGCTTGATACTCAAAACATACATCGACAAGCATATATACCAAGGCGTCACATAGGCCCCATACGGTCTTGAATTCATTGTACAGATTTAAGTTCAATAAAAAATGTTTCAAATTTAATCAATGTAGTCATAACCCTTTACGTGAAAATGCAATCAAGTCCTTCCGGCCAATCACGATGAAGTGTCGCCTGAAATTTCCGACGTTACGGGGGTTAAAGCTGAAAGACAACCACTGGCACCGAAGGGAAAAGGAAAGGTCGAGAAGAAGTTTTTGCCATGTTCTATCCATGATGTATGCTTTTTCCTCTATTACATCTACTCGCTGATGAAAAAAATGGAGAGAAGGTTCGCTGTCAATCAATACAGACATTTGTAACAGATGAAATTGATAGGATTTTTCGGCAGAAGGATCAACATTCACGTCTCTTTACAAGAAAAATCGATCACTATCAGTAAAAAGTACTTAATCTCCTTCGCATTATACGCAAATCATTGCATCTCATGCCAATGCATTAGTTTACTGATACAAAAACAGCTTGTTCTCTTGTAAGTGATGCACGTCAAGAAGTTATTAAGAACGGGATTTTGTTCCAGTAGACGTTCTACGGTTCTACTGAGGCTGTTAGAGTTCATGTAACTCACAGAATGTCGGTCGATCTTGCGTTAGGAGGACAAGCCTCGGTTCTGTCTAAGGTTAGAGGTACCGGAAGAAGATCAACGCATGCAAAAAGGTCAACGATCACAATGGAATTGGAGGGATACCGAGTGGTAGAGAGCGAGCAGATGGAAGCAAAGAGTTCTCGTCACAGGTCTAGAAGAACCAACCGTGAACCAGTAGAAGTTTCACACTCTAACGGCGTTTTACGGCCGCTAAAAAGATGTTGCAATCCATCGGAGTCGGCTATGGAGAAGATCAAAGCAGTTTTGACATTATTTGGTAGAACTGAAGGAGTGTCAGCACGTAATGGTAGAGGTTTGCTCTTTTTCTGGGACCGAACAGGCAGAACCAAACGACTACTCCTCTAGGTAAAGACTCAGATGGTCAAAAGGGACTTAAAAAGTTCTTAAATACAAATCAAAGAGGTGGTTGGGAGGTTGGACGAACAGTAAGAACACTTCTCTCTTGCTGCATGAATCTTTCTCTGCTAAAAGTGTGCAAATATCTGTCGTGCTGTGCTTATGATTCTCATTAGAGGCGTCATCTGATTCTATTGTAGCTTTTTACCTGTAGAAGTAAATAGCTACGAGTAGAAGAAAGCACACTCGAGCAACCAACCTTCTCGAAATTGCATAAATGAATTTCAGTGGAGCAGGTAAGTGGATAGGTTGAACCACTGGACGTCGGATGCTCGATTCTTCTCCTATTCCTTCCTTTCTTACTTTATAGTAGAAGAATCCGCTTGTTTAATCACGCAACTTTTACTACACATAGGCAAAAACGCGTCCAAACGTTTCAATGAACAATCAATTCGCCCCATCTTAGTTATTAGTCCATATCAAATAAATCTTGGATCTCATTATATTGTATCTTTTCCTCTCACAATGGCTCCTATTACTTGCTTTTTAACCTTCAAGTTCTTGCATGTTATCAAACAACCAATTTGCTCCTCATGTCAGCTATTGTTTGCATCAGCATCTGGTTTTATACTATCTATAGTATTGTATAAAGAGAAGAGAGGCCCCCACTTAAGAAATGCCCTTTATTCTTCCTTAAACACATTTAATATCTTACTCTAGTTGTATACAATTTGAGGACAAAAATGTAAAATTCAGACTCTTGGTTGGTTTTGTTACTTTATCTCTCAGTTCATTTTTCTCATTATCGTTTCGTCTTAATATATTCACATTTATTTTACTTGGTTTAGACCTTCACAAACATATTAGGTTGTAAACACGCAATTTAGCGTGTGCAGGAGGAAATCTAGTCAGATGAATTATGTAATGTAATCAATGTACTGCACCACACGAAAGTTGGTCATGAATTCTTATGGTTGAGTGATGTTGCAAGAAAGACATGCACATCAATCATGATGTGACACATCTCCATTAATCTCCGATTATGGGCGGTTTTGGGCGGTTTCAGCGGAACCGGTCTAGTTCTTGATTCCTAAAATTTGGAACCGATGATTGTCAATCTGGTTCCCAGTTCCAGGTGTGGAACCGGACCGATACTTTATTTTATTAGCAAGTTAATGATATAGGATCATATTTTATCACACATGTAAAGTCTTTCCATCAAGATTTTCATTGATTAAAGATCCAAAACACTAAAAAATAAGAGTTTAGACTATGCAACAACACTTGTAATTTTGCAAAAAATAAGAAAAAAGAAGAAATATATCATCGCCGGTTCCTAGACCCACCGTAGAGCCGGACTGAACTAACCGGTTCAGTTCCAGGACCAGGTGAGCCAGTTCTCGGTTCCACAAGATATTACATGTGTTAAATTTGCTTTTTCAAGTGAATTAAATTAAAGTTATATTGGGTGATTGATCATGGTATGAGAATTAGCATATCTAGATTATTTCGTTTTAACTGATTTCAATCAGAATATAATTTTTTAACTAATTTGGATCACGATAAGTTTGGTAACCGAATGTCACATGTGGGCAGCCCAGAGCCCCTTTTTTGTTTTATCAAAGAGGATTAGCTTAATTAATCATTTACCTTCACCTATCGGCATATAGAAATTATGAGTCTCCAAAAATGACATCAAAATTAATTATCATCGTCACCGACAACATAAATGCTACTCTTAAGAAAAATTACCAGTTAGAAACTTTGATTGGTTTTCATTATCTTTTAAGCAAAAAAATACAAAAAAATTGAAGAAAAAATATTTTTGATTGACTAATAGTGTGTGGTTCGTTTCTTATAATTGAAATCCAAGTAATTATGGCAATTAATGAAAAAGTGGGAGTTGGAAATCAATGAAAGTTTCTTACTTTTCTATTCTAACAAAATCTTCTAAACTTCAATAAATCTTATTTATATAAAGTTTACCAAATTCCTCCAAAAGAAATGGTTGATATTGCTATCTTATGAAAATCAAACTTCATTTTTTTCTAAAACTTATGAAAATCAAACTTATGACATTCTACTTGTGTATCTGATTTATTTAATCTCTAACATGAATCCTTGTTTGCATGCTCACTTCAAGAGGATTGGAAGATTAAAGTTTGTTGGAATTCTCGATTATGGGTTGCTCTAAATGCAATACTATTAATGATTTGACAATCCTAATTGTGGTGTTCATTGATGTAAAGGTATTTTATTTGTTTCTATATTTTCTTCCTTTAATTTTAGGTTTTTAAAGTACGTTTTTCTTATATTATTTTTTTGCACATGTATAATCATGCTTCGATTAAGAACAACTAACATTATATATAGTACTTTGTACTTGAAATTTATGTAAAATAAGGATGCGTTTGGTAACATTTCTGTTTCTGGGAATATTTTTTTTCAAAAATATTTTTTTTCTATTTTTATTTCTTAGACGAGTTTCTGAGCAGAAGAACGCGTTTGGTAACTGCACAAAAATTCTATTCCGGGATAGCAAAAGAATAGAAAAGAGTTTAATACGACCCTAAAAAAGTTTTGTGACGTGGAATTTTTTTAGTTTCATTATAATTTTCTGATATTTTTTGAATTATTTTTTCTTTTCTTTTTTTCCTCCCTTCTTCTTCCTCCTCTAATCAGTCACCGGGCTTCGGCGATGGCGAGCAAGGTCGACCTTGCCTAGCCATCGCGACGTTGGCCTCGCAATGTCCGGGCGAAGCCGACCTCGCAATGGCTAGGCAAGGTTGAGCCTCACTGTGGCTGGGCAACACCAGATTTGGGTAAGGTCGAGTCTCGCCGGCAACTGGCTAGAGGAGAAAGAAGAAGGAACAAAAAAAAAAGAAAATGACCTTATTTCAGAAATTATTCCTGGGAACAAAGAAGTAGATTTTTTTTACTTCTTGTTTCTGTTCTAAATCTATTTCCTGACCACTTTTTTATTCTTATTTTGGGAAATATAAAAATTAACTAACATTACCAAGCGGATTTTTGTTCTTTTTCTATTCTAGTGAACAAAAGAATAGACAAATAGAGAAATATGAGTGTTACCAAACAGGCCCTAAACATATCATTCCTCAAGGCGCCTGACCAGGGCTAAAGCTCATGGTTACCAAATGTCCATTTCACTGAGTGGAACCTCATGCACATTTGTTGTGCGGATGACTTTCGATATAGATAAAATTATAATCGAATCGAGCTGAGCCGACACATTGCCAATCTCAAGCTCGAGCTCAATTTGTGTGCCATGCTCAGCATTAGAAACTTGGCTGGAGCTCACCAAGTAATAGTTTTTATGCTCGAACTCAACTTGACATAAAATGAGTCCTCCATCATTACTCTCACCCACATTTTATTTGTTAGGAATCAAACACGAAAGTAAAGTGAAAATATTGAGCAAAAATCTACGTCAGTCCATGCTGATTGAGAGAGGGAGAGAGAGATGTAATTGGGTGAGAGTAATAATGGTAGGGTGTATAGAAAGAAGTTTCTCTTTCTCTTTGTACATCATAAGTCCAACCACTTCCACTTCAAACCTACGGATGAAGTTTCTTTTTCTAGAAGAAGTGCTGGCAGAAATGGTCTAGTGATGTACTTTTACTCGTTATACATAAGACATGATGTTTTGTTGAGCACTGAACTGAAAGTCCATCATGGATGATTATCGTTTGCTTACCATTAGGTCAAATTTGGATCCTTGCAAACAAGCTATGTACGGTATGAGGCTTAATCGAAAATGGGTCGATTGGATTATTATGTCTTGCACCTTTTCTGAGCCATATGGGCTTGTGTTATTACTGGGAAAGAAGCTGGTTTGTTGAACCAACTAAGGGACTAAGGCAAGAGGATCCTACTTTCACTCTTTATATTCACTATTATGCTTCATGTGCTTTCTACATATGACTCTTTTCATCATTCTCAGCTACAGACGAGAATGCTCATGACTTGAAGATAATGATTACAAGATGTTGCGATTCATTTGGGTTCAATTAGGCATTGCATTGCAATGGCAATTACTGATGAGTTGAGTGTCAGAATTCATGGATGGAGATCTTGGTATTTGGGACTTTGATGCAATTTAGAATGATGTGTTGAAACCGTTATATGTTAATGGCTTAAGATTAGTGCACGTGTAACAGTTATTTTCCCTTGTCTATATATAGACGTGTCTTATTAGTTCAAACGAGAGATAGAGAAACAACTCCTCAAAGTACCCCTAGAGCATCTCTTGAGTTTTTTCTTCAATAATATTTCTCCAAGTGTGCCAGTTTTGAGAAGTGTTCGACAGAGTCATGTTCATATAATGCTAATATAAATAGGTTCGAGATGTTATATCTTGGGAGGCATAGTTCGTGAAGCTGCTTAGCACCATTGGCAGGAACTAATCACCTTAAGGAGATTCGGTTATCCGTACCTCATCTCCTGATTTATTTTGTAACTGCTTTCTCGGATTTATTATTTTTCTGGTTACAATAAACAGTGTTACGTATTCTTCTTCCTCCAACATGTAATAATTTTTCCAACAATCTTAAGGCGATTATCTTACTGTTGGCAAAAGTACACCACAAGTGCCATAACTTGTGTACGGCGATCACTTTGGTGCCATAATTTTTTTTCGGATCACTTTGGTGCCAATTTTTTTGAAAATCGATCACTTTAGTGCCAATGCTGACGTGGCTTGCTGGAAATCCGAAGTGGCGCTGACACGGCTCACCGGAGAGGTCCAGTCAGCATTAAAAACCGAAAACGACGCCGTTTAGCCCGCTGACGTGTATTTTTTTAAAATATTATATTATATTATATTAATTAATTAATTAAAAAAAAAAACCCCTGTAGTGGGCGAGGGAGCCCTCGCGTGCTAGCTTGCCGCCACCGCCGGAAGGGCGGCGGTGGTGGGCGCATGGTCGGCGAGGTCGCCGGCCCGGCCGGGAGCCGGCAACCTTCGCCTGACCCTCGGCGACCACTCGCCTCGCCCGGCGAGGCGGATCCGCGAGGCGGGACCTCGCCGTCGCTTGGGTCGCGACGGCGAGGTCTCGCCTCGCCCAAAGGCAAGCCGCGCCTTGCCGTCGCGACCCAGGGCGACGGCAAGGTCTGGGCCTCGCCTTCGGCGGGCAGCGGCACTCGCCGTCGCGACCCGTGCGACGGCGAGGTCCCGCCTCGCCTGGCCCAGCGAGGCCGCGCTCGCCGTCGCGACCCGAGCACGGCGAGGTCTCGCCTCGCCCGGCCGGCGAGGTGGGACCTCGCCGTCGCACGGGTCGCGACGGCGAGGTCTCGCTTCGCCCGGCAAGGCGAGCCGCGCCGCCAGCCGTCGCTGGGTCGCGACGGCGAGGTCTCGCCTCGCCCGGAGAAGGCGAGGCCGCGCCGCCTCGCCTCCGCCGAAGGCGCAGGCCGCGCCTCGCCGTCGCCTGGGATCGCGACGACAGGCGCGGCCTCGCCAAATGAAGGCGAGGCGGGGCCTCTCCGTCGCGACCAGTGACGGCGAGGTCTCGCTCGTCGGATCCGCCTCGCTCGGCCTCGCCAAGGCGGCTAAGGCAGCCACCCTCGCCGACCATCGTGCCCACCACCGCCGGCCCTTCTCGGCGGTGGTGGCTTATGGGCGGCGGCCAAATGCGCGAGGGCTCCTCGCCACTTTGCTACAACACCTTTTTTTTTTGTTTTTTTGTTTTTTTAATTATTTTAATTATTATTATTTTTCTAAAAATTAAAAAATTCGAAAAAAAGCCACGTAATTTTCACCGTGTACAAATCAGACCATTTTTTTAAATATAAATGCCATGTCAGCTTTTTGGCTGGAATTTTGGCCGAAGTCACTAAAGTGATCGATTTTCCTCCGACTTGGCACCAAAGTGATCCGAAAAAAAGTTATGGCACCAAAGTGATCGCCGTACACAAGTTATGGCACTTGTGGTGTACTTTTGCCTCTTACTGTTTGTTGTTCTAGCTAGATTCGGATGGCCAAATTTGCGATGGCCGATAACAATGGAGTACCCAATGATGTCCAAAATGTTTCTAGAGATGTTCCTATGGTCATTTCAACTAGTGAGGTTCAAACCTTATGGAATTGCTGCGAGCCTTCGAGCTGAAACCATCTATGGTGGTACAAACACAAGTCGTTTGACTGATATACCCAAGATTGTTTTTCCAAACAGTACCGGCCAAACGGCTCGTGGTTCAATTTCTGGAGGGATGGTTCAACAGGCTTTGCCTAGTTTGATGGTACCACCTCCAGTGACATCGAATGAGAAACTAAAAAAAAATCGCCGGTGTGAGCTTTAAGTAGTGGTAGCAGGAAGATAATAAGAGACTGACTGCTGTGATGGTGTCTGAGGTATCCTTGGTGTCGAACAACACCGATTGGTGGTTGGACATAAGTGCCACAAATTACATTTGTGTGGATAAACACCTATTCTCATCTTATGAGAAGGCTAAGGAAGATGAGCTGATTTATATGACTAACTCTACATCAGCAAAAGTTGCTGGGAGAGGAAAGGTGATCCTGAAGTTCACCTCCGGCAAGGAGATCATCCTGCAAAATGTATTGCATGTATTGGAGATCCGGAAGAATCTCATTTCTGGCCCCATACTTGTCAAGAAGGGTTTCAAAATTGTATTTGAATATGATAAGTTTGTACTTTCCAAAGGGGGATGTATGTGGGGAAATGGCATTTGTACAATGATCTGTTCAAAGCTAATGTGGCTGTCGTTGATGTAAACTCGAAATTCTTGTATCCAAAGACTATTAATAAAGAGAAGTTTTTGCTTTATACCGTTGTGTCTCCTTATCTATGGCATGAAAGATTAAGACATGTAAATTATGGTACAATGAAAAAATTAGCAAACTTGGGGCTAATTCCAAGGTTTGAGTTGGATGCCCATAACAAGTGTGAGACTTGTGTTGAGGCTAAGTTTGCTAAGAAATCTTTCAAATCGATTGAAAGAATAAGTGAACCTCTACAACTAATCCATAGTGATCTATGTGATTTAAAGTTTGTAAAAAGTAGAGGTGGAAAGAAGTACTTCATCACTTTTATAGATGATTGTACTCGATTTTGCTATGTTTATTTATTAACTAGCAAAGATGAGGCTATGGGCATGTTTATCAAGTATAAAAATGAAGTCGAGAATCAACTTGATAAACGAATCGAAGTGCTTAGGTCTGACAGAGAAGGAGAATACAATTCTTCCAATTTAAAGAAGTTGTACGCTAGTTTGGGGATAATTCTTCAAACAACTGCACCTTATACTCCACAGCAAAATTGAGTTATTAAATGGAAGAATAGAACTCTAAAGGAGATGGCTAACGCCATGCTCTTGAGTTCAGGTTTACCTCAGAACTTGTGGGGGGAGGCAGTTTTAACTGCAAACTATATTTTAAATAAAGTGCCTCACAAGAAGATGGGTAAAACTCCATGAGTTATGGAATGGAATGTTGCTATCCTACAATTTTTTGAAAGTGTGGGTGTACCTAGCCAAAGTGGCGATTCCTCCTCCTAAACAAACTTGGTTGAGGCCTAAAACGGTGGATTATATATTCATCGGTTATGCTCAAAATAGCAGCGCATATAGATTTTTGGTTCACAAATATGAAAATGTGGAAATCCATGCAAATACTATCCTAGAATCAAGGAATGCTGAATTCTTTGAGGATATATATCCTGTGAAAAGAAATTAGGGTGAACCTTATCAAAAGAGAATAAAAAATTTAGAATATGAAAATGAGGAAGTTAAGACCGAAGTAGCCGAACTTCGAAGGAGTAAGAGGTCACGAATTGAAAAATCTTTCGAACCTAATTTTCTGACATACATGTTAGTAGGTGAGCCTCAAACGTTTCAAGAGGCAATGTCAAGTCCAGAAGCTCCTTACTGTAAAGAAGCTGTTGACAATTAGATTGATTATATTCTAAGTAATCACACTTGGGAATCAGTTGATCTTCCATTATGAAATAAACCAATTGGATGTAAATAGATCTTCAAAAAGAAGTGTAAAGCTGATGGTTCCATAGATAAGTATAAAGCAAGACTTGTTGCCAAAGGGTTCAGACAAAGAGAGGGTATAGACTACTTTGATACTTATTCACCTATAACGAAAATAACATCTGTTAGGATATTGATTGCTATAGCTTCGCTATACAATTTACATGTACATCAAATGGATGTGAAAACTACATTCTTAAATGGTGATCTCGATGATGAGATTTATATGGAACAACCTGAGGGATTCAAGGTCAAAGGACAACAACACAGATAGTGTAAACTTGTCAAATCATTGTATGTATTTAAACAAGCTCCTAAACAATGACATGAGAAGTTTGACTGTGTAATGATCCAAAATAGATATAGAATTAATGAGTGTGACAAATGTGTATACACTAAATTCACAACCGTTGGATGTGCACTTATTTGTCTATATGTCGATGACTTGTTGATTTTTGGAGATAACGCTCAGGTTATCAAAATCACCAAAAATGTTCTCAAGAAGGACTTTGAGATGAAAGACTTAAGTATTACGGATGTTATACTCGGCATCAAAATTCTAAGGATTTCTGATGGTCTAGGTTTAACACAATCTCATTACATTGAAAAGGTAATTGAGAGGTTTAAAGGGTTCCACACCTAACTTTAAGAAAGGATACTGGAAACAGTATCAGGCAGCTGCAGTACTCTCAAGTGATCGATAGCATCATGTACATCGTGAACTGCACTAGAGCAAATATTGCGCACTCAGTGGAAAAACTGAGCCGGTATACTTGTAATCCTAGTCATGAGCATTGGAATGCTCTTTTGAGAGTGTTGGGTTATTTGCAAAGAAACATAGTAATATGGCAAATATCTTGCTGTCTTGGAAGGCTACAGTGATGCCAATAAGATTTCGGATTCTGATGAATCGAAATTGACTAGCGGATATGTTTTAACGTTAGGAGGTACCGCAGTATCGTGGAAATCCTCAAAGCAAACTCTAATAGCACGCTCTACGATGAAATAAGAGTTTGTTGCTTTGGATAAAACTGTTAAAGAAGCAGAGTGGCTTCGATAGTTTTTAGAGGATATTCTGTTGTGGCCAAAACCTGTGCAACAGTGATTGCAAGGGCACAAAATGTGATATATAACGGTAAGTCTAGATACATTCGTCGTAGACATAATACTGTAAGGCAGTTGCTCTTGAATGGAATAATTTATTTAGACTTTGTGAAGTCAAAGGAAAATATTGTGGATCCGCTGACAAAATGTTTGTCGAGAGAGCAGGTAAACTGCGCATCGAAAGAAATGGCGTTAAAAACCTTAACTCAATAAAGAGGTTCAGGGTGGAAACCTAACCTAGCAATTGGAGATCCCATGGACTAGGTTCAATAGGACAATGCAAATTTTGGAAACTCTAGTGTGCGCACTCTCTTCCACTCTTATGATACAATAGTGGTTCCTACAGCGTTTAAAGGATACGCTATGCGTTTAATGATTACTATAGCTAGGAATTCAACATCCTAGTAAGGTATGGTAGGATACCTTCAATAAGAATGCACTTATATGCATGGAGCTGGTCGACTCTATGAAAATCTTTAAAGGCGAAATTTTCTAAAGCATGTATGAATCCTAAGAGGTTCAAGGTCGAAAGAATGAACGCAATGAGAGCCAATCTTGATTCAGAGATACTTTATGTGAGGTCTATTGTCCGGGCTTACACGAACAACTAGCGATTCAAGGCCTAGTCCACCGACTGGTTAAGTATGTCCGATAGACTTTCACTAAAGAAGGTTCAAAGTGAAAGCTACCTATCTTGATGCAGTTTATCTCCACATGCACACTTGGAATTCTTCGAGTCAGTCAAAGTTCTGTTGAGCTATTATGTGGGGGATTGTTGTAACTGTTATGTGTTAATGTCTCAACATTAGTGCACGTGTAACCGTTATGTATTAATGGTTAAACATTAGTGCACGTGTAACCGTTATGTGTTAATAGCTCAATATTATTGCATGTGTAACCATTATTTTCCCTCATCTATATATAGATGTGTCTTGTTAGTTCAAACGAGAGAGAGAAAGAACTCCTCAAAATACTCCTAGAGCGTCTTTTGAGTTTTCTCTTCAACAATATTCCTCCAAGTGTGCCGGTTTCGAGAAGTGTTCGACAGAGCCTTATTCATATAAACATGTTCGAGGTGTTGTATCTTGGGAGACATAGTTTGTGAAGCTGCTTAGCACCGTTGGCATGAAATAATCGCCTTAAGGAGATTCGGTTATCTGTACCTCACCTCCTGTTTTATTTTGTTACTGCTTTCTCGGATTTATTATTTTTCTGGTTACAACAAACAGTGTTACGTAATCTTCTTTCTCCAATATGTAATATTTTTTCCAACATGATGTCCCAACTAAACTAAAAAGAAGAAGAGACAAATTTGTGTGGCCCCATGTGAAAAAATTGTGACCTAAGCTAATAGTAAAATCAGCTTATCGTTTCTTGAAAGAGATGAGAGGAAAGGCATACGCCATGAAAATTAATATGTCTAAAAGGGAAATATGAGACAACGAGAAGTGCCTCTTTTCTGATGGGAAAGAGACAATGGATGTTTATGCTATCATTGATAGTATGATAATATGATGCTGGAGCATCGGATTTGATGAAGCAATTCTCAAGCCCAACTCTGAATTCATCAATTGATCTCGTTCAATTATTACTCATGCAAGCAAAACAAATTTTGGCCATAGTGTAATTTAATGGGTCTAAATTTGAAGATGTCGATTCTACATGCTAGTTATCGACTCGCAAAACTGGTTGTTGATTTCATGGTTGTCAATTGGCTACCAAGATGCTGACAATTGAGCTATCAACAACATTACAATTAAGTATAAGTACCCCATACCTAGACTTGACAACATGCTCGATGAGTTGCATGGATCAACAATGTTTTCAAAAATCGATTTAAGGAGTGGTTATCATCAAATCCGAATAAAAGAATGAGATGTGTGGAAAATAGCCTTCAAAACTAAAAGGAAGTCTTTATGAGTGGCTCATTATGCCATTCGGTTTGTCAAATGCTCCCACCACCTTTTTATGAGGCTCATGAACGAGGTCCTTCGTCCCTTTATTAGTCGATTTGTTATTGTTTATTTCAACTACATTTTTATTTATAGTAGGAACGTGGAAGAGCAGGTATCTCATTTAAGGCGGGTCTTTGAAGTCTTAAGAAAGCAGAAGTTCTATGCAAAGAGTTAGAAGTGCCAGTTCTTTTCGACAAGCATCATATTCTTGGGTTATGTAGTGTGCAAGGATGGGATCTCCATCAATTAGTCCAAGGTGGAAACAATGACGACTTGGCCTGTTCTAAGAGAAATTTCCGATGTAAAGGGCTTCCATGGACTTGCTTCTTTATATCGACTGTTTGTTAAGAATTTCAGTATAATCATAGCTCCCATTACGGAATGCATGAAAAAGGGAACTTTTGAATGGACTAAAGTTGTTTACAATACCTTTGAAATCATAAAACAAAAGCTTTATGAGTCTCCTCTTCTTGCCCTTCCAGACTATAATAAATTGTTTGAGGTTGAATGCGATGCAAGTAAAGTCAGTATCGGGGTTATTCTCACCTAAGCCCAAAGGCTTTTAGTGAAAAACTATGCAATAATCAGAAGGGTTTTTGATCACTAGAGTCGCTACATGAGGCTTGAATAATTTGTTCAACATTCGGATCAAGAGACTTTTAAGTTTATTAGTGGCCAGAACAAACTCAACTCTAGACACGCCAAATGGGTGGAGTTTCTTCTATGTTTTTCCTTTGTCTTGAAATATAAACCCGGTAAGATAAATGTTGTAGCAGATGCACTGTCGAGAAGATACTTAACAATCGTTGTTCTTGACACTAAGGTCATTTGCTTCAATTCGATGAAAGAACTTTGTAATGAAGATTGAGAGTTCTCACCCATCATTAACAATTGCAAACATGGAGTTCATGGTGCATGTTCGATCCAAAATGGATTCCTCTTTAGGGGAAGCAAAATCTGTGTGCCGAAGATTTCCTTGAGGGAGCTATTAGTTCGATAAGCATACCATGGAGGATTGGTAGGCAATTTAGGAATCAACAAAGCTCTTGAATTCCTTTAAGAACATTTGTATTGGCCAGAGAAAAATGGAGCATACATGTAATCATTTCCAGATGTTCAACGTGTCAAAGAGTGAAGAGTTATTTCCATCAAGGGCTTTATACTCCACTTTCAGTTCCTACACGACCCTAGGAGGAAGTAAGTACGGACTTTATTGTGTCACTTACAAGAACCCAGAGCAAGGAAGATGCCATCATCGTGGTTGCTGAGTGATTTGCGAAAATAGTACATTTCATTTCGTGTCGTAAAGATGGATGATGATTTTCATGTGACTGAGTTGTTCTTCAAGGATATTATTCGTTAGCTTAGGGTTCTTAAGACCATTGTGTCGGATCGTGATTCCAAGTTTCATAGTTACTTTTGGAAGACCCTATGAAGGAACCTTGGCACTAAACTCCTATTTGGTACAACTTGTCATCGACAAAAAAATTTGTCAAACCGAGGTAACCAACCACACTATCACTACTCTTCTTCGAAATTTGGTGAGTAAGACTTTAAAGGACTAAGATTTAAAGCTTGAGCATGCCAAATTTGCTTATAATCGATCACCCAATTCCACTACTGGTCAGTCACCTTTTGAAGTTGTCTATGGAATCAACTCTCTCATACCCATCAGCTTGATTCCCATTCTATCCAATTTGCAAGTCAATTATGAGACTAAAGAGAGAGCCAAGGCGATGAAGAAGTTTACATATTCAATCCAAGATTGAAAAGGCAAATGAGTCTTACAAAAAGAAATCTAACAAACATAGGAAAAAGGCTCACTTTCAAGCAGGTGATCTTGTGTTAATGCACTTATGGAAGAAGAGGTTTCCATCTCGTCGAAAGAACAAGTTCATGCCTATAGTTATCCTATCTAAAGTACTCGAGAAAATTGACAACAATGTATACAAAGTTGATCTTCCTAAAGAATATGGCATTTCGGCAATTTTCAATATGGGAGACATATTTTGGAGATGAAGGCCTAGTAGATTTGAGCCCAAATCTCAATCAACCTGAGGAGGATGGTGCGGGAGCAATAGATTTGATGGACCACTTTTCAAGCCCAACTCCGAATTCATCAATTAATCTTGCTCAATCATTACTCAAGTAAGCAAAAAAAAATTATGCCCACAGTGTAATTCAATGGGTTCAAGTATGAAGATGTCAATTCTATTCGGTAGTTGTCAACTTGCAAGACTAGTTGTTGATTTGATGAATTCAATCGAACAATTCTCAAGCCCAAGTCCAAATTCATCTATTAATCCCGCTCAATCATTACTCATGCAAGCAAAAACAGATTTCGGCCGCAGCTTAATTCAATGGGTTCAAGTTTGAAGATGTCGATTTTACGTGCCGTTGTTTACTTGCAAGACTAGTTGTCGATTTACAAGTTCTCGAGGTTGTTCTTGTTGATTTCCATTGGTGTTTTTTGATCTTCTAAGGTGGCTATTCGGCTTCCAAGGCTGGGGGCGAATTTGGAGAGTCTGATATTAGTTACTATGGTTAAATGCAATTAGTCCTAGTTAAATGCATTTAGTCCAAGCAAAAGAGACTACAAATGGTTGTCTTGCATAATATTTAAAGGTCCCGACTAATAAAGAAAACGAGAAAAGAGTTACTACGCATAAAGTATTTGTTGGATTAGATGGTAAGGAAGAATTGGGAAAGCTTTTCAAGCCTTGCAAAACCCAATTGTAAATGTGCATCAAAAGGGCTTGCCATGGAAACTCTCTTTATTTATACCGAGACCCCCCTGTCAAAAGGCTATTTCATATTAAATCAATTCAAGAGGAACTTTGGAGACGAACAAAGTAGGTACCCTTAGTACTAAGTCTCGATCTGAGCAACATCTCAAGCAAGTATGGAAAGCATTTCTAAGAAATAGGGTCAAATTGAAAAAAAGGTAATGTCACCACAAGTACATAGATTTTAAATTTTCAACCAAGTTTGTTAACTTTTTTTTTTTTTGGTCAGAAGTAAAGACTGTTCATTGATATCTAGTAAAGACTGAACCCACTTTCGGGGTCTCAAAACAGAGCAGATCTCTAAGGGCCTGTGAAGGACGGGTCAACCAGTGTTCAGTGAGTGCTCTTTTTCTGTGTGTATTAACTACCCAGTCCGCCACACTATTCCTGGACCTATTACAATATTGCAGTTTTATGTTAGAAAACGAAGACAGCAGCTCACGTGCTTCACTGAGGAGAGCACGATGTTCCCACAGCATTCCTTCCGGAGACTTCAAGCTGTTGACCAGATTTAGGCAGTCTGACTCCATAATTAGGTTTTCACCCGCACGAGGAGAAAGGAATTTGAGGGTTTCCACCATGGCTAGGCTCTCGGCTTGCTCGGCGGAGGAGACGAGGACGTCCTTGGCAAAGCCGTCGATCAAGATCCCAGCTGAGTTGCGGCATACACAAGCTATTGAACCTTCAAAGGAACCAGGTTGGTGAGCGCATCCATATTTACCTTTGTTTCGCCTCTCGGGTGACTCCGGACATCCTCCTCTGTGTAGTTTATAGCTTCAATTGGTCGTCGAAGTTGTTCCATCTCATTGAAATTTTTGAGCAATTGTCGTCCTCTTTCAACCCGCAAGCGTAGGTGCGGGAGGAACCTTCTAAAGACGAGGCTATTCCTTGCTTTCTAGATTTCCTAGAGAACAACAGAGACTAACTCAAATTCGGGGAGTTGTTTGCTAGGGTATGTATTTTATCGAGCCATTCATCAATTCGGGAAGTTTGGTATTTAGAGATCTGGATGTTGACAGCAGGAACATCCCAGACTTCCCTCGTCCACTTGCATAGTAGAAGTAGATGTTCTGTGGTTTCAGCATGTACTCGACAGAATGGGCAATTCGGATCAGGTACCAGTTTCCTTCTGTACAAATTTTCTTTCGTTGGTAGTGCGTTTTGGCATATGGTCCATACAAAGTTTCTGATTTTGTGGGGAGTTTTCATTTTCTATATCCTGTTCTAGAGTTTAGTAGGAGTCTGATGAGAGGAGGAGGCAGGCTATGCTTCTGTGTTTACATTTTTGCGAAGGGTGTTGTAGCCGCTCTTAACAGTGTAGTCGCCTTCCTTCGTGCCAACCCAGATCAGTTTGTCTTCATTCATTTGTGGTCTGATATGTATTGTGAGGATCTCTCGTACTACCTGTTCATCGAATAGTCGTCGCAAAAGCGGTTCCTTCCATGTGCTTTCCCCTTGGTCTATCAATTCATCAACCTTTTTTGGGTCCCCTGCATTAGTCGGTCCCCCTATAATTCCCCTTTTGAGCCACTTATCCTCCCTGATGTTAATGTTGTGCCCATTTCCTATTGACCACATGACCGAGTCTTCAATTGATGTGCACCCCATAAGTATGCTCTGCCATCCCCAAGATGGTCTGGATCCCTTCGCTGCCTTCCAGAAGCTCTTAATTGGGTAGTAAATGCCCTTTAAAACCTGACTACACAGAGTTGTATGATTTTGTGCTAATTGCCAAGCTTGTTTGCCAAGCATGGCCTTGTTAAAAGATATTAAATCCATAAACCTAAGGCCTCTCCTGTCTTTTCTCTGTTTGAGTACTTCGGCCTTCCTCCGGTGCACTCCTTTTGTTCTTGGTTGGTTCTTCCACCGGAAAGGCTGTGATTTTTCTCAATAGCTCGACATCTGAAAGTGGAATCTTGAAAATTGACATGGCATATTGTGGTAATGCTTGGACAACAGTTTTGATCAGAATTTCTTTCCCCGCTTTAGACATTGTGTTCTCTTTCCACCCTTCGAGCTTCATATTTACCCTTGCCAGGATCCAAACAAACATTTGCTTTTTAGATGCTCCCCAATCAGAAGGAATGCCCAAGTACTTCCTTGTCTTTTCAATCTCTGGGACTCTTAGTTCTCTGGCCATATTCCTTCTTAATTCACTAGGGCAGTCATTGCTGAAGTATATCCCTGACTTGTTCAAGTTAACTGCTTATCCTGAGGAAAAGCAATACTGGTGAATGATTGCAGCTAGGTTCTGACATTCTTGTAGCTTACCATCGAGGAAAAATATTGAATTATCTGCAAAGAGTAGGTGAGATAGTACAGGGCAATGTCTATTGAGTTGTATTCCTTTTATAGTGCCATCTTGCACAGCTCTTTTCATCAGCATTGACAGGAAGTTTGCAACCAGTATAAATAGGTATGGGGATAAAGGGTCCCCTTGCCTTATCCCTCTTGTAGGTTGGAAGTAAGGCAGGGGTTCCCCATTCAACTTGACACTCAAAGAGGTTGTTGTAACACATTGCATTATCAAATTCACCCATCTTTCATTGAACCTCATTGTAATCATACAAGCCTTTAGAAAATCCCATTCTATTAGATCATATGCCTTTTGCATGTCTAACTTTAGGACAGCCTGAAATTTTTGTTTTCGCTTGTGAACCCATAATTGATGCAGAACTTCCTGGACTACAAGAATGTTATCTTGGATTTGCCGTCCTCCTACAAAGGCACTCTGTTCAACTTCTATCAATTCCGGGAGCCATGGTTTCAGCCTATTTGCTAGCACTTTGGAAATGATCTTGTATGCGAAATTGGACAAACTGATAGGTCTAAACTCTTCTAGCTTCGCTGGGTTTTTAACTTTTGGCACCTAAGAGATAAGTGTTCTATTCAGAAGGGGGTTTAGCACACCAGTTTGAAAGAAGTTTCTGACCTCTGAAAATACTTCCTTCTTTATGACTTCCCAATGATGCTGAAAGAACTGGCCATTCAAGCCATCCGGACCCGAGGCCTTTGAGGTTCCAAGCTGGAACGTTGCTTGCTTGACCTCTTCTAGCGTTATGTCCTCAATCAGCCTGAGATTAGTTTCCCCCTTCACACGGCAAGAGCAATATTGAAGCAGTGGAGTGAACTGTCGATGTTACACTTTTTGTATAGTTCCCTAAAGTAGTCATATGTCATCCTCTTTAGTTGTTCTTGGTCTCGGGTCCAGTTTCCTGTCAAGTCCTTCAGCATAGAAATTCTGTTTCGTTGTCTCCTCTGTACAGTAGAGGCGTGAAAGAACTTAGTGTTTCGATCCCCCCACTTGAGCCAATTAATCCTCGAATGTATTGCCCAATACATCTCCTCCTGACTCCATAGCCTTTGAATGTCATCCCTCAACTTTTGTAGTTGTTCTTTTTCCTTCTCAGCAGCTTGACTGTTTGTTATGCACTGTATTTGCCCCATTAAGAGCTTGATCCTGTCCTGCCCTTTTGTGAATTTCTTCTTACTCCAGCTTTGTAAGGCAGTTGCAGCTTTTCCCATCCTGATCAAGAGGCCCTCATTTGCAATCGTTGAAGAATTCCATGCTATATGTATAACTCCTCTGCATTCATCATCTTCTAGCCAAAAAGCTTCGAAACTGAAATTTTTCTTCTGCCTCTTACGGGCTTGATAGGTAGACAATAGGATCGAGCTATGGTCAGAACCAATAGTCGGTAATGCATATATTTCTGCCTCAGGGAATTGTAGTCTCCAATTCAGATTACTAACTGCTCCATCTAGTCTTTCCTTCACCAGCTCTTCTCCTTCACGATTGTTTGACCAGGTCAAGGCACAACCCTTACTTTCGAGGTCCATTAGTTCGCAGTTATGCAGAAACTCTCTAAAAGCATGGAGTCTATACTGCTCAGCCATTCTTTTGCCTACCTTTTCCCAATGATACATAATATCATTAAAGTCCCCCAAGCACACCCAAGGCAGCTAGTTTACCTGACTAATTCTGTATATTTCTTCCCACATCTTGTTTTTTCCCTGGTAGGTTGTTGGTGCATGGACAAATGTGACTTGCATTCTCATTTTATAGTTGTCCTCTTCACATTCGATGTCTATTAATCCCTCTGAAGCAGATAAGATTGATAAAGCAGCAGGGACATTCCACAAAATCGCTAAGCCGCCTCTTGTTCCCGTTGGGTTGACAACAAAGCACTCATCATATTTCAACATCCTCCTTACCTAGTGTATCTTTTCTTCTCTGTTTTTTGTTTCCATAAGAAATAGTACCTCGGGCCTTTCTTGAGCCACTAGGGCTCTCAAAGCTTGGACTGTCAGAGGTGTGCCCAACCCCTGACAGTTCCAACTCAAAATCTTCATATGGATCCCGGTGGCTTATTAGGGCTAGCCACCACAGCCCATTGTCCTGAGCCTTCCAACACCTGGATTGGTGTTTCAAGCAATTGGTCTTCATCTATGAGTAACGATTTGTCCCCTTGAGAGTTGTATGGGCTGAACCTTCTAATCCTCTTACGTACAGGAGTTTTCTGCCAACTTTGTTTCTTTTTATTGGCGCTAGCTGGTACCAGAATAAGATCTAGTTTCTTGGGAGGTGCTTGATTTCCAGCCAATGTAACAGGGAATTTAACCAAATGTTCACTTTGACCTGCTGGAATACTCATTGCAGTAAGTTTAGTCTTTGTGCTGTCCTGCTTAATTTGCTGAATTTTCTGGATGTGGCTGGAGCTGCTCTCCTTGTAGATCACTATTTGTCCAGAGTGGGTAGGTGTCTCCGGGATACTTTCCTCTTCCATAGGTTCAACTAAGTCTTTCCCATAAAATAACTTCCTGAAAGGGCTGTTGCTACTTACCTCGGCCTTCAGCCAAGGGCCGAAAAGTCTGTCCTTATCAGTGTTCACATCATCGACGCTAAAAGGCAACTCTTCACAGTCAGAAGCATAATGGCCTATTTTCCCACAAGAGAAGCAAAAATATGGGAGCCTCTCATATTTAAAATCCAGCCAGATTTTCTTTCCTTCATTGTCAGCAAGCATTCCTGACTGCAGGGGTAAGTGAAGATCCAATGTCACTTGCACCCTTCCATACGACACTATTCCTCTTGTCTCAATTTTAACTTCTCGCACTTGTCTTATGTTACCAGCTACTTCTCGAACAACTTCCTCTGAAATCCACTCAAAAGGAAGCCCCAGAATATGTACCCAGAAGTCACACGAGTCAAAGTTGTAGCTTAAAGCTGTGGTATTTGGTTCCCATTGTTTCAAGATCAAGAGATTGTTCATGAAAGACCATGGACCTTGGTCCATCACTTTTTTCCTCATAGCTTGAGAGTTGAATGTTATAGCAAAAATACCTTGTTCTAACGGAGTAAAGTCAGCATTATCCACTCGCCATGCTCTCCGCATTGTGTTTTGGAAAGCTTGAAAGTTGATTTTTGGATTTTTGAGGAGTTGCCCTATCAGAGTTAAATTCCCATCCTTGCCTTTCGCTGATGCCAGAATCCCTTCAACATTCTTAGTGACTTTGTCTGACCACATTCTTCCTAATCTTTTGCAGAGCAGGGCCAACCTATGGTTTGCATCTTCATCCGGCTCCATGGAGGTGGAACTTAATCGCAACTACTGTAGTTCCTCGAGCTGAAAGACACAAGATTTACTTGCCTTCGCAGTTGAGTTCCGCTCCAAAGAGCGATTTTAGGGTAACGAGTTGAAGGGTTGTGGGTGGGTGTTGAGTTGACGAGGCATTAGGTTACAGAGGAGCTGTTAATAATTCATGGTGACTGAGCTAGATAGGGGAAGGAAGAAGAGGGACATTTAGGGTTTCCATCGGCTAAGCTACCCCAATGGGTAGAGGGAAGCTCTTCCGAGAGAAGAGAAGCCACGATCGCCTCGCTGTTTCAAACAGTGACAAAAGTGGGTGCACCCTCCAAGTTTGTTAACTTAATTTGTTCAATTGAGCATCTGATAAGCTCTTCAAATTTGCCCAATTGGGTACAAAAATTAAAGAAATTTAATTGCGTTAGCTGACGTGGACAACTTTATCGTTAACTTGCTATGAATTTTACACTTTTGATGCATAAATGTACACGATCAGTGGCGTTCGATCGAGATGGACGGTTAAGATGCATCTACATCAACCGTCACCTTATCATCTAAACCTAATTTTTTCAGAGAAAGAGAACTTCTGCAGCCACCAACTATCATTGACCACCAAGGATTAAGCACTGCCTCCGCCTACCGTTGTAGATTGAGTTGCCCCGCCACCTCCTTCACAAGCGAAAACACCACTGCCATCAAGGTCGGCAATGATTAGAATTGGTCACATCTACTCCGAGTTTCGAGCATGACCACCATTATAACCACACTCGTCCCCTTGATCATGCTACGAGAACGCGAAAGACCACCATGTCTCTGTATTTATCTTTGTGATTTGAGGTCACCCAAACCTCATATCTTACATGTAAAATTGTGGATCCGAGGTTTATGCGACCTTGAATGAACAAGAGAGAGCAAGGAAGCTGATAGCGAGGGAATTGCGCAACAACAGCGAAACCAATGGGGATGGTGGCATGGGGGCAGCAATTTTGGTGACAAAGGGCAGCAATGGCCAATCGTGGATGAAGAAAGAAAGAAAAAACTGATAAAAGGTTATTTTATTCATTGGGGGTTAAAAAAGAACGACGCGACTATTCATGTTTTGTCCCAATCATCGCTAAGGTGGCATTACAGACACTCAGAACTGTCAAACAGGTGGATCGGATTGGATCGAAAATGGTCCGATCCAAATGAACCCATTTAACTCATTTTGACCCATTTCCATGTAATGTAAATCTAATGACCCATACCCGACCCAATCCATACAAAATCCATACTCGACCCGATCCATATTGCTAAAACACTTTTACATTTTAAATAAATCTAGGAAAACTCATATCTAAATTGAGATAAGAGAGCGAAGTGAGTGAGTGCGAGATTGAGCGAGGGCGAGGGAGATGAGTTGAGTTTAAATAAGTTGTAAACCCATTTATGACTTATTTACGACTCATTTAACACTCATATTATGCTTATACCAATTTATGACCAATTTACTAAATATAACTAATATATTTATGACTCATTTATTGATATATGAGTTAAGAAATGAGTTTATGATTCATTTTGATAGGTCTACATGACAGCCAGAAACATTTAACTCGACATTTTATTTAATGGAAGTACATAATTGAGCAAAATCTAAAGGGTTCATGGACTCAATTGAATTAAAAAAAGATCTAGGTACTTTAATGAAAAAAAAACAATAAAAATGTAGATATTTATGATGTCATTACCCCATAAAATTTTTAGAGATTTATAGTTTGGTAGGAAATTAGCGGTCAATGCGAAATGCCCCAGGCGTTGCTCACCGATGCAAATTTTTCCCTTCATTATCTTCTAAGATACAAAGGCTTTGCAATCTGTCGACACCAATACAACAACAGGGACTAAATTGAAAAACTTGCCAACAAGTACAGCGACTCAATGTGCAAAAAATCAAAAAGACCTGCGGATGGGCGTTACGGTAACTTCACACCCGAGAGGACTCCATTATCAATCAAATTGAACAAATTAAAAATTCAGATGTCATAATGCACATCGGATCAAAATTCATAAACCGTTTGGGTCATTTTTCCATATCTCCAATAGTGCAAAGGCCTCGCAATCAATCTGTCGACATCAAACGCAACAGGGACGAAATCGAAAAGCTCGCCAGCAAGCACAGGGACTCAATGTGCCAAAAAAAAGAAAAAATGAAAAAACCCCAAAAAGGACCCGCGGAAGGGCGTTATGGTAACTTCGCACCCGAGAGAGGGGCTCCATCGCCATCCAATCCCCCTCCTCCGCCACTCTTCGCTCTCGCCCCTCCATTCCCAACCCCACTCTCGATCGTCCCTCTCCTTCTCTTTCTCTCCGCCTCCCTCTCTTTCCCCTTCATTTTCCCGCACTTTCCCGCACTTTCCCGAGAAAGAAAAAAACACAGAGAAAGATCCCGAGAAAATCCGACGCCCGCCGCCCACCGCCCACCGCCGAACCGCCGCCCGAGCGACGATGAGGGAGATCCTGCACATCCAGGGTGGCCAGTGCGGCAACCAGATCGGGGCCAAGTTCTGGGAGGTCATCTGCGACGAGCACGGCATCGACGCCACGGGCAAGTACAGCGGCGACGCCGACCTCCAGCTCGAGCGCATCAACGTCTACTACAACGAGGCCAGCGGCGGCCGCTACGTCCCCCGCGCCGTCCTCATGGATCTCGAGCCCGGCACCATGGACTCCGTCCGATCCGGCCCCTTCGGCCAGATCTTCCGCCCCGACAACTTCGTCTTCGGCCAGTCCGGCGCCGGCAACAACTGGGCCAAGGGCCACTACACCGAGGGCGCCGAGCTCATCGACGCCGTCCTCGACGTCGTCCGCAAGGAGGCCGAGAACTGCGATTGCCTCCAGGGTAAACCCATTTCCGGATCTCTCCGTTCTCGTTGATTTGTGCCCGTGGAGCTGCGGTGGTGTCTGTTTTGTCGGTCGGGTTTGTGTTTGTTGGTGTTTGCCTGTTCTGTGTTTAGGAGATGGATTTAGGGCTCCCGTTTGCTGGTTGAAGTCGCTGCGGCGAAAATGCTAGTAGATCTCATCGAGTACGAGATGGAAAAATGGTAGTTACCCGTCGTGAGATGCGCCGCGCTGCGCGCGAACCCGTCCTCTACGCGATCGAGATCGGAGTATCGGGAACCATGCGGGTTCCCGGGGCTATAGAAATGAAACCATGCGGACATGTTTTTTGTATCTTAAATACTGAGGTCGGATGTCGGTCATATGTTGTCGTTGCCGCCGATGCCGCTGCCGTGTCAGGTTGAATTGTGTAATTTCATGGATGGTTGGTTTACCCCCCAAGTTTGATACCTGGAAAAAAATGAGAAGAGGGAGCATCTTTCCCATTTTATGTAGGAGCAGACATGCAAAATCATGAACTGTGAAGGTGAAAATTAGTGCCGTTTCTCTGTTTCTGGTGGCGCGCCATGCATTGTTTGTTTGTTTACATCTGATTCTTCACATTGCTATGTTCTGTCGTGGAGGAGCAGCTTGTGTGATTATAACTTGGACTTTTACATTCTTTAAGGAGAACTTCGTTGATGAAATCTCGTAAACTGTTGAGAAAGCCCTTCCTAGTGGCTGACTTCTCACCGTGTCCTTGATCTATTTGTCTTTCCTGCGATGAATTCTTTGCTTGATTAAGAACTTGTATCGAACTAATGATTGCTTCTATTGGTGTGAAATTGTGATATGTTTGGCAACCTTGTTATTTGTTAGCAACAATATATGAAATACACCGGCAATGTAACGTTTAAGTAATATTACCTCATCAAATTATCTCATTGCATAGTTAAATGTCCTGCCATCTATCAGGATTTCAAGTTTGTCATTCTCTCGGTGGAGGAACTGGCTCTGGCATGGGGACACTCCTTATTTCCAAGATCAGGGAGGAGTATCCAGACCGAATGATGCTTACATTCTCAGTCTTTCCTTCTCCCAAGGTATCCGATACGGTGGTTGAGCCGTACAATGCAACCCTTTCTGTGCATCAGCTTGTTGAGAATGCTGATGAATGTATGGTGCTGGACAATGAAGCTCTCTACGACATCTGCTTCCGTACTCTCAAGCTTGCCACCCCTACCTGTAAGTTCAACATTTAATGGCCTATTATAAACTGCTAAATGAGGTTTGTTTTGGCTAAATTAACGAACAATTCGTCAATGTAATAGTTTTGTGATTTCTCACCGAAGCATGGCTTCTTAAGTCCTTATTCCTTTGTCACCGTGAAATCCATAAATAGGAAAATGAAGTATAAAATGATTGATCTGCTAGCATTTTTCGCTGTATTCCACTGACATGCATTTGACCCTGTTTCTGTCTACTTTGTCGCTTCCAGTTGGTGATCTTAATCATCTCATCTCTGCTACCATGAGTGGTGTGACATGTTGTCTTCGGTTCCCTGGTCAGCTGAACTCTGACCTTCGGAAGCTCGCCGTCAACCTTATCCCGTTCCCACGGCTCCACTTTTTTATGGTTGGATTTGCACCACTCACATCCAGGGGGTCTCAGCAATATCGTGCTTTGACTGTTCCCGAATTGACCCAACAGATGTGGGATGCCAAGAACATGATGTGTGCGGCTGACCCACGTCATGGCCGCTACTTAACTGCCTCCGCCATGTTCCGTGGAAAGATGAGCACCAAGGAAGTTGATGAGCAGATGATAAATGTTCAGAACAAGAATTCTTCATACTTCGTTGAGTGGATTCCTAACAATGTGAAGTCCAGCGTATGCGACATCCCACCCAAGGGTTTGAAGATGGCATCAACCTTCATCGGGAATTCGACCTCAATCCAAGAGATGTTCAGGCGAGTGAGCGAGCAGTTCACCGCTATGTTTAGGCGCAAGGCTTTCTTGCACTGGTACACGGGCGAGGGAATGGACGAGATGGAGTTCACCGAGGCCGAGAGCAACATGAATGATTTGGTGGCCGAGTACCAGCAATACCAGGATGCTACTGCTGATGATGAGGAGGAGGAGTATGAGGAAGAAGAGGAGGAGGTTGCTGCTTGAGGTGTGATTTTTTCTGTTCAAGTATTTGTTGCCTGCTCTTGACAAGAGTTTATGTGATGTTGTGAAATTGTCATTTAGATTGCTTTCCTATCTGTAAGTCTTGTTTTATTATTGTATTTGCAATTTGGTGACTTGCTATTCCACCGTTGTGGAATCATGGTTGTTCCTTCCTATTAAGTAAATGAAGGTATTGTTGGAAGCTAGAAACCTTCTTTTATGCTTTATATATGATTGATGTCGGGCTTTATTACAGAGGCATTTGGCATTTGGAGAGAACAACGGGGCTTCCTATCCATTAGTTCCAACTGTTTAGGTTTAGACTGCACTTTTTGTACACCTATTTTCTGTTCAGACAGGACAAGATGCAGTTATAGAACCCTTCTTTGTTGTACAAGATCCAGTAACATTGTCTCCACCTCTAAAGTTGGTCTGGGAATGGAGTCAATCTTGTCTTTGATCTGATCTACAATCATTTTCTTCCCAGAGTCATTTGACCCCATGGAGGCATTTGTAACAATTGATCTTCATGAGATCGGCTTTCTAAAACCCTTTTAGGCGACGAAAACGTCGGTTAACATTCATTCCAACAAATCGAAATGGTCGCCTAATAAGAAAACTCGAGGGATCTGCACTTGACGGACCACTTTAGAGAACACAGAGACAGATCTCACGTTAACATTATTCTGTGAACTGTCACTGGATTTGTTCATTTGCGTAACGAGCCTAAAAGATAAGTGCGGTGCACACTGTCGCATCACGTGAAACCTGTGGCACACCGCACTGTTTGTTGATGGGTCATGCCGCTGAAAAGCTTCACTTCAACCACCTTTGCCTTCATGTGGTTCTTGACGTCGAAACAACACCTTTTTGGGGGGCCGAGTCAAGCGTTTCCAGGAGGCATTTGTGCTGTCGGATTCAAATGCGAAGTATCATGACCAACCAGATCGAGATCTATTAAATGGCCGAGATCTGTTGTATTTCGATCCAAGGGTCAAAGATTATAACGGCGCGGCGCCTCCTGAGGACCATAGAATCATCCCCTCTTTTTAAAGGCACGACCCTTCTCATACATCGACCTCACAAAGCTAACAGAAAATCCCTAAATTTAATCTAAATCATAAACATGGATGGAGGTAAGGGCATAATACCAAGGGAGGGTCAGCCCTTGATGTGCTCATACAGTAATGTCGGATCTTGAGGATTTGATGCGTTGTATATATCGCTGGTGGTGAGTTGTATGTATCCAGGTTCCCTCATGGACATCCCAATTGAATAATTGAAGCATGTGGGCTTTGGTGTCTGTCCTCAGTACATGTCACGCAACTTGCAAGCAAGCTGGGACTTGCAAGTGGCACGAGATCTGGAATTCCGAAACTCTAGAATTGTCGATTAGATATGTCGCGGAATACGACCGCATCAAAGTGTTCGTTAAGCTAAATCGTTGATTAAATAATCGGCACGTATTTCATGAGTTTGGGGTTTATCTTTACAACAAAAAGTTTGTCGTCACAAGAAATTAAGTCTGAGTTGATGTTAGACTGGGCATTTGGAGCAATTGGTGCTGAAGGAGTTTCTGCTCAAATCTAGGTGGGTTGGGATTCGTTTATTAATGTTTCCATTCATAATCAATAAAATAACTAATTTATTTTCAATTTAGATGTATTTTAAGTAGAAATAGCATTTGAATATGCCAAATAATAAATATTTATTTGACATCACTATCATTTAACAACTCAACTAGTCTAATGCTAGCTCTACTTGTTGACTTTTGTTGCCCCGTGATTTATTATTATCCACTAGTTAGGACTAACAAAGATAGCACAATTTTATTTCTAAGAAAAGTACTTTCTTTCGTAATTTGAACGCGAGCAAATTCTAATTGGTTAAAAACCGAACAAGTATTTCAAAAGTGTTAATATCTCTCATTACTTGATATGAGATGGGTCACTTTTGATAATAATAAGAAGGGAAAATTCCAATTTGGGGTTCAAAATGGGGTCATTTTCTCAAAATAGGGTCCCAAGTGGACTTAGTGCCAAATTGGTACCCAAAGTCCCCAAAAAGTGTCAAATAAAGTGCAGGGTGGCCGAAGCAGCTAAAAATGCACTGCCTTAGCGGACGATCCATGGCTGATTATAAATGACAGAACAAGTGTTTTTATATTTCTTTTTTCCTTTTTTCTGTTTTTTTATTTTCCTTTTCCTCTTTTTTTTTTCTCCTTTCCCTCCGCGCCATTGCCGGCCCGGCGGAGGTCGCCGGGCTCTCGAGTGAGGCGGCCCTGGCGGGAGGGCGACCCAGGGGCGGGCGAGGCCGCCCTCGCGGCTGTCGGGCAAGGGCCGCCTCGGGCCGGGCAGGCGGGAGGGCGACCTCGCTGGGATCCGGTGAGAGGCCTCGCCCGTCCCTCGGGTCGCCCTCGCCAACGTTGGGCGAGGGCGGCCTCGCCCGGGCCGGCGGGCGAGGGCGACCTCGCGAGATCCGGCGAGAGACCCTCGCCCTCGCCTGACGCCGGCGAGGGCGGCCCTTGCCCGGCCCTGGGTCGCCCTCGTCGACCAGGGCCGCCTCCGCCTGAGGCCAGCGACCTCCGCCAGCCCCGGCAATGGCCGGCGGAGTGAAAGGAGAAAAAAAAAAGAGGAAAAGGAAAAGAAAAAAACAGAAAAAAGGAAAAAAAAATATAAAAACACTGTTCCTGTCACGAATACCGCGGATCGCCGGCCGGCGGGTATTTTACGTCATGGCGACCTGCACTTTATTTGATACTTTTGGGGACTTTGGGTACCAATTTGGCACTAAGTCCACTTGGGACCCCATTTTGAGAAAATGGCCCCACTTTGGACCCCAAATTGGAATTTTCCCTAATAAGAACAATTTTGCAGCTACAATTTAATTTTTGCAATTTTTATCCCTCACTACGACAGCTTCTTCTATCTCAAAGTCTCTAAAGACATGGTTAGATGAAGGTTTCATCCTAATGAAGTTGTGGTGAAAAAGAAGAAAAAAAAAATGGGTTTATAAAAGAGATCTATGGTCTTTTGGTGCTACATTTTCCCTCGATTAACACAAATTTGGAGAAATCAATCACCATTTCGACACGAACTCTAGCGTCGTTTTCGACGCTGCCAATAATTTTCTTCTTGGTGTATTTATTAGGACGGGAAACATAACCCAAGAACCAATTGGGAGAAGCTGAAACAAACAAAAGCAAATTCGAACAATTACCTTAAAATTCATTAGTTGGTTCAATGGAGATAAGGCTCTGTTTGTTTTGCGTAAAACAAATGATTTACAAATTTTTCTTTAAAGCGATCGCTTGCATTGCTTAAAATAATTACCTAATGAAAAATGTTTTCACTATCAACAACGATGAAAATATTTTTCGTTCATTCATTTTTGTAAACGATACAAACGATTATTTTTAGGAAAATATCTTATGAATCATTTATATTCGGCGAAATAAACGGAACCTAATTAAGCAATGTCTATTGTCTTGTCAATATTCTGTCACCGTCAATCTCACCTTTCATGATGAACTATCAAAACGAATCGTGCTCTCGCGAAAATGAACAACAAAAATTTGATAAGCAGAAGAAATTGCATCCTCACCATCGTAATCACTTGGGATTACACTCCTTGAGTTTCACCCAATGGCGACGGACACTTCATCGCTAATAATCGATGTGCTGCAACTAACAAGAGCTTTTGGAAGAGGCACATCGACCATTTCCATGGCTAGTTTAATTTCTCCAATTTTTTGTATACGGAGCTTTAACGTATTGAGGGTTTGCCCCATGAGAAGACGGAGGTTCGAGACGACTCGGTGAAAGAAAAAAAAAAGAGGTTAAGAAAGTCCTCTTGCTCTCGAGGAAGGAGCGAATGAAGAATTAAGAGTATCGAAGAACATAAACCGAAAGATGATGAAGGTTATGCCAATGCGGTGGGCAAAAGAATCAAGAAACGCTTCGGTATATTTAGGCTCCGTTCGTTTGGCTGAAAATATTCTCCTTTTGGAAAATATTTTCCCGGAAGTCATTTTCCTGGAAAATGTTTTCCCGGAGCATAATTTTTCAGTGTTCGGCGACCAATATGAAAAAGTTTCGGAAAATATTTTTCACCGGCGATCGGCGGCGGGCGGCGGGCGGCGGCGGCGGCGGCGGAGGGCGGCGGGCGGCAGCCGGCGACCGGCGACCAACGATGGTGACCGGCGATCAACTTCCTCTCCCACGGAAAATATTTTCCCTCCCATGGGCAATTTTGCCTTCAATTTGGGGGAAAATGATTTCTTCTTTGTGAAAAGAGGAAATCATTTTCCTCAAAACAATGAAGGATTTGGGGGTGGGGAAGGAAAATGTTTTCCGTGGGAAAACATTTTCCGCCCCCAAATACCGGAAAACGCGGAAAATATTTTCCGGAAAAATATTTTTCCGCAAATGAACACAGCCTTAAAGGGAAAAAGTCGCACAAAACCCCAAACTATAATTATTCTTACACATTTATTCTAAACTTTTTTTTATGACATCAAAAATTTCAAACTATGCACACTATGACACATTTACCATAAATATTTTCTTGTACTTGTACTTATATTTATGTGACCCATTTACCCTCCTTTAAGACTTTGTTAAATGATTTTTCAGCCAAAACAATGTTGTTTTTATTTCACTTAAACCACGTGAGCATCATGTCAACATTGTTTGCTTTCTAGCGTCCATTAGAGGTGTCAAAATAGGTCTTAAACCCATATATGACCCATTTAAAAATAAATGGGTCATCTATAGGTCACTTAATTTTAAAGAGTCAACCTTAAATGGGTTTTAAATTGTAAAGCTTAAAGATAAATGGGTCTAAATGGGTTGAGTTTGGAACCCATGTCCAACCCACCCACTAGACCCATCCACACACTCTCTTCCTCTTTATAAAGATGTTTAAAAAAAATCGAAATTTAATTATTTTTATTTTTTCTCTTTTTCTTTTATTTTTTATTTTTTCTTTTCTCTTATTCTTTTTTTTTTATTCCAGCCGGTGGTCGGCCACGGCGACCGGCCACCGGGGCGGGACGACCTCGCCGATCTGGCGAGCCTCGAGCTCGCCCGATTCCGGCGACCTCAAGGCTTGCCCGATCCCGGTAAGGCTCCGGCCTCGCCGACTTGTGGCGAGGCTCTAGCCTCGCCGATCTGGCGAGACTCGAGCTCGCCGGCCTCGGGCGAGCTCTACCTCGCCGGATCTGGCGAGGTGGAGCCTCGGCCGAGGCCGGCGAGGCTCGAGCTCGCCGGCCTCGGCCGAGGCTCCACCTCGCCAGATCCGGCGAGGTAGAGCTCACCCGAGGCCGGGGAGCTCGAGTCTCGCCAGAGGCCTCGGCCTCTCCAGATCGGCGAGAACGAGCTTCGCCGGCCTCCGACGAGCTCGTCCTCGCCAGATCGGCGAGAACGAGCTTAGCCGGCCTCCGGCGAGCTCGTCCTCGCCTGTGGTCGGTCGCCGGCCACGGCGGCCGGCGATCGGCCAAAAATAAAGGAAAAAGAAAAAAATAAAAATAATTAAAAATTAGATTTAAAAAATAAAAAAATATTAATTTTTTTATTTTCTTGGTAATGACTTTATGAAAAATATTTTCTAGAAATGTCGCATTTTTCGTAAAACATACAGAACCTCAATTTTAAAAAAAATTATAAAAATTTTTCACTAGCTTTGTATTGCATAAAATGTTTTAGCAGTATAATTTTAAAAAAAAAATCATAAGAAACAAGTATTCCTAGATTATGTTAAATATAAAAGTGTTTTAGCAATATGGGTCGGGTCGGGTATGGGTTGGGTATGGGTCGGGTCGGGTATGGGTCGAGATATTTACACTAAGAATAAATGGGTCATAAACGGGTTAATGGGTCAATTTGGGTCGGACCATTTATGACCCGACCCAAACCCGACCCGACCCACCCGTTTAACAGGTCTAGCGTCCATATAGGCAGATTTATAATGGTTCTCATTAACAAAACTTTAATGTAGGGTAAATGTGTTACACTTGTACAAGTTTGAGACTTTTGTTGTCATAGAAAAAAGTTTAGGGCAAATATGCCAAAGTAGGCATGGTTTAAGGTTTTTGGTGGCTTTTGCTATATACAATTAAGTCCTCCGTCTTTCTCCATTTGTGCAATTTGGCCCTCTTTTTTTTATATTGTGCAATCAAATTCTCTAACTGTTTGAATTTGTGCAAATTTTTGCTTACGCACCACAACTAATGCTGTCACGTTAGGGTTTTCTTTTTCTCTCCATTTTCCTATTTGATTTTTGTTAATTCGGCACTCATTTGGCCCCATATTAGCATCACGTGCCATCTTCAACCACATCAGTAAGGTTGACCGAAGGATTTGATTACAATTCGAGAAAGTGGTTACACAAAACAAACTTAGAAGACCAAATCGCACATATTCAAGATGTTAGCAGTCTTGTAGAAAATAAAAATAACTGGACCAAACTGCACAAGCACTGAAACTTTGAGATCAAAACCATATATATAAGAGGACGCTTCGAACACATTAGATGTTGTTCTAACTTCAATAATTGATGATACCTACATCGTCAATTCCTGAAAATAAAACCTTATGAAATTTGATCATGGCTTGTTATGTGATCCTTTCGAGACCCTTAAAAAAACCCACCATTGACGTCAAAGTGCTGCAGTTAATAAGCAACTGATGTCATTGACTATACACCAACTATGTCCATTGATTTGGGCCAATGTTGATGAGAAAGTGTGGATGAAGACCACCGAAACAAAGAGGAGTCTCTTAAGTCAAGCGGTAGTGATAAAGTAGAGTCATCGACGGAACAAAATCAAGGCCGACTGTGAGTATTGATCATGTAATAAAACATGTTGGGCATCAACAAGGGATGAAGTAAATGCTATGTTGACTATCACATGTGATCTGATATTGATTGTAAATATTGTCAACGATCAAACACTAGCTTATGACTGCAAAGAAACTAATAGAATTAGGTCGACCAAGCAGCACAATTTTCCTTTATTGGTTGATAATCGAGTCGATGTTAGTCAAGTCAGTATTAATCGAGCGAAAAGTAATAACATTGACTCGCGGAGCTTGATTGAAATCAAACTGACTTGAATCGAAAGGAAGGGAACAGTTATTGCACTCAAACTCTTAAGGCGAGAATAGTTTAAAGGTGCTGATTGACTGTTACAGCCCAGCAACTATTGCAATCAATCTCTTGAGGCAAGACGGCCGGTGTCCACGTTCGTAATATCCAGAAAAATTAGCCAGATGGACTAAAATGTGAAAAAATTTAGAAATCAATTGAAAAATATGTAATAAATTTATGACTTTTTGGACAATTTTACCAATAGTTATATCATCAAATATCAAGCCAAAACTTGATTTCTATGGATGGGAACGGTTACTAGGAGAAGCCAATCACCCATGGACTTTTAAAGGAGCGCATGAGGAAAAGACACGCACATACATCCAAATAACAATATATAATTTTGCCGGTACAACTTTACTTCCTTGCAATACATTTCAGGTCTGTTTCTAAGCAATTTATCTTCGGTCATTCCAGTTGTTTATTTCATATTATCAATCAAACGCTTGCTCTTGCTCTTTTGGATGGATTTGTGTGGTTATTAGTGGTTTCATATCATCAAGTTTTGAACCCAATCATCAAGTTCTTCTTGTTCCGTTCTGGTTAGCAATCATCTGTCAATTTAAGGTACAAGGGCCGTGACGTTTGATTAGGATCGTTGATTGTCGAAGCGCGATGCTTCTTATTGTCTAAGTCAATGGTTTGAAGAGAGAGATCTTCAGGCGAACAAATCCACATTACTTCTGGATGGTGTTTGGGGATCCGATTAGCAGAAGAATAAAATAAACAGAGTTACGTGTCGCGTTACCAACAAATGTTTTCGAAATCCACTCATCTAACATGTGAATCGTGTTTTGCTCGGAAAGAAAAAGGTTTGGACAGCATTAGGACCTGCCTCACTCGCTTTTGGAATGTTTGGTTTAAGGCGCCAACGAAGCACCAACTACTCACTGGGCAAATCCCGTTACTGCAGCCTCATCATAATGCAAGTGGGAAGCTCAGAACCAGCGATATACCTAACTCCATGTACGTCCTCCGTAGACTAATCAAGGTTTCTAATATATATGATAGACTGCAGAATCAAACCTTTGAACTTTGACTTGCAAATCAAGTCTTCGAACCACTCTAATTTCACCGCTTCTTGAAGTCGGATCGACTCACACGGACGTCGCTGCTCAATTGCTTCTGACATTGCCAAATGAGCGCTCTGTTGGACATTGACCTGCTCAATCTGTCTCCCCCTCAATCATCACGCATGGCGTTGACTTGGGATGAGTTGACTAATGCCGCCTTTCTTGGGCTCTACGAGTTTTGCTTGGAAGCCAACTAGAATGGCTTGGAACAATAAACAAGTTCTCTCCTTTAAAATGAATAGAGGTGAATGCCTGGTCCCTACTCCCATTCACTCGAGTGTCGTTCTCATTTGGCAAAATGCCGAAACTAAAGAACATGGAATCCCAAGAACGTGACTCCGAGGGTGACCACGACTGCATCGGTGCTGTTGATTATTCACGCGCGCATGATAATCTTGTCGAAAAGGAAAGACAAGACGAAGCAGTTGATGAGCGAGCTGAAAGCGCGGTCAGCAAAAAAGAGAGAATGCGGGTGGAAAGGTCCATCAGTTTTACTTTGTGAAACAACATCCATTCGAGAACCCGCGCTTGGTTGCGACTGACAAGATTGTTCAGCATCGGTTCGTCATCGACCAAAAAAGGAAAGAAAAGCTGGTGAGAACTTCTCATCAACAAATATGAACATAATTGATTTGTGCTGTTTCCACAATATTCATTCGCATACGTGTTCAAGGAAATTCATATATAAGGAAGGCATGTATGATATGTAATCATGAACCAGTGGCTACAACTAGAATATAATTAGTGGATAGCTTAGTGAAATTGATATAATTGCTAATGATGGTCCTATACTAAAAAAAACGAGTATCTCCTCTAGATGGAAAGCTTATTAATCAAGATATCTATTATCTTATCTATCGAGATTCATCCGAATTACTTCGGGAGCAACTGATGGTGTTGGTTCTATCCCCCAATAGTCGATGACTCGCGCATTCATAATGGCAGATATATATCCGGTTTCAATCCTAACGTTTCGTCAAGCTCTGATACATATGTTTTCTTTTCAGATGGATCGAGACCGATTATACTTCTCGTTGTGCAATCTGAGATACCAGGCCCAACGATTGGGAAGGGAGGACTTGAAGTTGCTGAAATTATCTATGGACAAGCTATGCTTCGCAAATAAAGCGAGCCTCTGTAAAGCCATCAAACCGGGCTCCTCAGTCGATGAGATAGATAATCTGGTTAGTAAGAGCAAGATATGGTTACAATTTTTTCCTACAGTACTTTAAAATGATTGCATGTGCAAGGCTCCGATTACAGCTAATATGATACTGTACTTTGGCCGATAAAATGATGTAGAGCTTGCATTTAGGAATGCTTCATGGAGGCAACAACCTGGCCGACGAAAGGCGGATCTTAAGAAAGACAAAGGAAGCCCAGAGGAAGGCAGATCCATACATGTCCATGCAAGAATTGGATCAAAAGGTACGATTCGACACTCGATGTGTATTACGAACTAAATACTCGCATTTAAACAAAGGGCTTTGTTTTGACCTGACTTCTTTTGGTTTCCCGATCTTTGCATTCGCGAAAATACAGATTTGGAGATTGCATTATGCGAAGCAATGGCGGAGACTCAATTCGGATGAGGAGAAGAAGATCAGGGATGAGATCAAAGAGCTTGAATCGGCAAGAGAGGAGGGTATGACTAGTGCGGCTTGCAAGGGGAAGACGTGGGATTCTTTGGGCTCAAAGCAAACCATAAGAAAGCAAGTTCAAGTAAAGACAATCAGAGAATTTACATGTTCAAACTCATGGCCAAATTGATCTTGTTTTCTTCTTGCTAGCTAATGATTTTGTTTATGTATCTTAGCTCATAGAAGAGGGACTAAATAAAACTAGACAAGAGCACTTGGCGTTCAATGCCGAATTCGCTTCCGTCAAGAAAGAATTGGAATCGATTGAAAATGATCTGAGTTCTTTGGAGAAGGAACTGATGTACATAGAACTAATAAAGGGCGACGCCTACAAATTCATCCTCGAATGGAGGAAAGAGCATCGAGAAGCGGTAGGACGATACATATATCCTTTCTCTAGCTAGCGGTGTTTTTTTCTAGTTTTTTGCGGCTTTCTGCTTATGATTGATTTTCAGAATGTCTGCTACAACCAACATGTTTCACTCATGGAAGCTGCAAGAGAACTTGCCGAGAAGAAAGACATTGAAGCACTTCACGATTTGTCTAATGAAGAGGTTCGTTCATCCCTCTCGCTCTCTCTCCGCATCATGTATTGCTGTTATGGATTGCCATTCGATCGTTTTTCAGTCTGTTCTTTTTGTTACTATTAGGTAGAAAAGTTCATGCATCAATGGTACGGCAGCGGACATTCGAGGCAGGACTACGAGAGGAGGATTCTAGCTTCGCTGAACGATCGGGCACTGAGCAGGGACGGAAGGAGAAGGAATCATGGCGAGAGCCCGATAGTAATCGAGGGTTCGACGACGAAGATACCCAAAAGGCTCAAGAAAGCCATACAAGCGCGACGAAAGGAGGATCTTCGAGCAGAAAACCAGCGTTGAAGTAGAAGCAGGGTCGTCATAAAAATCAGTTCAATAATGGTCATCGCCGTCCTCTAGCAGAAACTATGTTTTGGCAACAATTATTACGAAATTTACGAATACGGCAACAGAAGAATATACTGAACTGCGCAAGGGCGTCGGTATTCTCGAGACAGACATGAATTTCACTTTGAAAAACCCGACACGACACGACAAGACTAACTCAAAACTTACGCGAGTTGCCTGTAATGACATGAATAACTAATGCAAACATGGTGAAATGGAAACCGGGTTGACTGAAAACAGGTGAGAATCGGAAGAGCAACACCGCAAGAATACACAGATGGACCATGAATCAGAAAGAACGTAGCGAAGTAATATTTTTCTCATCACCTGATAAGATTTTATCATCACTCGCATTATTACTCTCATCATGTTCACGGATCCATCAAACAGAAACCCGCGAAACTCGCGAGCGCGCCCTGAGGGCAAACCGTCCAAAACCCACGGAAAAACCTCGAGAGCAACTTCTTGTTTTCTTGGGTCAAGCAAGCAAAACGGAACCAAGAGAATACCAGTCTCGCAGGCTCGAGGGTCGAGTCCCGCTCGACTCCAGCGACTCAAGAACTCGATACAGAGCAGAAGATGCAAAAGTTAAAAACGAGAAGACACCGAGTTTCCTGCGGCTGTGGAAGTGGTGCATCGCTTTATAAAGACGATAGGGTTCATCTTCTGTCAGATTCAAGATGGGCCAAAGGCCCAAAAGCAAAAAGCCCGCCCATTCTCTCTCTTCTTCTGAATTATATGTAACGACTACGTCACATGACAGTGACATGTGATGTAACCGATTAATAAAAAACGCGATACACAACCACATGGCACCAAATAGGTTCAGATTCAGAGGACACGAGTATTATGTTAGTGGTGTATCGGTTACATAAAATAATTTGTCAACGCTCCCGCTTTCCTTTCTTTATCTCCTAATTATCCAAGCTAGTCGCTGCATTAGAAGTGAGATTATGAAGCTTGACATTATTGTCCATGCATATCCATTGTCGGTTAAGAAGTGTTACAATCCCCAAAGAAATGAAGAAAATCGAGATATTTTGAGCTGTGATGAGTTCGGATGGACAGAATAGTCCATACTTGAACCAACGAGGCATTGACTAAGATGCCAAGGAAATTTGCTCATTTTCATGTGTTGTTGGGTTCAAACAACAATGAAATATATTGAGGAAAACTACCGAATTAATCATAAACCTATTATATGAATGCCATTTCAGTCATGAATTTTTCAATTTTGTTAATTCAATCCTAAATTTTTGTGCGAAATTCCATTGTAGTCATTCCAATCAATTTTTGTTGGAAATCTCTTATGTGGTGGTTTAGTCTTCGCCGATTGTCTTACGTAGCACACCGCTACATCAGCGGTTTCCGGTGAAAATTGGTTAGAAGGACAACGTTGGAATTTCATGCAAAAGTTTAAGTCTCGATTGGCAAAATTAAAATATTTAAGACGAAATTAACATTCATACAATTAGTTTAGAATTGATTGGATAATTTCTCCAATATATTGTCAATGCAATTTTGGGCCATGACTCAAGTTTGCATCAAATATCGATTTATTATTGTTGCTTGTGACTAAATGAGTTAATCATTCTACGTGTCTCCACCTAGGAGCTCTGTCCTCCTTCAACTGCTTATAAAAAGATCCGTTTTGCAAATATAACAAAGTAAGTAATTTCCTTCCTTCGTGATATAATAAAAAACTGGTTTCTCAGTAGCATGTCATTGGGATAATTTATACACGTGCACAATTTAATTTATACAAGTGTATCTGGTAGAACCAATTTAAGTTAATAATCCAAAAAAATAAATAAAATGATTTAATAGAACATTGGGTTAATACCACAAAAAACCCCAAACCGCTACACTCGTGACAAATTTACCCCAAACTAATTTTTTGACCACCAAAAACCCAAAACTGGTACACATGTGACAAATTTACTCCTAGTATGTTTCCATTAAATTTTATTGTTAAATTGCTTTATTAAATGCAACACGGCAGTTAACTAATATACCAATTTTATGTTTTACTCTCCGTTTATCACAGGTGTACCAGTTTGTAATTTTTTGTGGTATTAATTCAATTTAGCGGAAACTAATGAAGAGTAAATTTATCACAAATATACCAGTTTGGAGTTTCTAGCGGTAAAAAAATTAGTTTGGGGTAAATTTATCAAATATGTACCCGTTTTGGATTTTTGGTAGTCAAAAAATTAGTTTGAGGTAAAATTATCATAGGTATACCAATTTGGGGTTTTTCGTGGTATTAATCCTAAAACATTTAATCCAAATTTGATAGAATGCAGTAAATAACATCTTAGTGGGAGCGAAAATTTAAAATTTAAAATTCTTGTATTCATGTCTCACTTTATTTATATTCATAAACAGATAAAACCAATATTAACATTTAGTTCAATCAAAATGTTTCAAATTATTATAGAAAATGTAAATTTAGTTGGTAAAATCTTTTAAATTTATTTACGAAGTTCCGTTTTTTTTTCTAAATGGACCTAATTAAAATATTATTTATATTATTTACTGTTAGATGGTTGACATGTGAAATGACGTGTATGTTTGGAGTTTTCACATATCAACCATCCAATAGTGAGTGTGATTATTCCTAATACCGACAATGGATCTAATAATAACTCTTAACGAACTTGAACTTATTACCAATATTAATGTTTTGTTCACGCTCATTATTGACAATTAAAACATACATCTACGTACCTTAACTTATAAACTTCATAAAAAAAAACATATACTGATAAGAGGCCACACGAATATACAATTATTATTTCAATAATTTAATGATTTTTAGGAGTATTGAATACTAAAATTAATTATCTTTGCAAGCAAAATTAGTTTTTTTCTCAATTATCTTGTGTGTTACTCAGAGTATTATTTTTAAGGCTTCGCTTGTTTTGCGGAAAATGAATGATTAGGAAAATATTTTCTGAAAATTGATCGCTCGTATTACTTGAAATAATAGGTCGATGAATTGTTTTTCATTACCGACAAAACATCCTCTTACCGAATTTTTTTTCTATCCTCATGCTATTTATTATTATTATGAAAAATGCATAATTCTAGCTCTCCCATTCTTCTTCTACTTCCTGTCTCCTCCTCCTTTCTCCTTAATATGATGGCGTTAACTAGGCCAGAGCTCGAGAACAAAAAATAGCCACCCTAGAGACTACTGTCGATCGAGAATGGCAGAGGTTTGGCCATTTCTTGGCATTATTTTGCTAGTTGCAGTGCTCTTATCCATTAGCTTCGTGAAAATCGTGCTACAGCTCATGTGTTCAAAGGGATGGATTAACTCTCATGGGTAACGACTCCCTCAGTCGGGGTTAGGGAACACCATAATGACTGTTGGAAGTTTCTTTATAAAACAAACAAAAAATACATTGTCCAAAATAGGAAAGTTGGGAGTGTGTGGGTCAATATAGAAGTGTTGAGGTCTTTCAACATAACAATTGAAGACAACGGATTCCGCACGCAGATGTGCACGTAACACTTTTTCTTCTATATTAAGTATTATATTTTCCTCCCAATCCTCCCTTCAGTATTGTTATTATCAAGAAAAATAAAATGTCGGCTAATGAACCGCGGCACGACTGCGGGTAGGTTAGTAGCTATTTTTTTCCCTTGAAAGATATATTTTATATTTATTTTGATATCATAAATTTTACTTCAATATTTTATGTGAGCAATTATTGTGTTATGTAAATATGATTCATATAAATTTAAGACAATATATATAGTTTATTGTAGCATCACATTCATTTACTGTAGTAGCAGCAGCTCATCCAAAAGTCCTATATAAGAATACATATTCTTTTTCTCTGAAGAACACTTGTATCTTCCAAAGTTGGTATCACTTGGATAACTTCACCTTAGAAGTCTCTTATTATTTCAAAGTGATGCAGCTAGCAAGGATCACCTAGAGGGGGATGAATAGGTGATCTTAAACAATTTTTATCAATTTACGCGGAAATGAAAGATTACAGTTGAGTCTGAATAAAATTCAGATTCAAAACAGTTTATATAGACAGTGCTCTTGATGTGCAGTGTGTAAAGTAAGAGATAAGGGATAGAAAAACTGCACACAAGTTTATAGTGGTTCGGCTTATAGCAAGCCTACGTCCACTCTCCCACGCTTGACACCCTCACCGGCTGGATTTCACTATGTAATCAAGAGGAATTACAGCTTCTGAGTGACAGCACTCTTGTGTATGATAGGACTCTCTATCTCACACAACCACTCTTACAAAGTATTCCTCAAGATCTTAATGTTTGGCTAAAAAAGATAATAGAAATGATCGGAGTATGCTCAGACTTTGGACTTGTTGATTCTTGATTCTGTACTTCCTTCTGCTGCTCGTTGATCTCCTTAAATACTCCTCTACTTCCAAACTAGCCGTTGGACAGCTTTCAGAGGATCATCTTCCAATCTTCACCTTGGACAGATTTGTATAGTAAGGATTTGAGTAGCCGTTGGATGACAGATTCTGAATCCCGCTGATTCTGGTCGCCCATACAATCAGAATCTTGATTTCCATAAGTAGAGCTTTATCTGTTGTAATGCACACTTGTCGTAGTATTTGATTGATAATCAATTATAGCCTTAGATTGAAACAATCAAAACTTTCCTTTTGTGAAATCCATACCAGATCGTTAGCTGTTATGTTTCGTTCTGAGTTCTGCGTCTGAAGAAATTCTGCATCTGAATAACTTCTGCGTCTGAAGAAATTCTGCGTCTGAATAACTTCTACGTCTTCATCTCAGAACTAAGATTATGTGGGTCTTCAACTTCTTATTTTGCCAGCTTGTAAAGTCTGAAAACTTCCTTCTGAGCTTCCAGAATATATTTACATACCTGGAATAAAATAGTTCAGAATAAGTATCAGATTTACAATAACATGGAAGGTTTTGTCAACTTCAAAATCAATAGGAGTTTTCCTCAACAATCTCCCCCTTTTTGATGGTGACAAAACTTCCTTGCAGATTGAATCAATTTAAAGTTAATTTAAAATAAATAAGCATATTAAGCGCATGAAGCACAGATTGAAATTGAAAGAGCAAACTCTTTTGAGATCTGTGTCTTTTTCTTCCTTTGTGTAGAACTTGCATATGATCTGCATATTTATGTTAGTATGGCAAATCTGCATAATCTGCATATAATTTCTCCCCCTTTTTGTCATCAGCAAAAATGATAATAGATAGAATAAAGCATTGATATTATTTAACCAAACAGTCTAACATGAAGAATTGTTAAAATATTTACAGACCAAGTGAGAAAAATATGGGTTTTGAGAAAAAAATGTTAAAAAGCAGGCTATTTCTTGGAAGGGGTTCGAATGAGTTGAAAATTTTCCAATATAGAGACAGCTTCCTCAATCTTCAAAGAACATTCACCCATAGCTTTGTCCATGTTGGTTGAGCACAGAGCAATAGCTTCCTCAAGTTCTGCTTTGTCTTTTGCTGCTTGAAGATGTTGAGTCTTGTTGTTTTCCTCAACAATTTGCTGTAGATTCTTCACATCTTGTTCAAGTGCAACTTGCTTGTCTTTAATTTCGAGCAGAAGAGTGAGAATGGTCTGATTTTCCGAGGGCTGTTCCTGGACATTGGCTTGTTCAGTCTGATCGAACTCAGTTTCCGCTTCTGATGGAATCTCCCCCTGAAAAGGTGCATGATCTTCAGAAGCATGTTCTTCAGAATCAAGAGAAGAGTGACTTACATTTGTCTGCGGTGGAGCAATGTATCGAATTATCTGAAGTAGATTAGAGTCTTCAGTTGTTGGTTCTGAAATATGAACATCAGGTTCTGAAAAAACTAGTTGTTTCTGAACATAGTCCTGGCAAGCATTTTGTCCAAGGTCAAGATTGTCTGAGTCATCTTCTTCATCTATAAGGAGAAGTTTTCGACGTTTTCTGTACACTTGAACAGATCTGGTGGGAATGGAGTCTTCCTTGACTTTCTCTTTGCCTCTGCTACTTCCTTCTTTCTTTCTTGCTGGTCTTCCTTGAGGAGATGATGCTTCAGAATGATCACCATGTGATTTTCTTGGTCTTTGTCCTGGTGTCTCTCTATTTTCTTTGGTAGCAAACTGCTGGAAGTTCATTTTGGCCAACATCTTTTCTCCAACAAACATTAGAGGGACAAATGTCTTGCACAAGTCATCAGGGACAGAAATGTGCAAATAAACAAATATCCTGGATATTATTACACTATAGGGAAGCTGACCTTTGTCCTTTAACACAGTTTTGTACATATGAAGAATAATTGTGTGTGGAAGAGAGAATGGGACTGCATTCAGAATTGCCCAAATAAGTTTGACCTCAAATTTGGATAAATCAGTCTTTGACGATGCTTTGGGCCGAAGACAATTGATGATCTTATGTAAGATCACTGTTTTTTTTGTCAAATCTTGATAAGTAATCATCCTTTTTGAACCTCTGGAAAAATTTGGGTTTTCTGAGGCAGCTTTAGAGGCTTCTTCTTCACTGACCTCTAGAGGAAGAAACTGACGATGCGGAACCCCAATGATATCACCCAATTGAGCAGCAGATAGTTTATAGTTCTTATCCCCAACAGAGAATTGGATGCAATCAGGAGACAAAATGGACAAGTTAGAGAAGAAATATGCAGTCACCTCTGCATACATATGCGCAGACCGACGACAGAATTCAGTCAATCCCAACCTGTCAAAATAATGTTTGACAAAAATTCCAGTCTTTTCCAGAAAATCGAAATCAACGCTTCGATGGTTCATTATTCCTCTTGACAGCAACGTTTTATAAAAATCATTATGCTGTCGATTCCTAAAAAGATTGCCTTTCCCTTTCACTCCATAAGCAATCCCCAATTTCTTTTCAAAATGATGAACAATCCTGGCGTCATCGTCTTCCCTTATTCTTGAAAAACTAGAATATCGGCTCGGAGACTTAGAGCTTGAGACAGAAGTGATCTTTTGAGAAGATTCACCAATTTTTGCTTTCCCCTTTTCAGAAGAACTTTTCCTTTGTTCAGAAGTAGATACATTCTGAAGAGAGGAATATTTTTCCACAAGCTGCAATTCTGACCTAAAACCATTATCCTTTAAACAGGCAAATAAAACAGATTCGGAAGCATTACCTCTTTTCAATCTTTGGTAAGTTTTCCAAACGTGTTTCAGATCTTTAAAAAAGAAATCTGTTTTACCAGAAGTTCTTTGAGAGGATGCTGGAGGAGTGTCGATTGAAGAGGCCTGCCTCTCAGATTCTGTCTCTGAATCAGTGATTTCCATGAACTCTGGTGGTCCTGAGTACTGTGAGACTCTGTTCTGAATTCTCGATGACCGTCTTTTGGAAGCCATGGATGATTGAGCGAGAGTGTTTGGAGCAGAAAGTCTTGATCTTTGAGAAGAGGAAGATGAAGAAGGAGACCGCTCCGAGAAGGTGTAAGTCGGAAGAGAAAAGGTTCGTACTGATAGGGTTTTATAAAAAAGAGAGTACGGTTTTTAGAAAGAAAAGACACTTTTAAAAAAAATGAACCAAATATTTAGGAAGGAAATATACTTTTTGAAGCACAATCAATCACGACAATATTATAATAATATATTAAGCATAATTAATCAGATAAATTAGAAAACGTACCTGATTTGCTTCCGAAAGTAACAAATATAAAAATATCCTGCCAGAAATGCCAAAAATATACCCGCCAAAATTTGAATTAAGGACGTACCTTTCTTTGTGAGTCTGAAAAGGACATTCAGACTGAGAACATTTGAGTCTGAAAAATTTTTGTCTAACAGATACTTCAAGAAAATGGATAAGTAATGCACAATTTATTTCTAATGTACTCAAATGAAGACTTATCAAGAGGCTTGGTGAATATATCGGCTAATTGATTCTTAGAATCAATGAATTGAATATTCACATCACCATTTTGAATATGATCTCGAATGAAATGATGCTTGATTTCAGTATGCTTTGCACGAGAATGAAGAATTGGGTTCTTGGTCAGATTAATAGCACTTGTGTTGTCACATTTGATTGCAACACTTGAATCTTTAATAGCAAAGTCTTGCAACTATTGCTTCATCCACATAATTTGTGCACAGCAACTTCCCAAAGCTACATATTCTGCTTCTGCTGTAGAAAGTGCAACTGTGTTTTGCTTCTTTGAGTACCAGGACACCAACATATTCCCAAGTAGTTGACATGTTCCTGAAGTACTTTTCCTGTCCACTTTACATCTAGCTAAATCAGCATCAGAATAACCAGTAAGAGTAAAATCTGAATCTTTGGAATACCAAAGACTTAACATTGGATAAGTTCCAATGTATTTGATTATCCTTTTAATTGCAGAAAGATGTGATTCCTTTGGGTCTGATTGAAATCTTGCACACATACAGACACTAAATAGAATGTCAGGTCTAGATGCAGTAAGATATAATAATGATCCTATCATGCTTCTATATACCTTCTTATCAACCTTTTTACCATTTTCATCTTTGTCCAGTTTGGATGAATGAGACATAGGAATGTCTGTTTTCCTGCAATTTTGTAATCCAAACTTCTTGACAATCTCCTTTGCATACTTCTCTTGGCAAATGAATGTACCATCTTTGGTTTGTTTCACTTGTAGGCCAAGAAAGAATGTTAACTCGCCCATCATACTCATCTCGAACTCATTCTGCATATTTTTTGAAAATTCTTTGCAAAGTAGTTCGTTAGAGGATCCAAAGATAATATCATCAACATAAATTTGAACAAGTAAAAAATCCTTACCTTTTGTTTTAATGAATAAAATTGTATCAACCTTACCTTTTGTGAAGTCATTTTGCAGAAGGAAGTTACTTAACCTTTCATACTAAGCACGGGGTGCTTGTTTCAGACCATAAAGGGCCTTTTTGAGTTTATAGACATGATCAGTCTTCTTTGGTTCTTCAAAGCCATGTGGTTGTTCCACATATACTTCTTCTTTGATATATCCATTCAGGAAGGCACTTTTCACGTCCATCTGAAACAATTTAAAGTTATGAAAACAAGCAGAAGCTAATAGTAGCCTGATGGCTTCTAACCTGGCAACCGGTGCATAGGTTTCATCATAATCTATGCCTTCTTCTTGAGAATAGCCTTTTGCTATCAGTCTTGCTTTGTTTCTTGTGACTTTTCCTTTGTCATTTAGTTTGTTTCTGAATACCCATTTTGTTCCAATTACTGGATGATTTTTGGGTCTCGGCACAAGTCCCCATACTTTATTGATTCTGAACTGCTGAAGTTCCTCCTGCATAGCTTCGATCCAGCTTTCATCTAATAATGTTTCATCAACTTCCTTTGGTTCAATTTCTGATATCAACGCCAAGTTGCTGATGTTCTCTTTGTGTTTAGATATGGTCTTGATGCCATCTTCTATTTCTCCAATGATAAGGTTCTTCGGATGACTGGATTTATGTTTCCAGTTTCTGTCAAATCTTTCCTTCTGAATATCATCAGACTCTGAAGGTTCTTGTTGAGTCTGTATTGTATCTTCTTTTCCTTCTTCTACAGATTCTACGATCTTTGGAGATTCTTATTGAGCTTCTGATAACTCTTGAATGTTGGGAGATGGTTCAGATTTATCCTTGTGAGTCTGAATATTTTCATCAAACCTTACTTTCATTGTTTCTTCCACAGTTTGAGAATTCTTGTTGAAGACCCTGAATGCTTTACTTGTAGTAGAATATCCAAGAAAAAATCCTTCATCTGCTTTCTCATCAAACTTATCAGGGCGATCATTTGGATTTTTGAGAATAAAGCATTTACAACCAAACACACGAAAATATGAGATATTGGGCTTTCTACCTTTGTAAAGCTCATAGGGGGTTTTCTCAAGAATGGGTCCGAGAAAAGCTCATTAATGATATAACATCTTTGTAAAAGCGCATACGCCCGTAAAATGAAAAGGAATCTTGCTTTCAATTAACAAAGTTCTTGCCATTTCTTGCAAAGAACGATTTTTCCTTTCCACAACACCATTTTGTTCTGGTGTATAGGGAGTAGAAAAATTGTGTTGAAAACCATTTTCCTCACAGAATTCTGAAAAATTTTGATTTTCAAATTCTCCCCCATGATCAGTTTTAATGCAGGAAATGGTATAGCCCTTTTCATTCTGAATTCTTTTTGTAAATTTTGAAAAATATGAGAATGCTTCATTTTTATGAGCAAGGAAGAACACCCAAGTAAATCTTGTAAAGTCATCAACAATGACTAAACAATATTTCTTATCACCAATACTTTGTGTTCTGGTTGGTCCAAATAAATCCATATGAAGAAGCTGCAAAGCACGATTAGTGGAAACATGATGTATAGACTTAAAAGAGCTTCTTACTTGTTTTCCTAGAGTGCAGGCATTGCATAACTCTGTTTTCTTGTATTTCAAATCTGGCAGACCTCGAACCAGTTTCTTGGTTGAGATTTTTGAGATTTGTTTCATACTAATATGCCCCAATCTTCTGTGCCATAGATCTTCATCTTCTTTGACTGAGATCAAACAATGAGTGGAGTATGGATTAACATCTAGAAGATAAATATTGCCATGTCTTCTTCCTGTGAACGTTTGAGAAGAATCTTTGCTTGTTCCTGAGTATGTGTTTTCTTGAAAGTTAATTCTGAAACCTGTGTCGCATAGTTGGCTAATGCTTATTAAGTTGTAGTTGAGTCCCTTTACCAATGACACATCATTGATTGTGAGTCCTCCAATTTCAACCGTTCCTTTGCCAACTATTTTTCCTTTGTTATTTCCTCCAAAGGAAACTTTTCCACCATTCAAGCTTTGTAGTTCAACGAATATGCTTGGATCTCCTGTCATGTGTCTAGAGCAAGGTACCACTTTCTTTTTCTCTTTGTGGTAACCTGCAAAAGTCACAACATCTCAAGTTTTCTTTGGTACCCAAATTTGTTTGGGTCCTTGAGTATTAGTATAGGCTGTCTTAACAAAGTCTCTTCGAATAGGTCTCCAGACCTTAGGACATTCAGTCTCAAAATGTTGTGGATCTCCACATTTTGAGCACTTAAGAGCACTTCGGCCAACAGGTTTGACAAAGTTCCTTTTGAAATGATTTTTATAAGCTTGTCGAGGAGGTCTTTGTCTTAATCTCTCCTTGACCTTTGGAAAATCAATTAAGTTATCACTTTCCTTCACAAATCCGAGACCAGATTTGTTATAGTAAGGAATTTGGATAGAAAGGATATGCTTCAAGATTTCTGAACCTTTTGAAAACTTGGAAGTAATTTCTGAAACTTCCTTTTTCAAAATAGCATTTTCTTTGGAAAGAAAATCTCGACTTTCCTTGACTTGATGAAATTCTTTTTGAAGGAAATTGATTTTTTCTTTTTGTGAAACATCATGTTGCCTTAGTGATGAATTTTCCTTTTTCAACGAAGAGATTCTTTTAACAGCAGTCTTAAATTCAAAGCATAATTCATCAATGTAATTTGACACTTCAATTGGCATATCAGGATACTTTACCTCAATCTCAACTTTAGCATCTGAATCTGAATCTGAATCTGACTTAGCCATTAGACAGAAATTTGAGATATCTTCATCACTGTCTTCGCACTTTGTATCACTCCAGGTTTCTGCTTTTAAGGCTTTCTTTGCTTTCTCAAATTTGGTCTTCTTTTTCAGAAGTGGACAATTTGGCTTAATATGTCCACGTTTCCTGCAATTAAAGCAAATCACCTCCTTTGACTTTTCTGTTTCATCAATAGTCTTCTTCTCAAAAGGCTTCCTCCCTTTGAGGTTTCTTCCTTTGATTTTCATCTTCTTGTACTTCTTTATAAAAAGAGCCAGTTCTTCATCGTCAACATCTTCATCTTCAGAATCTGCATCAGAATCAATGTTAGTTTTTAATGCAATTGACTTTTTACCTCTGGATTCATTCTCCTCATTCCGTTGCTCAGTCTCATATGATTGAAGAGTTCCAATTAACTCATTCACTGATAGAGGCTTGATTCTTTGTGTCTCTCGAAGAGATGTTTTGATATTTTCCCACTGCTTTGTCAGTCCTCTCAGTAGTTTGTTGACTTTCATCGCATCTGGGACTGGTTGTCCTTGATATGCAAGACCGTTTACTATGTCAGCAAACCTGTCATACATATCAGCAACTGATTCTTCAGGCTTCATTTTGAAGGCTTCATATTGACCAAGCAAAAGATTGATTTGAGTTTCCTTGGCTCGATCTGTTCCTTCATAAGTAGTGTGGAGAGTATCCCAGATTTCCTTGGCTGATTCACAAGCAGCAATTTTTTTTATATTCAATAGGTGATAAGGCACAATAGAAAGAATAAATTGTTTTGGAATCTAAGGTTTCTCTTTTGGATATCTCAGCTTGAGATAATGGAGGATCTGCTGCTTTGCTTGCATCTGCCTTTTTTTTTTAATCAGAAGATTTTGGATTGACTCCTTTGATGATGACATCCCATTGCATATGATCAATTGACTTTATGAATGCCTTTATCTTATTCTTCCAGACACTATATTCCTTGCCATCGAAATATGGTGGTCTGTTGTTGCTTTGTCCTTCAATGAACCCTGGAGCACTAAAGCTAGCCATATAGATCGTTAGCTCAGAAGTAAAACACTTCAATAAACGAGCAACCTGCTCTGATACCAATTGATGTAGCTAGAAAGGATCACCCAGAGGGGGGTGAATAGGTGATCTTAAAATTTTTTTATCAATTTACGCGGAAATGAAAGATCACAGTTGAGTCTGAATAAAATTCAGATTCAAAACAGTTTATATAGACAGTGCTCTTGATGTGCAGTGTGTAAAGTAAGAGATAAGGGATATAAAAACTGCACACAAGTTTATAGTGGTTCGGCTTATAGCAAGCCTACGTCCACTCTCCCACGCTGACAGCCTACCGGCTGGATTTCACTATGTAATCAAGAGGAATTACAGCTTCTGAGTGACAGCACTCTTGTGTATGATAGGACTCTCTATCTCACACAATCACTCTTACAAAGTGTCCCTCAAGATCTTAATGTTTGGCTCAAAAAGACAATAGAAATGATCGGAGTATGCTCAGACTTTGGACTTGTTGATTCTTGATTCTGTACTTCCTTCTGCTGCTCGTTGATCTCCTTAAATACTCCTCTACTTCCAAACTAGCCGTTGGACAGCTTTCAGAGGATCATCTTCCAATCTTCACCTTGGACAGATTTGTATATTAAGGATTTGAGTAGCCGTTGGATGACAGATTCTGAATCCCGCTGATTCTGGTCGCCCATACAATCAGAATCTTGGTTTCCATAAGTAGAGCTTTATCCATTGTAATGCACACTTGTCGTAGTATTTGATTGATAATCAATTATAGCCTTAGATTGAAACAATCAAAACTTTCCTTCTGTGAAATCCATATCAGATCGCTAGCTGTTATGTTTCGTTCTAAGTTCTGCGTCTGAAGAAATTCTGCGTCTGAATAACTTCTACGTCTTCATCTCAGAACTAAGATTATGTGGGTCTTCAACTTCTTATTTTGCTAGCTTGTAAAGTCTGAAAACTTCCTTCTGAGCTTCCAGAATATATATACATACCTGGAATAAAATAGTTCAGAATAAGTATCAGATTTACAATAACATGGAAGGTTTTGTCAACTTCAAAATCAATAGGAGTTTTCCTCAACACAAAGATGACCAATCAAATCATGGTTGGGTTAATCATTTTGTGATCCAGTCAACTCTCTCTTATGGATAGTTAGAATTTTTAATGCCCCATAGACATAAACGTTCGTATTTTATCTATGAGCATTTTTTGTCACATTTTGTAAGAGTCGTTTTTCAAAATGCACGATTCTAGTATTCTATTCCTAAAAGGTGGATTTTTCTTGGTGATGATCGATTTCTTAAAAAGTTAGTAAGTGCCAAAAAATTTGTTGGTAAAATTGTACCGGTCACCTGATTTCTTCCAATAACTTTTTTGTGCCTTATTGATACCATTATTAAAATAAAAAAATATTTTTGAAAATTTACAAATCATAAGCATTTCTTGTCTTTATTAACTTAAATTAATTTTCTTATGAATGCTTTGGAATAACTAACTCATAAACGAATTTACTAATTTGTATTTGAGCAGTTTATTTTGAGCTTTGGGAAGATATATCACTATAATAGGAGCCAGAAAGTACTAGCCAGTTCGGTTTGTAGCCACTACTAGAGAGAATAAATTGCAGATGAAAACGGAAATTAGTTTTGAGGCGTGTATACCACTTTCTTATTATTATTATTGCCCTCGTTGTGGTGGGAGAAGTATAGAAAGTAAGACACTCTTAGGATACAACAAAAGCCTCAAGAAATCTCTATTGGTAAAACAGTGTGAAAAATTTAATTACCGGTCTAAATATATTATATTATATATATTATAACAAGAATTTGATATTGATCAAGAGTTGCGTTCTTTCAATTTGTGACTTTTTAAAGATGTAACCAACCTTCCAATGACAAGTTATGACTTTTGAAATGCAATCAAAATGACTATTCACAAATCATAACTTTAACTAGACACCCTTGACATACAATACATACAGATTTTGACAAGTCATACACTTTTAGTAAACAACAAATGTCATAGATGATCGACTAATATTATTACTTTAATATCTCAAATAACTTTACTTTTAATTTATCGATATCCTACAGACCTAAATGTTTTTTTATCGATATCCTCAAAATATTACAATCTACCCACAACAGCAAAAAATCGTCATTCGTATTGGTAAAGGTTGTCAAAATGCTAGCAGAGGAGATGTATCATCGCACTTAAAAATGGTTGCCATCGATATGGTAGTTATGGTTGGAGGTGGCAATAGGGGTTGTAGGCCCCTTTTTTTGTAACTCATTTTCAATGGGTCAGGTGGTATACGAGTTTTTATTATTCATTGCAGGTATGAATGGGTAAAAAAATAAAACCTATTTGGATTTGATATGAAACAGACCCAATTTCTAACTCATTTCAGTAAGGGTTAATATCACAGAAAACTCTAAATTGGTACACCTGTGACAAATTTACAACAAACTAATTTATTGACCACCCAAAACCCCAAGTGTACCAGTTTGTGATTTTTCGTGGTATAAATTCAATTTAATGGAGGGTAAATTTGTCACAAATGTACCAATTTAGGATTTTTTGTGGTCAAAAAATTAATTTGGGGTAAATTTGTCACAGGTGTACCGGCTTGGGGGTTTTTCTTTGAAAATTTGAAAATCCATTTAGATCATCATGCATTGAAAGCAAGTGGTTTTTTTTCCCATTTTGGCCAACCCATTAAAAAAGCAAATTCACATTTATCGTTTGTGAATAAAAATTGTTACCATGTACAGACAGTTATTTTAATCCACCCAAAATCTTTTTATTTCCAAAATATAAAGCAAGTGCCAATTTTACACCATACGTCAATTTCCACTGGACCTTTCGCCTCATCACCACTTTCACGCCCCAATCCATAACCCGACTCTCAAACCTTTTTTATTTCCAAAATATAAAGAAAATGCCAATTTCACACTATATGTCAATTTCCACTAGACCTTTCGCCTCATCGCCACTTTCACGCCCCCGTCCATAACCCGACTCTCAAACCTGTCCACGCAAGTGGTCCTGTTTGTCAGCGCAACTCTCACCCAAGTTTTCACATTGCTCACGTGCCACTTGAAATCCGAGCCAACAACCTTACCCAATCACTCGAGCTGCCTCATTGATTTGGGAATTTAGTCCATTGAGTCAACCATTCTTTAGAAGCAAAATTTTAATGAAAAAATTGTTAACAATTAGAGCCTGGGTTAGGTCTGGGTCGAGTCGGGTGTCGCATAAAAATGAGTGGATATGGGTTAAATACATCAATTTGGATCGGATTGTATTTGACCCATCCCAACTCAACCCAACCCACCTATTTGACAGGTCTAGTTATGGTAGCGATTATAAATAATTGAAAAATGCCATCAGATGTGTGCCTAAAAAATCCATGTGGTAGTATTTTTAACTTAAAGTATGCTTTCAATAACTAATTGAATTAATGAAAACGAAAGCACATTGCTGATGTTGTATACACGCAATATCATTATGTAAAGACAACTACAATAACATAAATTCTAAACGCAAATGAAACCATCTCGTTCTCAATGTATGTATATGTGGTGCAACAATAAGCCAAAATGCGGCTATTATGAATAGATCAAGCCTTCCAATAAAGCCTCTCCTTTCTCATACACATAATGCATTAGCTGGCAAGAAAAGATAAAAAAGAAGAATTATATAAAGCGTCATTTTCCTATATCTGCGCAAAGGAAGAGAGAAAATTCTCGCAGCACATTTACTTAGCTCGCGTTTTCTTATACGTGTTCATGGAACAAAAGCCAATGGGAAATTGAGAAAGAGAACTCATTTTTTGCTACGAGCGTGTACTTGGTCAAGGGACAACTTCGCTGATTAATTCTTCTTGCGCGTGAAGTTGCCTTCGCTCTCGATATGTCCACACACTATCATCGCTACTATGGAAGAGAGAACAGCGTCCATTCTGCATTTGGCAACACATAGCTTCTCTTTGAAAGGGACGGCCAGAATACAAGATGAGACTCTTTCTTTAGAAAGTGACCTCCTTCTTATATTTATCTGAATCTTGGTTGTCTTCTGCTGCTGTACGCATATAAATACTCGCGACCTCCTCCCAGCATTTCATCCACAGCAACAAACACAAGCCATCTTCATTACTCCCGGAGAGACAGAAAAGAAGTCCCCATTGAAAGTTAAACTCAATCTCTTCATTTTGCGGAGACTTTTGCTTTCGGGGATGGCGAAAAGTGTGCTTTTGATTTGTTTCTTGGGTCTAGTATTTGCTTTTGCGGCAGCTGATCAAAGCCCTCTCCAGGATTTCTGTGTCGCTCAAGCTGGCAGTTCTGGTAATCAATGCATGTTTGTGAATGTGTGAAGAGTTTTGATAGTGCTTATGGTTTCCCTAGTAGAACTTTACCTTGTATAGTTAAACTGTAGAATGAGTCTGTCTATGTTAGGTAATCCGCTAGAGGCTTTCATTTGATAAAATAAACCCTTAACAGCATGCCTGATATAATTCAAAGAACGAAATCTTTCCCAGCAAAATAATGTGTAAACTACTTCTAGAGAAGGCTTTTTGATACTTTTTCCATATTTGTTGCCCCCTCATCTTGCAAATTTCATGTTTTACCAGCAAATACCATCTGCTGCTTCACTCATTCAATTTTTGTTCCTCACAATACAGTGCTCGTGAATGGCCTAGCCTGCAAGGACCCCAAAACAGTTCAGGCAAATGACTTCTCCTTCAGTGGGCTCCATCTTCCAGGCAACACGTCAAACCCTGTTGGCTCCAAGGTCACGCCGGTGACCGTGACCCAGCTCCCAGGGCTCAACACTCTTGGAATCTCCATGGCGCGCATCGACATTGCACCATGGGGAATCAACCCGCCCCACATTCACCCACGAGCCACCGAGATTTTGTTAGTCTTGGAAGGAACCCTTGAAGTAGGTTTCATCACTTCCAACCCCGACAACCGCCTCATTTCCAAGATCTTGCGAAAGGGCGACGCGTTTGTCTTCCCTCAAGGCCTTATCCATTACCAGAGAAATACCGGTTTTGGGAATGCAGTTGCCATCGTAGCTCTCGGTAGCCAAAACCCTGGTGTCATTACAATCGCTAATGCTGTGTTTGGGTCGACGCCCGATATTTCCGTAGACATTCTTGCCAAGGCATTCCAAGTTGATAAAACTGTCGTTAGCCTAATTCAGTCAAAATTTTAGAACAGCAACCAATGGGAAGTATCGGAGGTAATGGTGTGTGAGAGTAAAGTCCATCAATTCGTTTGTTTAAGCTTGTGTTTTGCTTCTGTTGTATTTATTTTGGTTTTCAGTAACGCTATTGACTGATTTGTTATTTACAATTGTGACCCGATTTAGTAGCCTTTTTTACCCAAATTCAACTCTGATCTCTCTCTCTCTCTCTCTCTCATATTTTATCGGTTATATGGCTGCCCCGCCACGGGGCTTCCAAATCATCAATCAGAGGTAATTCGACAAACAAAAAATTAAAATTATGCCACATAGACGTAAACGTTCTTATTTTATCTAAGAGCATTTTCTGTCTCATTAAGAGTAGTTTTTCAAAATGGACGATTCTAGTATTCTATTCCTAAAAGGTGGATTTTTCTTGATGATGATCGATATCTTAAAAAGTTAGTAAGTGCCAAAAAATTTGTTGGTAAAATTGTACCGGTCACCTGATTTCTTCCAGTAACTTTTTGGGGCCTTATTGACACTATTATTAAAATAAAAAAACTGTTTCTGAAAATTTACAAATCATAAGCATTTCTTATCTTTATTAACTTAAATTAATTTTCTTATGAACACTTTGGATTAACTAACTCATAAACGAACTTACTAATTTTTATTTGAGTAGTTTATTTTGTGCTTTGGGAAGATATATCACTATAATAGGAGCCATAAAGTACTAGCCAGTTCGGTTTGTAGCCACTACTAGAGAGAATAAATTGCAGATGAAAACGGAAATAGGTTTTGAGGCGTGTATACCACTTTCTTATTATTATTATTGCCCTCGTTGTGGTGGCCGAAGTATAGAAAGTAAGACACTCTTAGGCTGTGTTCGTTCCCAAAAAAATATTTTTCCGGAAAATATTTTTCGCGTTTTCCGGTGTTCAGGAGCGGAAAATGTTTTCCATGGGAAAACATTTTCCTACCCCACCCCCAAATCCTTCATTGTTTTGAGGAAAATGATTTCCTCTTTTCACAAAGAGGAAATCATTTTCCCCTAAAGTGAAGGCAAAATTGCCCATGGGAGGGAAAATGTTTTCCGTGGGAGAGGAAGTGGATCGCCGGTCACCGCCGCCAGTCGCAGGCCGCCGCCGCCGCCCGCCGCCGGTCGCCGGACGCCAGACGCCGCCGGATCGGCGCCGCCGAACACCAGAAAATATTTTCCGAAACTTTTTCAAATTTTAGCCGAACACCAGAAAATTGTGTTCCAGGAAAACATTTTTCAGGAAAATGACTTCCGGAAAAATATTTTCCAAAAGGAGAATATTTTCCGGCAAACGAACGGAGCCTTAGGATACAACAAAAGCCTCTAGAAAACTCTATTGATAAAACAGTGTGAAAAATTTAATTACTAGTCTAAATATATTATATTATATTATATATTATAATAAGAATTTCATATTGATCAATAGTTGCTTTCTTTCAATTTATGACTTTTTAAAGATGTAACCAACCTTCCAATGACAAGTTATGACTTTTGAAATGCAATCAAAATGACTATTCACGAATGATAACTTTAACTAGACACCCTTGACGTACAATACATACTGATTTTGACAAGTCATACTCTTTTAGGCTCCGTTCGTTTGGCGGAAAATATTCTCCTTTTGGAAAATATTTTCCCGGAAGTCATTTTCCTGGAAAATGTTTTCCCGGAACATAATTTTCCGGTGTTCGGCGATCAATATGAAAAAGTTTCGGAAAATATTTTTCGTCGGCGGTGTAGGGCCGGCGGCGGCGGCGGCGGCGGCGGGCGGCCGGCGGCGGCGGCGGCGGCGACCGGCGGGCGCGGCGGCGGCCGGCGACCGGGCGGCGGCGGCGGCGGCGACCGGCGCGGCGCGGCGGCGGCCGGCGACCGGAAGCGGTGGTGGCCGGCGACCTTAGTGAAGAAGAAGAAGAAGAAGCTCGGGAAAATGATTTCCGCTTTGAAGAAGCGGAAGTCATTTTCCATAGACTTAAGCTATTTTGTGAAGGGGGAAGGAAAATATTTTTCCACGGAAAACGTTTTCCGCCCCCCGAACACCGGAAAACCCGGAAAATATTTTCCGGAAGAATATTTTCTGCCAAACGAACGGAGCCTTAGTAAACAACAAATGTCATAGATGATCGACTAATATCATTACTTTAATATCTCAAATAACTTTATTTTTAATTTATCGATATCCTACAGACCTAAAAAAAGATTTTTCGATATCCTCAAAATATTACAATCTACTCACAACTGCAAAAAATCATCATTCATGTTGGTAAAGGGTGTCAAAATGCTAGCAGAGGAGATGTATCATCGCACTTAAAAATGTTTGCCATCGATATTGTCGCGCCCCGACCCTTGAGCACGCAACAACCCCTATTTGACTTAGGACAATTGAATGCGATGTCCCAGGACTCATTGCCGACCTTTCATTTTATCTTTCAATTACGCATGCGGAAGCGACAACAATCACCTAGTCATAACAATAAACAACATGGATAGTAATAACAATCAACAACAGTCATGCCAAAACGCCATTTTATTTAATTACTAGATTAACCCCAAGGAAACACATTTACAAGTCTTTCAAGGGCACCTTTCCTTATAAGTCTACCAAAAAAGATATCGGGCTGGGGGTCAATCTACTCCATCCAAAAGTGGGTCATCTAAAAAGAACCCATCACAGGCATGTCCTTCAAGGACTGCCAACATAGTGGCTCGGCGAATCAAAATAGTGCGAGTCGAGATCATGCTCTGACAGTTTGTAATCCAACGGGTACACAAGATCAGGTTTGGTCTCGGGATTCTCCATTGACCCGTCAGGTGGGTTAATGTCCATAGGGTCCCAGACCTCCTGCCCAGGGCCCCCATCTAGAGGACCATCGAAGCCCCTCAGAGGACCGTACAGGTTCTCGCCCTTATGAATGAACCATGCCTGGAACTGATGAGGGACCCACATAGCTAGACTCTCATCCACCCACACAGTAGACAGGTGCTGCTAAAAAAGATGTGGCTTGCTGGGAAAACGATGGGTAGTAATAATACTATCCATATCCTGCGGCACCCCAAACCGCATCAAGTGGTTCGCCATGCTAAGGCCCTGGAAAACAGTTAACAACAACAAATGAGATATAAATCTCAGCAAGTTAATGATCTAAGCCTTGTTTAGGAAGTCAACTCGTCTCGGATGCACCTTAAACATATAGCGATATAATGATGGTAGATCAATAGCAATGCAACCCCTTGCTTTGCTTTAGTTATACGCAGTGTCAGGCAACTCAGCACGGCATACACAAACACGCCATCACACAATCGCAGGCATCCTTACCTTGCCTTAGCACGTGCTCTGCATGTTATAAATCATCACGTGCCGTAATAATGCAATAAGCATAGAACCTAATCATAACACATAACAACTTTCCCATGCACGCTGCACCTATGCGTGTTCCGATTATTAAGACTATTTAGGGCCACGGCACAATCCTACGGGTTGGCGATTTTCCAAAATGATCGACATCTATTGCGGCCACTTAGGGCACACTCGTTCTCGCACGGGGGTCTTCTGGTTTAACAGGGTATTGGTCACGGCCACTCAGGGCATGCCTGAAATCCATCAGGGGTCTCATCACAACCATTCAAGGCACACCCGCAATCAGGCGGGGGTTTTATCACGGCCAATCAAGGCACGCGTGCAACCATACGGGGGTAATAGTTCTCATTATGTGATCACGCAAGCACCTAAACCACTCAAGCCAATTTCATTTCTCGTCATTTAACCAATGTAGACATGGTTCGTGCTCATACATCAAAATACTGTAACTTTCATGTCTAAAAATGCCATAATAAATTCACACGTGATCACATACACACAATTGAACCGTCAAACTTTGCATGCTTCCCTTTTTAAACATCCTTGCCCTATTTAACTTATAAAACTTGACATATAAACCTGACACCTCGGGTTTTACTATTTACATGTCCACAAAAACCCTTTTAAAAATTAAATAACAAGGTTTCAAATAGGGCAATTATTTTTCAGGGTAAAGCAGGCATTAAACAGTATGAAACGAGCATAATTCAACACTTAAATCAAACAGAAGACACCCATATAAAATCCACTTATTGCCCTAATTGCAATAACTTGTCATTCAATTATCGAAAGCTTATAACCTAATTAGTGATAGCTTATCACTTAAATAACGATAGCTTATCGTCCCTTTGATGATAGCTTATCACACTTTTTTCCGATAGCTTATCGTCCTTTTACGATAGCTTATCATTAATTCCTCAATAGCCTATTGCCTATTTGACGATAGCTTATCGCATAACTTTCCGATAACTTATCGCTAGTTAATAACCTATCAACTAATTAATGACCATTAATAACTAATCACCTAATTAACTTAATAAAAACTAACCCTAAGCAAGTTTAACGTACTAATCAAGGGATTAGAATGTTAACTCACCCGTTAACGATGTCAGTTACGTGAGAACGAAGGCGGCCACGTGAGTGACGACCGGCTTTGCTTGGAAACGGCGAGGGGCGGCGGCAACTCACGGCAAAGAGAGAGGAGGGTGCTGGTGGTGGCTTGGACGGGCGGCACGGGCGATGGACGACACACGGACGGTGGTGAGGACGGCTCAAGGCGACGGCGGCGGAGGCAGCGTGAGGTGGTGTGATGCACGACAGCAAGGGGGGCAGCAAAGGGGAAAATCAAGAGGAAAAGATGAAGAACAAGAGAGAAAATGAGAGAGAGAATGGAGAGAGGAGGGGCCCGGTGCAAGAGGGGGTGAGGAGAGAGAGTGAGTGAGAGAGAATGAGAGATATTTCTCTCTAGATAGGCTTCCTCTTCAAGTTTCCCTCATAAATAACCAAGACTTTCACTCCTCTTTGTCACTTCTCATTTAATGCTAGAGGGGCAAAATGGTCATTTCACAAAGTATAGTATAAAATACTATATGTGTATGTGGGCTAAAATTTTGTACGGGCTCGTATAAATCAAGTTTGGGCTTAAAAGGATATAGAATGGGCTAGAATGGCTCATGGGTTCAAATTGGGCTAGAAAATGGTAAAGTGAGCTTAGTGGGCCTCATTGGGCCCACTTGAATTTGTTTGGGCCCATGTGGCTGAAGCACACATTGGGCGTGAGGTCCAATGGGCCTTCTCTCGGCCCACTTTCTCGTGGGCTCTAGTTCTCGGCCCAAAATTTCCTTTTTCGAGAATTTCGAGCAAACCAATAAACCGGAGGATTAACGAGGTGACGTCCTATAGGTTAGTCTTGAAATCATTGAAAGTTCGATACCCAAATTCGGATTCTAATTCATGGTCAAAGTCGATCAATTGCGACTTTAGTGTATCTCAAACTAACGGGTGGCTTTTAGGAATTACGTGTATTCGACCCGTGGTTGATTTGATATCAAACCACGTTTAAACTTTCTCGAGTCATGGGTGACCTTGATTGTCATCTAATTGCAATGGGTCAATCGCTAGTTTCAAAGTACACGATCGTTAGGAATTGGTTTAGGATCATTCGCAATCCAGACAATGGTCAGGCGGAATCACCCACGATCCGATTATATACTATTGGTGAATCATTCTATAACCGTTCCTTGATCGGTTTATAATGACTCAAAATTGTCCCTCGTCAATCCTTATGGTCGAATTGTCAATCCATGATCGAGTTCTCAGGTCGTGCGTATTTAATTCCTTAACAGCCTTTCCCCAATGGTTAGTCCTCTCATCAGTTATCAATTCAGAGCGAGATTTAACTAAGAGTACATCGATGAAATAATTATTTCATAAATCTCGAAAATGGTCGAATTTCAAGATATCACAAATATGGTAATTATGGTTGGAGGTGGCAATAGGGGTTGTAGGCCCTTTTTTATTTAACTCATTTTCAATGGGTCAAGTGGTATGCGAGTTTTTATTATTCATTGCAGGTGTGAATGGGTAAAAAAATAAAACCCACTTGGATTTGATATGAAATAGACCCAATTTCTAACTCATTTTAGTAAGGGTTAATACCACGGAAAACTCTAAACCGTTATACTTGTGACAAATTTACACTGCACTAATTTTTTGACCACAAAAAACCCCAGGTGTACCGGTTTGTGATTTTTCGTAGTATTAATTCAATTTAATGGAGGGTAAATTTGTCACAAATGTACCAATTTGGGGTTTTTGGTGGTAAAAAAATTAATTTGGGGTAAATTTGTCATAAGTGTACCGATTTGGGGTTTTTCTTTGAAAATTTGAAAATCCATTTACATCATCATGCATTGAAAGCAAGTGTTTTTTTTTTTTTACCATTTTGGCCAAACCATTAAAAAAGAAAATTCACATTTATCTTTTGTGAATAAAAATTGTTACCATGTACAGACAGTTATTTTAATCCACCCAAAAATTTTTTATTTCCAAAATATAAAGCAAATGCCAATTTTCCACTACATGCCAATTTCCACTAGACCTTTCGCCTCACCGCCACTTTCACGCCCCCATCGGTAACCTGACTCTCAAACCTTTTTTATTTCCAAAATATAAAGCAAATGCCAATTTTACACTATATGTCAATTTCCACTAGACCTTTCGCCTCATCGCCACTTTCACGCCCCCATCCATAACCCGACTCTCACACCTGTCCACGCAAGTGATCCTGTTTGTCAGCGCAACTCTCACCCAAGTTTTCACATTGCTCATATGCCACTTGAAATCCGAGCCGACAACCTTACCCAATCACTCGAGCTGCCTCATTGATTTGGGAATTTAGTCCATTGAGTCACCCATTCTTTAGAGGCAAAAATTTAATGAAAAAATTGTTAACAATTAGAGCCTAGGTTAGGTCTGGGTCGAGTCGGGTGTCGCATAAAGATGAGTCGATATGGGTTATATACATCAATTTGGATCGGATCGTATTTGACCCATCCCAACTCAACCCGACCCATCCATTTGACGGGTCTAGTTATGATGGGGATTATAAATAATTGAAAAATGCCAGCAGATGCGTGCCTAAAAAATCCACGTGGTAGTATTTTTAACTTAAACTATGCTTTCAATAACTAATTGAATTAATGAAAACGAAAGCACATTGCTGATGTTGTATACACGCAATATCATTATGTAAAGACAACTACAATAACATAAATTCTAAACGCAAATGAAACCATCTCGTTCTCAATGTATGTATATGTGGTGCAACAATAAGCCAAAATGCGGCTATTATGAATAGATCAAGCCTTCCAATAAAGCCTCTCCTTTCTCATACACATAATGCATTAGCCGGCAAGAAAAGATAAAAGAGAAGAATTATATAAAGCGTCATTTTCCTATATCTGCGCAAAGGAAGAGAGAAAATTCTCGCAGCACATTTACTTAGCTCGCGTTTTCTTATACGTGTTCATGGAACAAAAGCCGAATGGGAAATTGAGAAAGAGAACTCAGTTTTTGCTACGAGCGTGTACTTGGTCAAGGGACAACTTCGCTGATTAATTCTTCTTGCGCGTGAAGTTGCCTTCGCTCTCGATATGTCCACACACTATCATCGCTACTATGGAAGAGAGAACAGCGTCCATTCTGCATTTGGCAACACATAGCTTCTCTTTGAAAGGGACGGCCAGAATACAAGATGAGACTCTTTCTTTAGAAAGTGACCTCCTTCTTATATTTATCTGAATCTTGGTTGTCTTCTGCTGCTGTACGCATATAAATACTCGCGACCTCCTCCCAGCATTTCATCCACAGCAACAAACACAAGCCATCTTCATTACTCACGGAGAGACAGTAAAGAAGTCCCCATTGAAAGTTAAACTCGATCTCTTCATTTTGCGGAGACTTTTGCTTTCGGGGATGGCGAAAAGTGTGCTTTTGATTTGTTTCTTGGGTCTAGTATTTGCTTTTGCGGCAGCTGATCAAAGCCCTCTCCAGGATTTCTGTGTCGCTCAAGCTGGCAGTTCTGGTAATCAATGCATGTTTGTGAATGTGTGAAGAGTTTTGATAGTGCTTATGGTTTCCCTAGTAGAACTTTACCTTGTATAGTTAATACTGTAGAATGAGTCTGTCTATGTTAGGTAATCCGCTAGAGGCTTTCATTTGATAAAATAAACCCTTAACAGCATGCCTGATATAATTCAAAGAACGAAATCTTTCCCAGCAAAATAATGTGTAAACTACTTCTAGAGAAGGCTTTTTGATACTTTTTCCATATTTGTTGCCCCCTCATCTTGCAAATTTCATGTTTTACCAGCAAATACCATCTGCTGCTTCACTCATTCAATTTTTGTTCCTCACAATACAGTGCTCGTGAATGGCCTAGCCTGCAAGGACCCCAAAACAGTTCAGGCAAATGACTTCTCCTTCAGTGGGCTCCATCTTCCAGGCAACACGTCAAACCCTGTTGGCTCCAAGGTCATGCCGGTGACCGTGACCCAGCTCCCGGGGCTCAACACTCTCGGAATCTCCATGGCGCGCATCGACATTGCACCATGGGGAATCAACCCGCCCCACATTCACCCACGAGCCACCGAGATTTTGTTAGTCTTGGAAGGAACCCTCGAAGTAGGTTTCATCACTTCCAACCCCGACAACCGCCTCATTTCCAAGATCTTGCGAAAGGGCGACGCGTTTGTCTTCCCTCAAGGCCTTATCCATTACCAGAGAAATACCGGTTTTGGGAATGCAGTCGCCATCGCAGCTCTCGGTAGCCAAAACCCTGGTGTCATTACAATCGCTAATGCTGTGTTTGGGTCGACGCCCGATATTTCCGTAGACATTCTTGCCAAGGCATTCCAAGTTGATAAAACTGTCGTTAGCCTAATTCAGTCAAAATTTTAGAACAGCAACCAATGGGAAGTATCGGAGGTAATGGTGTGTGAGAGTAAAGTCCATCAATTCGTTTGTTTAAGCTTGTGTTTTGCTTCTGTTGTATTTATTTTGGTTTTCAGTAACGCTATTGACTGATTTGTTATTTACAATTGTGACCCGATTTAGTAGCCTTTTTTACCCAAATTCAACTCTGATCTCTCTCTCTCTCTCTCATATTTTATCGGTTATATAGCTGCCCCGCCGCGGGGCTTCCAAATCATCAATCAGAGGTAATTTGACAAACAAAAAATTAAAATTATGCCACATAGACGTAAATGTTCTTATTTTATCTAAGAGCATTTTCTGTCTCATTAAGAGTAGTTTTTCAAAATGGACGATTCTAGTATTCTATTCCTAAAAGGTGGATTTTTCTTGATGATGTTCGATATCTTAAAAAGTTAGTAAGTGCCAAAAAATTTGTTGGTAAAATTGTGCCGGTCACCTGATTTCTTCCAGTAACTTTTTGGTGCCTTATTGACACTATTATTAAAATAAAAAAATTCTTTCTGAAAATTTACAAATCATAAGCATTTCTTATCTTTATTAACTTAAATTAATTTTCTTATGAACACTTTGGATTAACTAACTCATAAACGAACTTACTAATTTTTATTTGAGTAGTTTATTTTGTGCTTTGGGAAGATATATCACTATAATAGGAGCCATAAAGTACTAGCCAGTTCGGTTTGTAGCCACTACTAGAGAGAATAAATTGCAGATGAAAACGGAAATAGGTTTTGAGGCGTGTATACCACTTTCTTATTATTATTATTGCCCTCGTTGTGGTGGCCGAAGTATAGAAAGTAAGACACTCTTAGGATACAACAAAAGCCTCTAGAAAACTCTATTGATAAAACAGTGTGAAAAATTTAATTACTAGTCTAAATATATTATATTATATTATATATTACAATAAGAATTTCATATTGATCAATAGTCGCTTTCTTTCAATTTATGACTTTTTAAAGATGTAACCAACCTTCCAATGACAAGTTATGACTTTTGAAATGCAATCAAAATGACTATTCACGAATGATAACTTTAACTAGACACCCTTGACGTACAATACATACTGATTTTGACAAGTCATACTCTTTTAGTAAACAACAAATGTCATAGATGATCGACTAATATCATTACTTTAATATCTCAAATAACTTTATTTTTAATTTATCGATATCCTACAGACCTAAAAAAAGATTTATCGATATCCTCAAAATATTACAATCTACTCACAACTGCAAAAAATCATCATTCGTGTTGGTAAAGGGTGTCAAAATGCTAGCAGAGGAGATGTATCATCGCACTTAAAAATGTTTGCCATCGATATTGTCACACCTCGACCCTTGAGCACGCAACAACCCCTATTTCACTTAGGACAATTGAATGCGATGTCCCGGGACTCATCGTCGACCTTTCATTTTATCTTTCAATTATGCATGCGGAAGCGACAACAATCACCTAGTCATAACAATAAACAATAGGGATAGTAATAACAATGAACAACAGTCATGCCAAAACGCCATTTTATTTAATTACTAGATTAACCCCAAGGAAACACATTTACAAGTCTTTCAAGGGCAACTTTCCTTATAAGTCTACCAAAAAAGATATCGGACTGGGGGTCAATCTACTCCATCCAAAAGTGGGTCATCTAAAAAGAACCCATCACAGGTATGTCCTTCAAGGACTACCAACATAGTGGCTCGGCGAATCAAAATAGGGCGAGTCGGGATCATGCTCTGACGGTTTGTAATCCAACGGGTACACAAGATCAGGTTTGGTCTCGAGATTCTCCATTGACCCATCAGGTGGGTTAATGTCCATAGGGTCCCAGACCTCCTGCCTAGGGCCCCCATCTAGAGGACCATCGAAGCCCCTCAGAGGACCGTACAGGTTCTCACCCTCAAGAATGAACCATGCCTGGAACCGATGAGGGACCCACATAGCTAGACTCTAATCCACCCACACAGTAGACAGGTGCTGCTAAAAAGATGTGGCTTGCTGGGAAGAGGATGGGTAGTAATAATACTATCCATATCCTGCGGCACCCCAAACCGCATCAAGTGGTTCGCCATGCTAAAGCCCTGGAAAACAGTTAACAACAACAAATGAGATATAAATCTCAGCAAGTTAATGATCTAAGCCTTGTTTAGAAAGTCAACTCGTCTTGGATGCACCTTAAACATACAGCGATATAATGATGGTAGATCAATAGCAATGCAACCCCTTGCTTTGCTTTAGTTATACGCAGTGTCAGGCAACTCAGCACGGCATACACAAACACGCCATCACACAATCGCAGGCATCCTTACCTTGCCTTAGCACGTGCTCTGCACGTTATAAATCATCACGTGCCGTAATAATGCAATAAGCATATAACCTAATCAAAACACATAACAACTTTCCCATGCACGCTGTACCCATGCGTGTTCCGATTATTAAGACTATTTAGGGCCACGGCACAATCCTACGGGTTGGCAGTTTTCCAAAATGATCGACATCTATTGCGGCCACTTAGGGCACACCCGTTCTCGCACGGGGGTCTTTTGGTTTAACAGGGTATTGGTCACGGCCACTCAGGGCATGCCTGAAATCCATCAGGGGTCTCATCACAACCATTCAAGGCACACCCGCAATCAGGCGGGAGTTTTATCACGGCCAATCAAGGCACGCCTGCAACCATACGGGGGTAATAGTTCTCATTATGTGATCACGCAAGCACCTAAACCACTCAAGCCAATTTCATTTCTCCTCATTTAACCAATGTAGACAGGGTTCGTGCTCATACATCAAAATACTGTAACTTTCATGTCTAAAAATGCCATAATAAATTCACACGTGATCACATACACGCAATTGAACCGTCAAACTTTGCATGCTTCCCTTTTTAAACATCCTTGCCCTATTTAACTTATAAAACTTGACATATAAACCTGACACCTCGGGTTTTACTATTTACATGTCCACAAAAACCCTTTTAAAAATTAAATAACAAGGTTTCAAATAGGGCAATTATTTTTCAGGGTAAAGCAGGTAGTAAACAGTATGAAACGAGCATAATTCAACACTTAAATCAAACAGAAGACACCCATATAAAATCCACTTATTGCCCTAATTGCAATAACTTATCATTCAATTATCGAAAGCTTATCACCTAATTAGTGATAGCTTATCACTTAAATAACGATAACTTATCGCCCCTTTGATGATAGCTTATCACACTTTTTTCCGATAGCTTATTGTCCTTTTACGATAGCTTATCATTAATTCCTCAATAGCCTATTGCCTATTTGACGATAGCTTATCACTAAAATAACGATAGCTTATCGCTTAACTTTCCGATAACTTATCGCTAGTTAATAACCTATCAACTAATTAATGACCATTAATAACTAATCACCTAATTAACTTAATAAAAACTAATCCTAAGCAAGTTTAACGTACTAATCAAGGGATTAGAACGTTAACTCACCCGTTAACGATGTCAGTTACGTGAGAACGAAGGCAGCCACGTGAGTGACGACTGGCTTTGCTTGGAAACGGCAAGGGGCGGCGGCAACTCACGGCAAAGAGAGAGTAGGGTGTCGGTGGTGGCTTGGACGGGTGGCACGGGCGATGGACGACACACGGACGGTGGTGAGGACGGCTCAAGGCGACGGCGGCGGCGGCAGCGTGAGGTGGTGTGATGCACGGCAGCAAGGGGGGCAGCAAAGGGGAAAATCAAGAGGAAAAGATGAAGAACAAGAGAGAAAATGAGAGAGAGAATGGAGAGAGGAGGGGCCCGGTTCAAGAGGGGGTGAGGAGAGAGAGTGAGTGAGAGATATTTCTCTCTAGATAGGCTTCCTCTTCAAGCCAAGTTCAAGTGCCAAAATTTCATCATTTTCCCTCAGAAATAACCAAGACTTTCACTCCTCTTTGTCACTTCTCATTTAATGCTAGAGGGGCAAAATGGTCATTTCACAAAGTATAGTATAAAATACTATACGTGTATATGGGCTAAAATTTTGTACGGGCTCGTATAAATCAAGTTTGGGCTTAAAAGGATATAGAATGGGCTAGAATGGCTCGTGCGTTCAAATTGGGCTAGAAAATGGTAAAGTGAGCTTAGTGGGCCTCATTGGGCCCACTTGAACTTGTTTGGGCCCAAGTGGCCGAAGCACACATTGGGCGTGAGGCCCAATGGGCCTTCGCTCGGCCTACTTTCTCGTGGACTCTAGTTCTCTGCCCAAAATTTCCTTTTCCGAGAATTTCGAGCAAACCAATAAACCGGTGGATTAATGAGGCGACGTCCTATAGGTTAGTCTTGAAATCATTGAAAGTTCGATACCCAAATTCGGATTCTAATTCATGGTCAAAGTCGATCAATTGCGACTTTAGTATATCTCAAACTAACGGGTGGCTTTTAGGAATTATGTGTATTCGACCCGTGGTTGATTTGATATCAAACCATGTTTAAACTTTCTCGAGTCATGGGTGACCTCGATTGTCATCTAATTGCGATGGGTCAATCGCTAGTTTCAAAGTACACGATCGTTAGGAATTGGTTTAGGATCATTCGCAATCCATACAATGGTCAGGCGGAATCACCCACGATCCGATCGTATACTATTGGTGAATCATTCTATAATCGTTCCTTGATCGGTTTATAATGACTCAAAATTGTCCCTCGTCAATCCTTATGGTCGAATTGTCAATCCATGGTCGAGTTCTCAGGTCGTGCGTATTTAATTCCTTAACAGCCTTTCCCCAATGGTTAGTCCTCTCATCAGTTATCAATTCAAAGCGAGATTTAACTAAGAGTACATCGATGAAATAATTATTTCATATATCTCGAAAATGGCCGAATTTCAGGATATCACAAATATGGTAGTTATGGTTGGAGGTGGCAATAGGGGTTGTAGGTCCTTTTTTATTTTAACTCATTTTCAATGGGTCAGGTGGTATGCGAGTTTTTATTATTCATTGCAGGTGTGAATGGGTAAAAAAATAAAACACACTTGGATTTGATATGAAACAGACCCAATTTCTAACTCATTTTAGTAAGGGTTAATACCACGGAAAACTCTACACCGTTACACTTGTGACAAATTTACACTGCACTGATTTTTTGACCACAAAAAACCCCATGTGTACCGGTTTGTGATTTTTCGTAGTATTAATTCAATTTAATGGAGGGTAAATTTGTCACAAATGTACCAATTTGGGGTAAATTTGTCACAAATGTACCAATTTGAGGTTTTTCTTTGAAAATTTGAAAATCCATTTACATCATCATGCATTGAAAGCAAGTGTTTTTTTTTTTTACCATTTTGGCCAAACCATTAAAAAAGAAAATTCACATTTATCTTTCGTGAATAAAAATTGTTACCAAGTACAGACAGTTATTTTAATCCACCCAAAAAAATTTTATTTCCAAAATATAAAGCAAATGCCAATTTTCCACTATATGCCAATTTCCACTAGACCTTTCGCCTCATCGCCACTTTCACGCCCCCATCGGTAACCTGACTCTCAAACCTTTTTTATTTCCAAAATATAAAGAAAATGCCAATTTCACACTATATGTCAATTTCCACTAGACCTTTCGCCTCGTCGCCACTTTCACGCCCCCGTCCATAACCCGACTCTCAAACCTGTCCACGCAAGTGGTCCTGTTTGTCAGCGCAACTCTCACCCAAGTTTTCACATTGCTCATGTGCCACTTGAAATCCGAACCGACAACCTTACCCAATCACTCGAGCTGCCTCGTTGATTTGGGAATTTAGTCCATTGAGTCAACCATTCTTTAGAGGCAAAATTTTACTGAAAAAATTGTTAACAATTAGAGCCTGGGTTAGGTCTGGGTCGAGTCGGGTGTCGCATAAAAATGAGTCGATATGGGTTAAATACATCAATTTGGATCGGATTGTATTTGACCCATCCCAACTCAACCCGACCCACCCATTTGACGAGACTAGTTATGGTAGAGATCATAAATAATTGAAAAATGCCATCAGATGTGTGCCTAAAAAATCCATGTGGTAGTATTTTTAACTTAAAGTATGCTTTCAATAACTAATTGAATTAATGAAAACGAAAGCACATTGCTGATGTTGTATACACGCAATAATCATTATGTAAAGATAACTACAATAACATATATTCTAAACGCAAATGAAACCATCTCGTTCTCAATGTATGTATATGTGGTGCAACAATAAGCCAAAATGCGGCTATTATGAATAGATCAAGCCTTCCAATAAAGCCTCTCCTTTCTCATACACATAATGCATTAGCTGGCAAGAAAAGATAAAAGAGAAGAATTATATAAAGCGTCATTTTCCTATATCTGCGCAAAGGAAGAGAGAAAATTCTCGCAGCACATTAACTTAGCTCGCGTTTTCTTGTACGTGTTCATGGAACAAAAGCCGAGTGGGAAATTGAGAAAGAGAACTCATTTTTTGCTACGAGCGTGTACTTGGTCAAGGGACAACTTCGCTGATTAATTCTTCTTGCGCGTGAAGTTGCCTTCGCTCTCGATATGTCCACACACTATCATCGCTACTATGGAAGAGAGAACAGCGTCCATTCTGCATTTGGCAACACATAGCTTCTCTTTGAAAGGGACGGCCAGAATACAAGATGAGACTCTTTCTTTAGAAAGTGACCTCCTTCTTATATTTATCTGAATCTTGGTTGTCTTCTGCTGCTGTACGCATATAAATACTCGCGACCTCCTCCCAGCATTTCATCCACAGCAACAAACACAAGCCATCTTCATTACTCCCGGAGAGACAGAAAAGAAGTCCCCATTGAAAGTTAAACTCAATCTCTTCATTTTGCGGAGACTTTTGCTTTCGGGGATGGCGAAAAGTGTGCTTTTGATTTGTTTCTTGGGTCTAGTATTTGCTTTTGCGGCAGCTGATCAAAGCCCTCTCCAGGATTTCTGTGTCGCTCAAGCTGGCAGTTCTGGTAATCAATGAATGTTTGTGAATGTGTGAAGAGTTTTGATAGTGCTTATGGTTTCCCTAGTAGAACTTTACCTTGTATAGTTAATACTGTAGAATGAGTCTGTCTATGTTAGGTAATCCGCTAGAGGCTTTCATTTGATAAAATAAACCCTTAACAGCATGCCTGATATAATTCAAAGAACGAAATCTTTCCCAGCAAAATAATGTGTAAACTACTTCTAGAGAAGGCTTTTTGATACTTTTTCCATATTTGTTGCCCCCTCATCTTGCAAATTTCATGTTTTACCAGCAAATACCATCTGCTGCTTCACTCATTCAATTTTTGTTCCTCACAATACAGTGCTCGTGAATGGCCTAACCTGCAAGGACCCCAAAACAGTTCAGGCAAATGACTTCTCCTTCAGTGGGCTCCATCTTCCAGGCAACACGTCAAACCCTGTTGGCTCCAAGGTCACGCCGGTGACCGTGACCCAGCTCCCGGGGCTCAACACTCTCGGAATCTCCATGGCGCGCATCGACATTGCACCATGGGGAATCAACCCGCCCCACATTCACCCACGAGCCACCGAGATTTTGTTAGTCTTGGAAGGAACCCTCGAAGTAGGTTTCATCACTTCCAACCCCGACAACCGCCTCATTTCCAAGATCTTGCGAAAGGGCGACGCGTTTGTCTTCCCTCAAGGCCTTATCCATTACCAGAGAAATACCGATTTTGGGAATGCAGTTGCCATCGCAGCTCTCGGTAGCCAAAACCCTGGTGTCATTACAATCGCTAATGCTGTGTTTGGGTCGACGCCCGATATTTCCGTAGACATTCTTGCCAAGGCATTCCAAGTTGATAAAACTGTCGTTAGCCTAATTCAGTCAAAATTTTAGAAAAGCAACCAATGGGAAGTATCGGAGATAATGGTGTGTGAGAGTAAAGTCCATCAATTCGTTTGTTTAAGCTTGTGTTTTGCTTCTGTTGTATTTATTTTGGTTTTCAGTAACGCTATTGACTGATTTGTTATTTACAATTGTGACCCGATTTAGTAGCCTTTTTTACCCAAATTCAACTCTGATCTCTCTCTCTCTCTCTCTCATATTTTATCGGTTATATAGCTGCCCCGCCGCGGGGCTTCCAAATCATCAATCAGAGGTAATTTGACAAACAAAAAATTAAAATTATGCCACATAGACGTAAATGTTCTTATTTTATCTAAGAGCATTTTCTGTCTCATTAAGAGTAGTTTTTCAAAATGGACGATTCTAGTATTCTATTCCTAAAAGGTGGATTTTTCTTGATGATGTTCGATATCTTAAAAAGTTAGTAAGTGCCAAAAAATTTGTTGGTAAAATTGTACCGGTCACCTGATTTCTTCCAGTAACTTTTTGGTGCCTTATTGACACTATTATTAAAATAAAAAAATTCTTTCTGAAAATTTACAAATCATAAGCATTTCTTATCTTTATTAACTTAAATTAATTTTCTTATGAACACTTTGGATTAACTAACTCATAAACGAACTTACTAATTTTTATTTGAGTAGTTTATTTTGTGCTTTGGGAAGATATATCACTATAATAGGAGCCATAAAGTACTAGCCAGTTCGGTTTGTAGCCACTACTAGAGAGAATAAATTGCAGATGAAAACGGAAATAGGTTTTGAGGCGTGTATACCACTTTCTTATTATTATTATTGCCCTCGTTGTGGTGGCCGAAGTATAGAAAGTAAGACACTCTTAGGATACAACAAAAGCCTCTAGAAAACTCTATTGATAAAACAGTGTGAAAAATTTAATTACTAGTCTAAATATATTATATTATATTATATATTACAATAAGAATTTCATATTGATCAATAGTCGCTTTCTTTCAATTTATGACTTTTTAAAGATGTAACCAACCTTCCAATGACAAGTTATGACTTTTGAAATGCAATCAAAATGACTATTCACGAATCATAACTTTAACTAGACACCCTTCACGTACAATACATACTGATTTTGACAAGTCATACTCTTTTAGTAAACAACAAATGTCATAGATGATCGACTAATATCATTACTTTAATATCTCAAATAACTTTATTTTTAATTTATCGATATCCTACGGACCTAAAAAAAGATTTATCGATATCCTCAAAATATTACAATCTACTCACAATTGCAAAAAATCATCATTCATGTTGGTAAAGGGTGTCAAAATGCTAGCAGAGGAGATGTATCATCGCACTTAAAAATGTTTGCCATCGATATTGTCACACCCCGACCCTTGAGCACGCAACAACCCCTATTTCACTTCGGACAATTGAATGCGATGTCCCAGGACTCATCGCCAACCTTTCATTTTATCTTTCAATTACGCATGCGAAAGCGACAACAATCACCTAGTCATAACAATAAACAATAGTGATAGTAATAACAATCAACAACAGTCATGCCAAAACGCCATTTTATTTAATTACTAGATTAACCCCAAGGAAACACATTTACAAGTCTTTCAAGGGCACCTTTCCTTATAAGTCTACCAAAAAAGATATCGGGCTGGGGGTCAATCTACTCCATCCAAAAGTGGGTCATCTAAAAAGAACCCATCACAGGCATGTCCTTCAAGGACTACCAACATAGTGGCTCGGCGAATCAAAATAGGGCGAGTCGGGATCATGCTCTGACGGTTTGTAATCCAACGGGTACACAAGATCAGGTTTGGTCTCGGGATTCTCCATTGACCCGTCAGGTGGGTTAATGTCCATAGGGTCCCAGACCTCCTGCCCAGGGCCCCCATCTAGAGGACCATCGAAGCCCCTCAGAGGACCGTACAGGTTCTCACCCTCACGAATGAACCATGCCTAGAACCGATGAGGGACCTACATAGCTAGACTCTCATCCACCCACACAGTAGACAGGTACTGCTAAAAAAGATGTGACTTGCTGGGAAAATGATGGGTAGTAATAATACTATCCATATCCTGCGGCACCCCAAACCGCATCAAGTGGTTCGCCATGCTAAGGCCTTGGAAAACAGTTAACAATAACAAATGAGATATAAATCTCAGCAAGTTAATGATCTAAGCCTTGTTTAGGAAGTCAACTCGTCTCGGATGCACCTTAAACATACAGCGATATAATGATGGTAGATCAATAGCAATGCAACCCCTTGCTTTGCCTTAGTTATACGTAGTGTCAGGCAACTCAGCACGGCATACACAAACACGTCATCACACAATCGCAGACATCCTTACCTTGCCTTAGCACATGCTCTGCACGTTATAAATCATCACGTGCCGTAATAATGCAATAAGCATATAACCTAATCAGAATACATAACAACTTTCCCATACACGCTGCACCCATGCGTGTTCCGATCATTAAGACTATTTAGGGCCACGGCACAATCCTACGGGTTGGCGGTTTTCCAAAATGACTGACATCTATTGCGGCCACTTAGGGCACACCCGTTCTCGCATGGGGGTCTTCTGGTTTAATAGGGTATTGGTCACGGCCACTCAGGGCATGCCTGAAATCCATCAGGGGTCTCATCTATTGCGGCCATTCAAGGCACACCCGCAATCAGGCGGGGGTTTTATCACGGCCAATCAAGGCACGCCTGCAACCATACGGGGGTAACAGTTCTCATTATGCGATCACGCAAGCACCTAAACCACTCAAGCCAATTTCATTTCTCCTCATTTAACCAATGCAGACACGGTTCGTGCTCATACATCAAAATACTGTAACTTTCATGTCTAAAAATGCCATAATAAATTCACACGTGATCACATACACGCAATTGAACCGTCAAACTTTGCATGCTTCCCTTTTTAAACATCCTTGCCCTATTTAACTTATAAAACTTGATATATAAACCTGACACTTCTGGTTTTACTATTTACATGTCCACAAAAACCCTTTTAAAAATTAAATAACAAGGTTTCAAATAGGGCAATTATTTTTCAGGGTAAAGCAGGCATTAAACAGTATGAAACGAGCATAATTCAACACTTAAATCAAACAGAAGACACCCATATAAAATCCACTTATTGCCCTAATTGCAATAACTTATCATTCAATTATCGAAAGCTTATCACCTAATTAGTGATAGCTTATCACTTAAATAACAATAACTTATCGCCCCTTTGATGATAGCTTATCACACTTTTTTCCGATAGCTGATTGTCCTTTTACGATAGCTTATCATTAATTCCTCAATAGCTTATTGCCTATTTGACGATAGCTTATCACTAAAATAACGATAGCTTATCGCTTAACTTTCCGATAACTTATCGCTAGTTGATAACCTATCAACTAATTAATGACCATTAATAACTAATCACCTAATTAACTTAATAAAAACTAATCCTAAGCAAGTTTAACGTACTAATCAAGGGATTAGAACGTTAACTCACCCGTTAACGATGTCAGTTACGTAAGAACGAAGGCGGCCGTGTGAGTGACGACCGGCTTTGCTTGGAAACGGCGAGGGGCGGCGGCAACTCACGGCAAAGAGAGAGGAGGGTGCCGGTGGTGGCTTGGATGGGCGGCACGGGCGATGGACGGCACATGGACGGTGGTGAGGACGGCTCAAGGCGACGGCGGCGGCGGCAGCGTGAGGTGGTGTGATGCACGGCAGCAAGGGGGGCAGCAAAGTGGAAAATCAAGAGGAAAAGATGAAGAACAAGAGAGAAAATGAGAGAGAGAATGGCGAGACGAGGGGGCCGGTGCAAGAGGGGGTGAGGAGAGAGAGTGAGCGAGAGAGAATGAGAGATATTTCTCTCTAGATAGGCTTCCTCTTCAAGCCAAGTTCAAGTCCCAAAATTTCATCATTTTCCCTCATAAATAACCAAGACTTTCACTCCTCTTTGTCACTTCTCATTTAATGCTAGAGGGGCAAAATGGTCATTTCACAAATTATAGTATAAAATACTGTACGTGTATATGGGCTAAAATTTTGTACGGGCTCGTATAAATCAAGTTTGGGCTTAAAAGGATATAGAATGGGCTAGAATGGCTCATGGGTTCAAATTGGGCTAGAAAATGGTAAAGTGAGCTTAGTGGGCCTCATTGGGCCCACTTGAACTTGTTTGGGCCCAAGTGGCCGAAGCACACATTGGGCGTGAGGCCCAATGGGCCTTCGCTCGGCCTACTTTCTCGTGGGCTCTAGTTCTCGGCCCGAAATTTCCTTTTTCGAGAATTTCGAGCAAACCAATAAACCGGAGGATTAACGAGGCAACATCCAATACGTTAGTCTTGAAATCATTGAAAGTTCGATACCCAAATTCAGATTCTAATTCATGGTCAAAATCGATCAATTGCGACTTTAGTATATCTCAAACTAACGGGCGGCTTTTAGGAGTTACGCGTATTCGACCCGTGGTTGATTTGATATCAATCCACGTTTAAACTTTCTCGAGTCATGGGTGACCTCGATTGTCATTTAATTGCGATGGGTCAATCGCTAGTTTCAAAGTACACGATCATTAGGAATTGGTTTAGGATCATTTGCAATCCATACAATGGTCAGGCGGAATCACCCCCGATCCGAATGTATACTATTGGTGAATCATTCTATAACCGTTCCTTGATCGGTTTATAATGACTCAAAATTGTCCGTCGTCAATCCTTATGGTCGAATTGTCAATCCATGGTCGAGTTATCAGGTCGTGCGTATTTAATTCCTTAACAGCCTTTCCCCAATGGTTAGTCCTCTCATCAGTGATCAATTTAGAGCGAGATTTAACTAAGAGTACATCGATGAAATAATTATTTCATATATCTCGAAAATGATCGAATTTCAGGATATCACAGATATGGTAGTTATGGTTGGAGGTGGCAATAGGGGTTGTAGGCCCTTTTTTATTTTAACTCATTTTCAATGGGTCAAGTGGTGTGCAAGTTTTTATTATTCATTGCAGGTGTGAATGGGTAAAAAAATAAAACACACTTGGATTTGATATGAAACAGACCCAATTTCTAACTCATTTTAGTAAGGGTTAATACCACGGAAAACTCTAAACCGTTTCACTTGCGACAAATTTACACTGCACTAATTTTTTGACCACCAAAAACCCCAGGTGTATCGGTTTGTGATTTTTCGTAGTATTAATTCAATTTAATGGAGGGTAAATTTGTCACAAATGTACCAATTTGGGGTTTTTGGTGGTCAAAAAGTTAATTTGGGGTAAATTTATCACAAGTGTACCGATTTGGGGTTTTTCTTTGAAAATTTGAAAATCCATTTAGATCATCATGCATAGACAGCAAGTGTTTTTTTTTTTAACCATTTTGGCCAAACCATTAAAAAAGAAAATTCACATTTATCTTTTGTGAATAAAAAGTGTTACCATGTACAGACAGTTATTTTAATCCACCCAAAAAAATTTTATTTCCAAATAATAAAGCAAATGCCAATTTCTACTAGACCTTTCGCCTCACCGCCACTTTCATGCCCCCATCGGTAACCCGACTCTCAAACCTTTTATTTCCAAAATATAAAGCAAATGCCAATTTTACACTATATGTCAATTTCCACTAGACCTTTCGCCTCATCTCCACTTTCACGCCCCGTCCATAACCCGACTCTCAAACCTGTCCACGCAAGTGGTCCTGTTTGTCAGCGCAACTCTCACCCAAGTTTTCACATTGCTCACGTGCCACTTGAAATCCGAGCCAACAACCTTACCCAATCACTCGAGCTGCCTCATTGATTTGGGAATTTAGTCCATTGAGTCACCCATTCTTTACAGGCAAAATTTTAATGAAAAAATTGTTAACAATTAGAGCCTGGGTTAGGTCTGGGTCGAGTCGGGTGTCGCATAAAAATGAGTCGATATGAGTTAAATACATCAATTTGGATCGGATTGTATTTGACCCATCCCAACTCAACCCGACCCACCCATTTGACGGGCCTAGTTATGGTAGCGATTATAAATAATTGAAAAATGCCACCAGATGTGTGCCTAAAAAATCCATGTGGTAGTATTTTTAACTTAAAGTATGCTTTCAATAACTAATTGAATTAATGAAAACGAAAGCACATTGCTGATGTTGTATACACGCAATATCATTATGTAAAGACAACTACAATAACATAAATTCTAAACGCAAATGAAACCATCTCGTTCTCAATGTATGTATATGTGGTGCAACAATAAGCCAAAATGCGGCTATTATGAATAGATCAAGCCTTCCAATAAAGCCTCTCCTTTCTCATACACATAATGCATTAGCTGGCAAGAAAAGATAAAAGAGAAGAATTATATAAAGCGTCATGTTCCTATATCTGCGCAAAGGAAGAGAGAAAATTCTCGCAGCACATTTACTTAGCTCGCGTTTTCTTATACGTGTTCATGGAACAAAAGCCGAATGGGAAATTGAGAAAGAGAACTCATTTTTTGCTACGAGCGTGTACTTGGTCAAGGGACAACTTCGCTGATTAATTCTTCTTGCGCGTGAAGTTGCCTTCGCTCTCGATATGTCCACACACTATCATCGCTACTATGGAAGAGAGAACAGCGTCCATTCTGCATTTGGCAACACATAGCTTCTCTTTGAAAGGGACGGCCAGAATACAAGATGAGACTCTTTCTTTAGAAAGTGACCTCCTTCTTATATTTATCTGAATCTTGGTTGTCTTCTGCTGTTGTACGCATATAAATACTCGCGACCTCCTCCCAGCATTTCATCCACAGCAACAAACACAAGCCATCTTCATTACTCACGGAGAGACAGAAAAGAAGTCCCCATTGAAAGTTGAACTCGATCTCTTCATTTTGCGGAGACTTTTGCTTTCGGGGATGGCGAAAAGTGTGCTTTTGATTTGTTTCTTGGGTCTGGTATTTGCTTTTGCGGCAGCTGATCAAAGCCCTCTCCAGGATTTCTGTGTCGCTCAAGCTGGCAGTTCTGGTAATCAATGCATGTTTGTGAATGTGTGAAGAGTTTAGATAGTGCTTATGGTTTCCCTAGTAGAACTTTACCTTTTATAGTTAATACTGTAGAATGAGTCTGTCTATGTTAGGTAATCCGCTAGAGGCTTTCATTTGATAAAATAAACCCTTAACAGCATGCCTGATATAATTCAAAGAACGAAATCTTTCCCCGCAAAATAATGTAAACTACTTCTAGAGAAGGCTTTTTGATACTTTTTTCATATTTGTTGCCCCCTCATCTTGCAAATTTCATGTTTTACCAGCAAATACCATCTGCTGCTTCACTCATTCAATTTTTGTTCCTCACAATACAGTGCTCGTGAATGGCCTAGCCTGTAAGGACCCCAAAACAGTTCAGGCAAATGACTTCTCCTTCAGTGGGCTCCATCTTCCAGGCAACACGTCAAACCCTGTTGGCTCCAAGGTCACGCCGGTGACTGTGACCCAGCTCCCGGGGCTCAACACTCTCGGAATCTCCATGGCACGCATCGACATTGCACCATAGGGAATCAACCCGCCCCACACTCACCCACGAGCCACCGAGATTTTGTTAGTCTTGGAAGGAACCCTCGAAGTAGGTTTCATCACTTCCAACCCTGACAACCGCCTCATTTCCAAGATCTTGCGAAAGGGCGACGCGTTCGTCTTCCCTCAAGGCCTTATCCATTACCAGAGAAATACCGGTTTTGGGAATGCAGTCGCCATCGCAGCTCTCGGTAGCCAAAACCCTGGTGTCATTACAATCGCTAATGCTGTGTTTGGGTCGACACCCGATATTTCCGTAGACATTCTTGCCAAGGCATTCCAAATTGATAAAACTGTCGTTAGCCTAATTCAGTCAAAATTTTAGAACAGCAATCAATGGGAAGTATCGGAGGTAACGGTGTGTGAGAGTAAAGTCCATCAATTCGTTTGTTTAAGCTTGTGTTTGGCCATGTATCTTTCAAAATTCAACTTTCTTTCTGTTGATTGTATTTTCCAGTATCGTCCTTGAATGGTTTATTATTGTTTGTGACCCAATTTTTTTGTTATTTTGACCCAAATTTAAATATCTCTCTGCCATTGGTTATATTACATCTACGTGGCTTCCACATCATCAATTATAGGCAATTTAGCTGAATAAAGATGAAAATGTGCCACATAGACAAATCTGTTACTTTTTCATTGAGGAACCTTTTGTTCCATCGTATACATACTGTAGGAGTATCGTTTGAAAATACATGAGGTATCGATGTAACAGTGTCAAAATTGGAGATATTTCGTTGTAATATACGTAAGGTATATGTCAAAGTGAAATTAGATTTTTTTTCTAAAGGGTGCTTAAGCAAAGTGGATTTTCATGACCAATAGTAGAAAATGATTATTAAAATATGTCTCGAGTTTGAGTCCGTGAACGAAACCCGATTTGAGATAAATTATTATTTGTTTGGAAGTTTGAAATATTGAGCAAAGAAAGGTGGACAGATAATTTCTTTTTACTGGAATCGGCCAACGTATAAAAGAAAGATGCACTTTCTTGATTCAGTTGAAGTCACTGTGACGAAGAGGAAAGTCCAAGATGGACTTTGTCGACCAATCCCACGAAAGGCAGAAAAGGAAAGTCCAATGTTGGACCCTTGACCGTGAGTTTTATGGCTAACGTGTTAGAGAAATAAAAAGAAAAGGGAAAGTACAGTTGGACTTATTTCCTTATACAATTCGATGTTAACCTCTTGACCAATCCAATATTTACTTTCTTTTGGTGGTGGCTCATATAGCAATCTCAAGGGCTTGTTTCGTGCGAAATAGTTGATGTAAGTCCTTTTGAAGCACCGTTTCCTCTCTGAGTGCCGTGGGTCATCCATAGGTGCTGGGTGCTTGGCATTGGGTTCATAATTTTGTTCGTGAAATTACACCAAGAATTCAAGTTTTAGTAGCGATTAAATATTGTGGTAAGATTTGTGTATAATTCTTTCGCGTGATTGAGAGATTATATTGTGAGGAATTGTGGAGCTAAACGTTGCGTGAGTTATTGGGTGTAATTGGGGTTTGGGAAATACTAAGAGTGTTTGAGTAACTCGAGTGTGGTTGTAATCTCTATTGTGTCGCTTGATTTATTGTAGAATTTTGTGCTACTTTCCCCGTGGACGTAGGTCAATACGACTGAACCACGTAAATCTTGTGTCCGATTTATTTTCTTGTTCTGTCAATTTTATTGTTCAATCGCTTGGCTTCCGCAACAATTGGTATCAAAGCCTGGCTTGGCTGAGTTGAAGCAAATCGATGGCAACAAAAGAAGGAAAAGTGAAAATTGATAGATTTGATGGGAAGGATTTTGGTTTCTGGAAGATGCAGATTGAAGATCATCTATATCAGATGAAACTGCAATTGCCCCTGTCTAGGGAGAAACTAGAGACGATGAAGCAAGCTGACTAGAAATTGCTGGATAGACGAGCTTTGGATGTTATTCGGCTGACGTTGGCTCGTAACGTCGCGTTTAACATCGTGAAAGAGAAGACCACTGCGGGTTTGATGAAAGCCCTGTCGGACATGTATGAGAAACCCTCTGCGATCAACAAGGTTTATTTGATGCGATATCTGTTTAACTTGAAGATGAGCGAATGTGCGTCAGTTGCTGATCATATCAATGAATTCAATATGATCGTTAGTCAATTGAGTTCAGTTGAGATTGACTTTGAAGACGAGGTACGTGCTTTGATTCTATTATCCTCATTGCCTGATAGTTGGAATACTACTGTTACTGCTGTTAGTAATTTATTTAGGTCAACAAGTTTGACATTTGCTGGTGTTCGAGATTTAATTCTGAGTGAAGACATCCGTAAAAGAGAATCTGGCAAATATTTATATACTGCTTTAGTAGGTGAAATAAGAGGAAGAACTGATACTTGTGTTAGCAGAAGTAGTATAAATATGAATAGACGAAGTCAGTTTAGGATTGGTGGTATTGTCTGTTGGAGTTGTGGCAAGAGGGAGCATCTTCGAAGGGATTACCTTAAGCTGAAGAACGAGAAGGGTAAAGGAATTAGAATTGAGTTTGCGGATGATGTTACAGCTATAGTATAAATAGAAGTAGTATAAATATGAATAGACAAAGTCAATCTAGGACAAGCGGTATTGTCTGTTGGAGTTGTGGCAAGAGGGGGCATCTTCGAAGGATTGCCTTAAGCTGAAGAACGAGAAGGGTAAATGAATTAGAGTTGAGTTTGCGGATGATGTTGCAGCTATAGCAGATAGTAATTTGGATAGTGCTGATTTTGTCTTGTCTATCACTGATGATTCATCGTTTTGCAGATGGATTATGGATTTTGGTTGTTCTTTTCATGCTACACCAAACAGGAATTGGTTTACTACTTATCAGTGCATGGATAGTAGTAAAGTGCAGTTGGGGAACAACTTTAAGTGCGATGTTATTAGTATTGGTAATGTTAGAATCAGAATGCTTGATAGTATTGTGAGGACATTGACTGGAGTGAGGCATGTTCCAGAATTGAAGAAAAATTTGATTTCCTTGAGTGCCCTGGATTCAGTTGGATGCCGGTATTCTTCAAAATGTGGAGTTTTGAAGGTTCTTCGAGGTTCTATGGTAATAATGAAGGAATCAAGCACAATGGTCTGTATGAGCTTCAAGGTGAGGCAGTAATGGAATTCATTGCGGAGACATTGAATGCATCGGTTCGAGAGTCTGAATTGTGGCATATGCGTTTGGGGCACATCATCGAGAGAAGCCTGAAGGATCTAAGTGAAAAAAATTTGCTATGTGGTTTTATGGCTAACGAACTGAATGTATGCAGGTGATGTGATTTAGATCAACGGTGGAAAGTGCAGTTCAATACGGTTGTCAGAGAAACCACGGATATTGCATAATTAATTCACTTGGATGTTTGCAGGTTTTCTCGGTTTCCTTCGAGGAAGAGTGCCAGATTAATGCTAACAGTTGTTAATGACTACTCGAGGAAGACTTGGGTATTTGTGCTAATGCACAAGTTTGATGCTATTGTCAGGATCATGCGATTAAAGGCTTTGATCGAAAAGGAGACTAGTAAAATGATTAAGCGGGTGTGGACTGACAATAGTATGGAGTTTTCCTCGGAGCTGTTAAATGAATTCTGTATGAAGGAAGGCACAGTGAAACATCGCACTAGTGCCAATGAACCACAGCATGTTGCAAAATTGATGAACAGAACATTATTAGAGACGACCTATAAAATGCTCTCTAGTGCTGGTATGGCAAGAAGATTCCTGGCGGATGCGCAAAGTATGATGAGCTACCTGAAGAATAGATCCCCATCAACTGCGATTGAATGTCAGACTCCCGAAGAAGTGTGGTCAAGTAACATTGCTGATTATTCTGCTCTTAGAATATTTGGTTGCTTATGTTATGTTCAAGTTAGTGATGGTAAGCTCGATAGAAGGGCAAGAAAGTGCATGTTCCTAGATTATGCACAAGATGAGCGGGGCTATAAGTTGTGGTGCCAGGAATAAAATTCACCCGTTATCAGCAGAGAAGTTACATTTGACGAGTCTCCAATACTTTTGGCTAGGAGTGATTATAGCAGTGTTTATACGGATCTGAACGGTGTTCAGCTTGAGGTGGAGTTGCAACCATAAGCTCTTGAGGTAGTGAGTACTAACGAAATAATCGACGTAGATGGTGCTTGAAGCGAGATGGAGTCTGTAGAGCTAACAGTTGCAGTAACTGCTGATATTGACAAGGTGCGTATTCAATCTTTTGACAGATATAGATGCAACGATGGTTTTGCTTTATTTGCGGTTGAGGAGATTATATCAAAAAATCCTTGTGGAGCAATTAAAGGTGCATGTAGAGTTGGTGTTCTGATGAGATCCACGGTTATGGCGAAGTTCAAGCGAGGCTTAGACTTGAAAGACGTTTGTGGCAGTTGAGCCCATTGGTGTTGTGGGAGAGTAGTAGTGAAATTCTAACGAAGTGATTGTAACTTGGCTCAAACGTTGAGCCAAGATAGAGATTGTTAAAATATGTCTCGAGTTTGAGTCCGTGATCGAAACCCTATCCGAGACAAATTATTTTTTATTTGGAAGTTTGAAATATTAAGCAAAGAAAGGTGGATAGATAATTTCTTTTTAGTGGAATCGGCCAACGTATAAAAGAAAGATGCACTTTCTTGATTCAGTTGAAGTCACTGTGACGAAAAGAAAAGTCCAAGATGGACTTTGTCGACCAATCCCACGAAAGGCAGAAAAGGAAAGTCCAATGTTGGATTCTTGACCGTGAGTTTTATGGCTAACGCGTCAAAGAAATAAAAAGAAAAAGGAAAGTACAGTTGGACTTATTTCCTTATCCAATTCGGTGTTGACCTCTTGACCGATCCAATATTTACCTTCTTTTGGCGGTGGCTCATATATCAATCTCAAGGGTTGGTTTCGTGCGAAATAGTTGATGTAAGTCCTTTTGAAGCACCGTTTCCTCTCTGAGTGCCGTGGGTCATCTATAGGTGCTGGGTGCTTGGCATTGAGTTCATGATTTTGTTTGTGGAATTTGTGATATCCCCAATTTGGACCACGTCGACCAAAGGAAAATTGCCATGAAATTGGCGAGCAGATCGATTCGAGGGTCAATCATGGATCGGCCGATATGATCGGAATAGGTATTTAAAGGATCGGTCATGGTTCGATCGAATGATCGTCTATGGATCGGCCAAGGAATTGATAATGAAATGACTTCCAGTCACGCAAGTCGATTAGAGTGATTTAATCATGGATCGACCATTCAACCATGATGGTCGGTAGTGGAATGATCCCGGGCATCTATGGATCGACACCGTGCGGGTATGTATTGATCTCGGGTGATTCCGCTCGGCCATGCATCAGTCGCGGGCGTCCATGGACCGATTCCGTTGTGTTCGATTCCACGTAACTACATAACAACCGAGGGTCGACCATGGATCATTGATGCTTGAACATAGACCAGTCGCAAATCGGCCATGGATCGTTGCGTTGAGTCGGGTAGACCATGGCCGAGTCGTGTGCTAGGCCAAAAGCCTTGTGGCTTGGTCGTGGATCGGGCTTTATGCTGACCTTGCAAGCCAGGCCTTGTGCCCGTCCATGGACCAGTCGTGTGCCCATTAACGCCACAAGCCCGCCTAGTGCCCAACTGTGTGCCAGTCATTGTGCTTGACACTTGTGTCAGGCCTTATGCCTATCAGTTCCGGCCTAAACCTAGTTTCGTGTCAACCAGACTTGGCCAGGGCCATGCATTGTGCCTGGCCGTGAGCTAATGCTTATGTATGGTCCATGTCCCAGCTCTTCACTCGTGCGGCCCAACCGTGCGCTCGGCAAGCCAATCGTTTGGCCCGGCTCCATGCCCATGCAATTGGCCCTATGCCGTGCGACCGGCCAGGTACCTGTGTGGCCCGACTGTGTGCCCGGCCCTACGCTCGCGCGACCAGGCCGTGTACCAAGCCTTGCACCTGGTTAGACCCGTCCGATCAGGTCATGTGCCAAGACATTCCAGCTAGTTTGGCCTTGCGCCGTTCAGCCCAGTTTTTGGCTCGATTGTGTCCAATCATACTTGGACATATTATTACACCGAACCTCGGTTCCAAATGGGATGGTCGATCGTTTATGCACTTGAAATACCTAAATTACCTTAGTTGCTTATTAAGTTAAGCCTTAGTGAAAATTTAGTGTCCAAAGGAAGGTGTGCCATTAGAATTAATAAGAACCCCCAATTATTGAATGTTCTTGAGAAGGCCACATGGTTCACGCCCGAGAGCTTCTTGGAACAAGAATGTAAGTTGACTTGACTAGTTGGCCAATAATGGAACCTGTCTTACAAGAACCAATAATGGAGACCAACCCCAATAATAGAGCCATGGACCAATAATGGAACTTGTCTTGTAAGAACCAATAATTTTGGAGTCTAGAGGGATGATTCACGCCCAAAGGGATTTCATGGGCTAGAAGACAAATTGACAACTTCCTTTGTAAGTTGTTACTAATTGAACTTGGCATAGAAGACACCAATAATTGACACATAACCAATAATTGAGGTGTCTTGAGGAAGACACCAATAATTGTGTCTTGAAGACCAAGACCAAGAGACTCACGCCCTGTGACATTTTGAAATTCGACTCATTTTTCAGGATTTATGAAATGATTGTATCTTCGATGCACTTTAGTTAAATCTCACTCGGAATTGATCACTCTTGAGAAGACTAACCATTAGGGAATGGCTAGCTAGGAATCAAGTACGTAGACCTAAGAACTTGGCCGTAGATCGATACTTCAACCATAAGGATTGACGAGGGGATATTTTGGGCCATTATGGACCGATTCAAGGATGGTTATGGAACGATTAGCAAATATCGTATAATTGGATCGCGAGTGATTCCGATTGACCATTGTACGAATTTCGAACGATTCCAAACCTAATCCAGATGATCGCGTCAATTGAAACTAGTGATTGACCCTTGTAATTACATGACAACCGAGGTCACCATGGCTCGAGTAAATTTAGATGTGGCCCGATATCAAATCAGCCACGAGTCGATACGCGTAACTCCTAAAAGCCGCCCGTTAGTTTGAGATGCACTAAAGTTGCATTTAATCGAATTTGACCATTACTTGGAATCCGGACTTGGGAATCGAATTTCTCAAAAGCCACGACTAATTCATTGGACGATGTCACATTTGGCGTGGCCAACCTTAGGGCCACTCGGATTTGTTGAAAAAGTGAAATTTGGATCGGGAGTGGAAAATGACCATTTTGCCCCTGGGATTATTTGAATTCGTTTGAAAGGTTGAAGGGCAATTTGGACATATGGGTTTTCCCTCCTTTGGCCGAAATTCATGGATAGGTATGTCCCTCCCCATCTTGCTTATTTATTTTGTGTGTCATTTAGGAATTTTGGGAAAATAATGTGAGGAATTATGTAGACCCTTGGATCTTGACTTGGAGAAAGGGATGGAATGTGAGCCCTTGGATGTGTGAGTAGGGGTGGGTGATGGGGTTTTTAGTGGGGTTAGTAGAGAAAAATCTGATTAAGTCTTCTCTCTCTCTCTCTTCTTCTTCTTCTTTTCCTTCATGTCTTCTCGCTTCTTCCGTTTCTCGCTCGCTTCACTACCGCTACTACTGTTGCTTCGTTTGTACTTTTGCTTATGCTTCTGCTTCGTTGCTACTGCTGCTGCTTTCGTTTCTGCTTCTGCTCCGCTGCTGCTGTTCTGGCGACCTTGTTGCTGCCTCTTTCCCTTGAGTCATTTTTGTCTAGACTCGAGCTAAGTGGTTTCCTAACCCTTGACTAGGCTAAGGGGTTACTAATGGACATGTTAGGAGTTGATTCATGGCTGTGGATAGTTGGTTTAGTGGTTAGATGAGCTTGAATTGCTGAATGGTTCATGTTGGTTGATTCTCGGATTCATTGCTGCTATGCGTCTGTGTTTTTCTATTTTTGTGGAGATCAATATGGACAGAATTTGAGGAAGTGTTCTTCATAAAAGTTGACCCTAACATCTTGAAGTATGTCATATATTAAATATGGAATTTTTGGAGATCGTTTCGGGGTATTCGGGAGTCCATTTTCGGACCCTCAATACTCTGATGGAATTACTATTCACCCGACCGCGTGTCTTTCTGAATTTTTATAAAATTTTCCAAACCTCTTTTTAACAAAATTCCTTCATAAAAGTTGTCAATGACACTTGTGTCTATGCCATATAAAAATTTGAAGGTGTTCCAGGGATATTTGGGTACTGATTGAAAGGGATTTCTAAGGCCGAACTGTCTGCTTTGGTGGGCTAATTTTTTATCTAACTTTGGGTGATAAAAAGGGGTGTTTACAGTTGGAATTGGATTTCGTATCCTTCATGAAAAATGTTTATCAAAATGTTTTTAATGACATATCCAAATTTCAGAATTTTTGGAGTTTAATTACTATTTATTTCAAAAGAGTTTTTTAAGTCAAATTCTGTGCAAATTTGGTTTCTCTCTCTCGGGACCCTTTCGATGTAGTTGTTGCACGTGAGGGAGTGACTGATTGTGAATGTGTGTTCATGGCTTTAATTGATTGAACCGTGGCTGATTTCGTGGGCATGTAAACTGACTAATTGTGAATGTGTGTTCATGGCTTTAATTGGTGGAACCGTAGCTGATTTGGTGGGCGTGTAAACTGATTTGCATTGCTGGTGATTAAGCACATTCAAGTGATGTTCGAGCACGTGAATGACATGGAATTGAATGGTTCATGTGGCGTGTGTGATCACCTAAGTACCCTGATGCATGTGTATGTGTGATCACTTAAGCCCTGATGCATCTTTACGTGAGGATTGAACCCGTCCTGAGGCGTGTTACGCAGGACGATGCCCGGTTAAGCCAGAAGACTGCCAGCCTGATGCGTTTTATGCGGGTTGTGCCATGGGCCTGATGCGTGTTACGGTGGTCGTGAATAATCTGAACGGAAAAGCGGGTGTGTGTTGTGCATTGGTGTATGCAGTGTATCGAGATTGAGATGTGATCATGTTCGGATTATCGCCGGCAGACGTGCATGTGTAAGTCATATTCGGGATTGTATGTGTCTGTGAGTTATTGCTACATTATTGCGATTTGACTAACATGCAGAGCTTGTGCATGTTCCGAGATGAAGTAGGGATGTCTGTCTTTGTCTCGTCATGTTGATTGTTTGAATCTCATGTTTAGACTTGTCCGGGAGTATGCGTTGGCTTATGCGGGGCTTAGGTTGTTCGCTCATTGAGACTCGTTCTCATTGTTGAATTATAAACATTTTAGAACCCCGAGCCTTATGATGATGTGGAAGATCCAAGGACACTGCCAGGGTACCGCGATGATTGATGATGGGTCTAGTGGCTCGTCTTTTGAGGAACCCTCTTTTGGTATAGGGAAGTTAGGCTACCCAACCACCACCCCTTTTTGTTGAACGCTGTTTGATGTTAGTGGCCTAGTGTAAGGTTGTGTAAATAAATATTGTAAGTATGCCAAGTGTATGAACATGTTTGTTGTTATGTGTTCAAGCGAGTTCTCTACTATACCATCTTGTGAATTGTTGTATGGGGTGTTTGAATTCATTTCCGCTTGTGCATGATCGTTAGTGTTTCTCTGGGTCAGCGACGAGTCCTGGGGACCTAAGCGGGATGTTGCGTGCACGTCGGGTTCGGGATGTGACATCCCCGTTGAATTGGTATTAGAGTAAGGTCAGCTCGATCCAAGTTGGTCGACGCCTGGAGTGATAAGGAGCGTTGACCTTTGGGATAGTTAGTTAGGGAGACCTTCGCAAAACGCATGTATAAGTTGTGCTATGAATGTTCAATGGGTATCTGTTTGTGATCGCTGGATGATTCTATGCTATAACATTTAAACTGTAGATGCGGCAGGACTTGAGGTAAGTGCACGAACCTTGTTAGTTGTGACCTTGTGCTGCTTGTGGATGGTTGCTTGCTTTGTGAATTGTTGTTGTGATTCACTACCTAGGACTATATACTTGAAAAGTTGGCCTAGGTCTCTAATTCCTGGATGGAATTATAGCAGGTAGGTGAGTGGTGTGAACCTTGTAAGACTGAGCAACTGAGGAAGAGGGACAAGAGGCTGATTGGATCCGCTAGCTAGAGTGTTAGAGGATCCCAGAGTGGACGGAATATTGAGGGCACTTGAGGAGATTGGAATTTTAATGGGTAGACAGACCCAAGAGCGAGCTGCTACTGCTACTGCTGCTGTAGAGGCCGCTGTTGCCGCCGCCAATGGGGCTAATGGAAATAATGGGAACCCTGGAAACAATGAGAATAATGGAAATCGCCAGATGCATCAGTTGGTGGAATAGTTTTTAAAGCTAAAGCCTCCTAAGTTTGATGGGAAAGGTGATCCCGAGGCTGCTTCCCTCTGGGTCGAAGAGTTGGAAAAAGCGTTTACGCTATTGAGGTGCACAGACGAAGAAAAAGTGACCATGGTGGTGTATCAACTTCAGGGGAATGCAAATGACTGGTGGAAGGCCACCCGAGGTAGAGTTTTCCCTACTGACACGGCCCAGAACTGGACTGCTTTTACTGAGACCTTCAATGGAAAGTATTTCTCGGAAAATGCCCAGGAGCAAAAGATGGCTGAATTCTTGAGACTTCGTCAAGGTCAGATGACTGTAGACCAATATGAGGCAGAGTTTGCAAGGCTATCCAAATTTTCATCGAAGATGGTAGAGGACCCATTGGATAAAGCCCGGAGGTTCCGAGATGGGCTGAAGCCAGACCTCCGTAGTCAATTGATACTGTTGAATATGAGGGATTATAATGAGATATACGAACGGGCTCAAGCAGTGGAACGAGATATGATAGAGAGAGCTGCCACTTCTGGATCGTGGTACGCCCCGGTTAGGGACAACCACCATTTTGGAAAGAAACCTATGGTGGGAAATAGGCGCTTTGTCTCTCCCATCAGAAAGAATATCGGGAAGCCGGCTCACTACTCAAATGCTGTATGTCGGAGATGTGGAGGTAGACACGGAAATGGACCTTGCCCAAGTAGGGATGGAGCGTGCTTTGGATGTGGTGGACGAGGTCACCAAGTGAGGAACTGCCCTAACCGATAGGATGGGTCGTCTGTGCGGCCGCAACTGCCCCGTAATGGAAACCATATTGGAGCTGCTCAGCCGACTAATCAAAATAGGCCGCTGGTCAAGGAAGAGTGTATGTTATGGCAAGAAGGAAGCTGAGGATGTGCCTGGCGTGGTCACAGGTACGGTCTCTCTTTGTGATCATGTTGCATATGTTTTGTTTGATCCAGGGGTGTTACACTCGTTTGTATCTGAGCAATTCGTTAAATTGTCTAGAATTGAACCAAAACCGTTAGAAGTTATGTTATGTGTTACTACTCCGTTGAATGATAATGTGTTGATTTCGTTAGGATGCCCAGGCTGTAAGATTGTTATTGCTGGTAGGAAGAATTTGATTAATCTGGCTATCTTGGCTATGTTTGATTTTGATGTTATTATTGGTATGGATTGGTTGGTCAGACAGAGGGTTGTGATGGATTGTGGTAGCAGGGTGATTCAATTTAATCCGATTGACCATCCTAGATATGAATTTGTGGGAAACCGAGGAGGAACCTCGATCTCCTGGATTTCGTCGCTTGAGGTGACTAAGTTGTTAGATGAAGGATGCCAAGGTTACTTAGCGACTGTGGTTGATTCCTCGATCGAGGAGTCGAGGCTAGAGGACATAGCCGTGGTGTGCAATTTCCCCGATGTCTTTCCTCAGGAATTGTCGGGATTGCCACCTGAAAGAGAAGTGGAATTCGTAATTGAGTTGGCACTTGGGACGGAACCTATATCTAGAGCACCCTACCGAATGGCATTGTCAGAATTGAAAAAAATTGAAGGTTCAGATGTAAGAACTACTAGATAAGTGGTTTATTTGTCCGAGTGCGTCACATGGGGAGCACTAGTGTTGTTTGTAAGGAAAAATGATGGGTCATTACGCTTATACATTGACTAATGGTAGTTGAATCAAGACCGTTAAAAATAAGTATCAACTGCCAAGGATAGATGACCTATTCGATCAGTTACAAAGGGTATCGGTGTTCTCTAAGATCGACTTAAGAATTGGTTACCATCAATTGAGAATCAAGAAGGAGGAGAAATCGTAAACGGCATTTCGGACGAGATATGGGCACTATGAGTTTACAATGATGCTGTTCGAATTGACTAACGCCTATGCAGCCTTTATGGATTTGATGAATAGGGTATTCAAGGAATTTCTAGATCAGTTTGTCATCGTATTCATAGACGACATTTTAGTATACTTAAAGAGCCCCGCAGAGCAAGAGCTACATTTGGAAAAGGTTTTACAAACTTTAAGAGAACATGCACTCTAAGCTAAGTTCAGTAAGTGCGAATTTTGGCTCAATCGAGTGGCATTCCTTGGACATGTGATCTTTGGGGAAGGAATTTCGATGGATTCGACAAAGATCGAAGCCGTCATGAGTTGGCCAAGACCTACAACAGTAACCGAGGTTCGAAGCTTCTTGGGTCTGGCGGGTTATTATCGGCATTTCGTGGAAGAATTCTCGGCGATAGCTACTCCTTTGACGCGTCTACTGAAAAAGGAAACAAGGTTCGAATGGACGGATAGGTGTGAAAGGAGTTTCAAAGAGCCTAAGTAGAGGTTGACGACCGCGCCAGTGCTGACAATACCATTCGGACCTGAAGGATATGACATCTACAGTGATGCATCGTTAAAGGGACTAGGATGTGTGCTAATGCAATATGGAAGAGTAGTGGCATACGCATCGCGACAACTGAGACCACATGAGTTGAATTATCCGACACATGACTTGAAATTGGCAGCAATTATCTTCAATCTTAAGATCTGGAGGCATTACTTGTGTGGAGAGAAATTCCAGATTTTTACGGACCATCAAAGTTTGAGGTACCTATTTTCCCAAAAGGAATTGAACATGAGACAGCATCGTTGGATGGAACTCCTTAAGGACTATGATTGTGATATTTTATACCACCCTGGAAAAGCTAATAGAGTAGCGAACGCATTGAGCCAGAAGACAAGTATCGCTCACATGTTGGTTAAAGAGTGGACCTTGTTGGAGGGAGCACGCGATTTGGAGTTTAAGTTTGAAGTGAGTAATCTCTCAAGTTTGACGACGACATTGTGGATTGAACCGGAAATCCAAATTAAGATTAAGGCCTTACAATTTATGGACTCAGAGATTTAGAAGATTCTGGAGATGGATGCCACCAAAAGGAAATCGGACTTCCAAGTATCCGAGGATGGAATTTTGAAGTTTTGTGGGCGATTGTGCGTACCAAATGATGCGGAGCTTAAGGAGGAAATCTTGGCAGAAGCTCATCGTAGTAATTATAGTATTCATCCAGGCAGTACGAAGATGTATTAGAATTTGCGTCAGCAATACTGGTGGAACGGAATGAAAGTGGATGTAGCCAAACACGTGGCAAAGTGCCTAACGTGTCAATAAGTGAAAGTGCAGCATTGCAAGCCTGGTGGACTGTTGCGACCATTGGAAATCCCAGAATGGAAATAGGAGCATATCACCATGGATTTCGTCATGGGTTTATCAAGAAGTCAGAGAGGTCACGACTCAATTTGGGTTATAGTGGACAGATTAACCAAGTCGGCACATTTTCTGGCAGTGCGAAAGGATTTCGCAATGGACAGGTACGCCGAGCTATATATGCGACAAATAGTCCGTCTCCATAGAGTGCCAGTGACGATTACGTCAGACAGAGACCTTAAGTTTACAGCCACATTTTGGAAAAGTCTTCAGACGGCTATGGGGATGAAGCTACAATATAGCACGGCCTATCATCCGCAGATGGATGGTCAGTCTGAGAGAACAATTCAGATGCTCGAGGACATGTTACGAGCCTATGTGATAGATTTTAAAGGTGGATGGGAAGAACAGTTGCATTTGGTCGAGTTCGCCTATAACAACAGTTATCAGCAGAGTATCAGAATGGCACCGTTTGAGGCATTGTATGGCAGAACTTGCAGAACTCCAGTTTGTTGGGATGAAATTGGGAAACGAAGCATAACGGGTCTAGAGCTGGTAAAACAATCAGTTGAGGTAGTTAAGATCATCCGTGACAAGCTTAAGACTGCTCAGAGTCGCTAGAAGAGTTATGTGGATCGGAGACGTAGGCCTTTGGAATTTCAAGTGGGAGACCATGTCTTCCTTAAGGTGTCGCCAATGTGACAAATGTCCCGATTTGGCAAGAAAGGAAAGTTAAGCCCAAGGTACGTAGGTCCGTTTGAAATTTTAGAGAAGATTGGAACTCTGGCCTATCGACTCGCCTTGCCGCCGAATTTGTCTCAAGTTCACAATGTCTTCCACGTGTCCATGCTGAGGAAGTACGAACCGGATCCGACTCACGTGCTGAACTATGAAGAAATAGACGTGGATGACATGGTGTCGTACATGGAGAGACCTATTTGGATAGAGGATAGAAATGAACAAGTTTTGCGGAACAAGACAATCCCGTTGGTTAAAGTCGTTTGGCAATATCACGGTACCGAAGGAGCCACATGGGAAAGTGAAGAGATCATGAGACGTCAGCATCCCTATTTATTTGAGTAGTGTAGTTGGTTGTAAATTTCGAGAACAAAATTTTTGTAAGAGGGGGAAGAGTTGTGACATTCTGAAATTCGACACATTTTTCGGGATTTATGAAATGATAGTATCTTCGATGCACTTTAGTTAAGTCTCATTTGGAATTGATCGCTCTTGATAAAACTAACCATTAGGGAATGGCTAATTAGGAATTAAGTACGTGGACCTAAGAACTTCGCCGTGAATCGACACTTCGACCATAAGGATTGACGATGAGATATTTTGGGCCATTATAGACCGATCCAAGGATGGTTATAGAACGATTAGCAAATATCAATTGGAATGATTCCATTGTATGAATTTAGAATGATTCCAAACCTAATCCGAACGATCGCATCGATTGGAACTAGTAATTAACCCTTGCAATTACATGACCACCGAGGTCGTCATGGCTTGAGTAAACTTAGATGTGGCCCGATATCAAATCGGCCACGAGTCGATACGCGTAACTCCTAAAAGCCGCCCGTTAGTTTGAGACACACTAAAGTTGCATTTAATCGAATTTGACCATTACTTTGAATTCAGACTTGGGAATCGAATTTCTTGAAAGCCACGACTAATTCATTGGACGACGTCACATTTGGCGTCGCCAACCATAGGGCCACTCGAATTTGTCGGAAAAGTGAAATTTGGATTGGGAATGGAAAATGATCATTTTGCCCTGGGATTATTTGAGTTCATTTGAAAAGTGGAAGGGCATTTTGGTAAAGGCTGCCTCCATGCTAGCCGAAAATATTAGACAAGAATGCCCCTCTCCATCTTGCTCATTTATTTTTGTCATTTAGAATTTAGTGGAGTTGACCAATGTGAGCCATTGGATCTTGATGAGATTGTCTAATTAATCCTGAGCCCTTGGATTGAGTCAGGGTGGGGGTAGTTGAGTGGGACTCAAGTCACTTAACTCACCATCTCTCTCTCTCTCCTCTCTCTCTTCTCCTTCCCCGCCGACCCCCACGCCGCTAACTTCCCCCTTTTCTCGGCTGACTCCACCAACTCTTCGTCTTCTTTTCCTTCTTGGCTTTTGCTCCTGCTTCGTGTCTTCTGCTTCTTCCGTTTTTGCCTCTGCTTTGTTGCTCCTGCTGCTACTTCCGTTTCTGCTTCTGCTTCTGCTTTTGCTTCGCTACTGCTGCTTTCGTTTTTACTTCTACTTCTGCTTCTACTTCGTTGTTGCTGTTTTGCCGACCTTGTTTCTGCCCCTTTCCCTTGAGTCATTCTTGTCTATACTCGAGGTAAGTGGCTTCCTAACCCTTGACTAGGCTAAAGGGTTACTAATGAACATGTTAGGGGCTGATTCATGGCTGTGGATAGTTGGTTTAATGGTTAGATGAGCTTGAATTGTTGAATGGCTCATGTTGGTTGATTCTCGGATTCGTTGCTGCTATGCGTTTGTGTTTTTCTATTTTTGTGGAGATCAATGTGGACCGAATTTGAGGAAGGTTTCTTCATGAAATTTGACCCTAACATCTTGAAGTATGTCATATATTAAATCTGAAATTTTTGAAGACCTTTTTGGGGTATTAGGAAGTCCATTTTCGGACCATCGCCACTCTGCCGGGTTTAATGTTCACCCGACCGGCGTGTCTTTCTGAATTTTTATAAAATTTTCAGACCTCTTTTCAACAAACTTCCTTCATGAAAATTGTCAATGACACTTGTTTCTATGACATATAAAAATTTCAAGGTTTTCCAAGAAGATTTGGGTACTGATTAAAAGGGATTTCTAAGGCCAAACGGTCTGCCCTGGTGGGCTAATTTTCGATCTGATTTTGGGTGACAAAAAGAGTGTTTACAATTGGAACTGGATTTTGTGTCCCACATGAAAAATGTTTATCATGATGTTTTTAATGATATATTCAAATTTCAGAATTTTTGGAGTTTAATTACTATTTATTTCAAAAGAGTTTCGATTACTGTGCAATTACCAATTTTAAGCCTGATTCTGTGCAAATTTGGTTTCTCTTTCGGGACCCTTTTGATGTGGTTGTTGCACGTGAGGTAGTGACTGATTGTGAATGTTGTTCATGACTTTAATTGGTGGAACCGTGGCTGATTTCGTGGGCGTGTAAACTAACTGATTGTGAATGTGTGTTCATGGCTTTAATTGATGGAACCGTGGCTGATTTGGTGGGCGTGTAAACTGATTGATTGTGAATGTGTGTTCATGGCTTTAATTGGTGGAACCGTAGCTGATTTGGTGGGTGTGTAAATTGATTTGCATTGTTGGTGATTGAGCACATTCGAGTGATGTTCGAGCACGTGAATGACATGGAATTGAATGGGTCATGTGGCGTGTGTGATCACCTAAGTACCCTCATGCATCTTTACGCGGGGAAAAGATATTAAATTATGTAAGAGAGTGTACGTGTGATCACTTAAGCCCTGATGCGTCTTTACGCGGGGATTGAACCCGTCCTGAGGCGTGTTACGCGGGACGATGCTCGGTTAAGCCGGAAGACTGCTATCTAGCCTGATGCATTTTACGTGGGTTGTGCCACGGGCCTTATGTGTGTTACGATGATCGTGAATAATCTAAACGGAAAAACGGGTGTGTGTTGTGCATTAATTTATGCAGTGTATTGAGATTGAGATGTGATCATGTTCGGATTATCGCTGGCACACGTACATGTGTAAGTCATATCAGGGATTGTACGTGTCCATGAGTTATTGCTGCATTATTGTGATTTGACTAACATGCAGAGCTTGTGCATGTTCCGAGACGAGGTAGGGATGTCTATATTTGTCACGACATGTTGATTGTTTGAATCTCGTGTTTAGACTTGTCCGGGAGCACGTGCTGGCTTATGCGGGACTTAGGTTGTTCGCTCATTGAGACTCGTTCTCATTGTTGAATTACAAACATTTTAGAACCCCGAGCCTTATGATGATGTGAAAGATCCGAGGACGCCGCCAGGGTACCGCGATGATTGATGATGGGTCTAGTGACCCGTCTTTTGAGGAACCCTCTTTTGGTATAAGAAAGTTAGGCTACCCAACCACCGCTCTTTTTTGTTGAACGTGGTTTGATGTTAGTGGCCTAGTGTAAGGTTGTGTAAATAAATGTCGTAAGTTTGCCAAGTGTATGAATATGTTTGTTGTCATGTGATCAAGCGTGTTCCCTACTATCCCGTCTTTGTGAATTGTTGTATGGGGTGTTTGAATTCGTTTCCGCTTGTGCATGATCGTTAGTGTTTCTCTAGGTCGGCGACGAGTCCTGGGACGTCGCACTATTATCGACCTAAGTGCGATGTTGCGTGCACGCCGGGTTCGGGGCGTGACACGCCCAAGGCAAGAGAAGTGAGTGATTCACGCCCAATTGAAAGAAGATAAGGACAAGTGAAGCTATCATTGTTATCTTAGTCTTAAATGACCTAATAGGATATCATGACCCTAGATTAGAGACTTGTGGACCAAGTTGGGAATGAGTGGCCTTAAATGAAGGATTGAAGAAGAAGATTAATGATGGCGGGATAAGGACACTAAGAGTGCCATAATTTTCATACGGTGCTCACTTGAGTGTCATAACTTTTTTTGGCTCACTTGAGTGCCACATTAGAGTAAAATAAATTATTTGAGTGCCACTTCCGGCGAAAATAGATCACTTGAGTGCCATTTCCGGCAAATGAGCTGACGTGGATTTTTTAATTAATTTTTCATCCAACATGGATTTTTTTAATGTTATTTTATTTTATTTTTTGATTTTTATTTTTCTTTCTTATTATTATTATTTTTTTCAAGATTGGTGAGGGTCACCGGTGACCCTCGCCGGCGGCCGCCTCGCCTGTGGTCGAGAAGGCTCTCGCCAAATCCGGTGACGTCGCCTCGCCCGCGGCCGCGAACGCCCTTGGCGATGCCATCGTGACCTCACTGGTCGCGGGCGCGGCGGTGAAGGCTCTCGCCAGATCCGGCGAGGCCGCCTCGCCCGCGGTGGTGAAGGCTCTCGCCAGATTCGGCGAGGCCGCCTTGCCCGCGGCTGCGAAAACCCTTGGCAAGGCCATCGCGGCCTTGCCGGCACAAGCGAGGTGGCGAGGGCCTCACCTGCAGCGATGAAGGTTTTCGCCAGATCTGGCGAGGCCGCCTCGCCCGTGGTCGACGAGACAGCCTTCGCGGCGTCGCCCACGGTCGGCGACGCCGCGACAGCCTCGCCCACCACCGGTGACGCCGCGACGGCCTCGCCTACCGCCGGCGAGGCCGCGACGGCCTCGCCCAGGGCCTTCACAGCCAAGGGCATGGCGGCCCTCGCCCAATCTGGGCGAGGCCTTCATAGTCGGCGAGGGTTGCCGGTGACCCTCGCCGGAATTGAAAAAAAAAATTGCAAAAATAAAAAAAATTCAAAATAAAAAAATTCAAAAATATATATTAAAATACTGTCCACGTCAGCTCCGGCGAAACCACGTTAGCTCCGGCGAAGCCACATCAGATTTTGCGCCTGCCAAATGGCATTTGGCACTCAAGTGAGCCAAAAAAGAGTTATGGCACTCAAGTGAGCGCCATACAAAAGTTATGGCACTTTCAGTGTCCTTATCCCAATGATGGCCAAAGACTTTCAAGACCCTTTCATAATTAGTTTAGATTTTAGCTTCTTCTTCATAAAAGGCATTGGTAGGCCACCTTATAAATAGAAGTGTCCCCACTTAGCCTTATTTTTTCCTCACACCATCATCATCTCCCACGCCTTCCCCACCACTCGGCCAACCCCTTGCTCACGCCACTCTCTTCCTCTCTCACGCCACACTCGTTCTCCCTCATGCCGACCACTTTGTTGGCTCTTGTTCCCCACACTTCTTTGGGACCACTTCTTGGTCTAAGTAGTGTAAGTAGATTCCTAATCTCAGGATAGGAAGTTGTGATACATTGTTGACTTGTGTCTTTACTCGAGCCTTGATAGGGACTTGCTTGTTGTTGCTTGTGTGCTATGTTGTTATTGCAAGTCATAGTCAAGAGTCAAGCATGACTCGATCGCGAAAAAGGGAACGTATGTATTGTACGCACGGTATGACGTTTGGACCAAGACTCGCTTGACAAAAATTCGATATTGAGGCGTATCGAATCCGAGCTAAATATGGTTTTGTTCAACGCTTGGCGCGTCGGATCAAGTAACGGGCCCTAGACCGTGGCTGACATATTAGATGACTTAGGGTCATTGTCCATGAATATCATACTTACACCCATGCCTTCGAGCAACCTTGTTTGCATGGACCACTAAAGAAAGATAAGGAATCGGTTTGATTGATTCTTGTGACACATGGACACACGAGAGACTAAAGCCGTCTACAATAGATTTTGAGACGTTGCCCGATGGATTTCGAAATGCCTGGTGAATTACGGATGCCCGATGGATTTTGGAAGAACTAATGGATTTCAGTTAAGAATTAATGAATCCCGTGTGTTTGTTCTTGCTTGCATTGCTTGTGTACCATGCTTGATGTTCTCTTGTGTGATGCATGTGCCATGGATTGTACATAGGCAAGGTAAATGCATCTTTGCTATTAATTTGTCATCGACACCGGGGTGGTAAGGTTGGACGCATGTCCGACGATTGTTTCCTCCTAATTTGAAATTAGTGGAGACTCACTTGCCTTGTTTTTCCTCAGATTTGTAGGATGGCGGCTCCGCCTATCCTCTTCGGTGTTCCGGTAGAATTAATAGTGGATGTCATGGATGTGGTAGATGTGGAAGAGGATAGAGCCTACCGAAAAATGATTTCTCAAGTTATGGTCGATGAAGGACTTGATAGCCTCGTTTCTCATGAGTATGAAGCTTCGTATATGTGGACGGAAGGCGGATTGTTCGGACCCCTCTAAGGGTTCAATGGCCCTTTTTGGTGGTGCCAACGGACCGGCACCCGGGAACGCCATAAACGGAGCATAGGTGGCGGATCCGACTCGAGAGGGACCGAGCGCATTTCGAGAAGAAGCTTTTTGGGAGAACCTTTTTGGAAGGAACCACGGTAGCGGTGATAAGGTAACCCGACCGTATATGTTATAGCGGATACACGAATGTGAATCGGCACGTAAGAAGAAAGGGCATGCAAAAATGTTTGGCTTGTAATATATATATACCATCATATAAATATAAGGTTTGATCATAGTGTTTGTCTTAACCCCGTTGTTTGTTTGATCTTGTTGTGATTGTCCCAAGTTTATACTTCCACTTGTTCGTAACGATGATATAAAATTGAACGGGATGTCGCAAAGTGAGCCACGGGTCACGGTCTTGGCCGGGACGTGATAGAATTACATCAAGAATTCAAGTGTTAGGAGCGATTAAATCTTGTGGTAAGATCTGTGTATAATTTTTTCGCGAGATTGAGAGATTACTTCGTGAGAAATTATGAGACTAAACATTGTGCGAGTTATTGGGTGTAATTGGGGCTTGAGAAACACTAAGAGTGTTTGAGTCACTCGAGTGTGGTTGTAATTTCCGTCGTATCGCTTGATCTATAGTGGAATTTCATACTGATCTCCCCATGGACGTAGGTCTCTACGACCAAATCACATAAATCTGGTGTCCGATTTATTTTTTTGTTCTGTCAATTTTATTGTTCGATTGCTTGGTTTCGCAACAAGGATAACAACATTGCTACTCTTCAGTCGATTACCATAGTAACTCCATTGTGGAATTGAAGTAAATATTTGGATGTGCGCACACAATCATACGGAAAATTTCTTAGATGATCGGGGTGCATGTAATTCAATATATATAAACCCTTGATATTAATATGTCCCCGCATAAGACCTATATGATTTAAAAATTGAGATGCATTGAGTTTCCATGCATCCGGTACACCCAAGAATGTCTTGTGCATGAGAGAGAGAGAGAGAGAGAGAGAGAGAGAGAGAGAGAGAGAGAGAGAGAGAGAGAGAGAGAGAGAGAGAGAATAGTGACTAGGGGTGATCGGTTTCAGGGTGGGTTGAATCCTATCCTAGAACCTAGAATGGGACCGGGCAAGGTTGGTTCCCAGTTTGTGGAACCGGCCCACTTGATCTTGGTAGAGGTGAGCATGGTTCTAGGTTAGAACCTAGAACCGAAGAACTGGATCGATGGAAACTTGTCCGCTTCAAGGTTCCAAAAATTGGCGAGCTATTTTCAACAAATAGATTCTAAGTTCCAAAAAATGATGAAGCTATTCCAACGGGGTATAGGAACCTAGAACCTTTCACTCCTAAGTCTTGGAACCGAACAAGTTATATGGGTGCAAGAATCGAGTTGGTTGAATGTTGAGCGAAAAGTTTTGTTCAATCAATGTTTGGTGAGATTGAAAAAATAAACATACAACAATACATACACATAAATTTTTCAAAAATAATAAGGATAATTCCCGCGTCGGCTCTATGTGACACTCGCCCAGGCACTGGCAATGCCACGTGGCAAGCTCACTTGCATTTATAGCATCAAGTGGTGGCGCACCCAATAGACGCTCGCCACTTGGTACTTCTAGTGCGAACCAAGTGCTGCATCAACACTACGATGGCATTTGCCGGCACCTCGTTGACACTGGGCTAGGCTAATGTTCGCCTGCATAGTGTAGGCCTAATGTGGTCATGTGAGTTAGTTGCTTTGGCGACTCGTGGGCCTATACAATGTAGGCCCATCGCAGCTCAAGGCCCCTTTAAAGCACGGGACAACGCATTTTCAAATTGGCCCAGCGTCCATGTCGACCGATAGAGCGGCCCAATCGCTTGGTTCAATGGGCCAATCGCCCAGCTCAGTGGCCCAATCACCCCGGTCAACGGCCATTAAACCCAGTTCAACGATTCCAAGCTCTTGCTCAGCAATTTTTAAGACTTTTTCATCATTTCCCTTTTGAGTCAAGGTTTCCCCTATAAACAACAAGCATTGCACTTATTATGTGAACCTTGACGTGTATGCTTTCATGGAAAGTATCGAGTTCCTGTGTCCATACCGAATACCCAATTTTGGCATTTCATCAAATAGCCAAGTGTGCAACCTTAACACATATGGATAGAGCCTCTTTATTCCTCACGAGACATGAAGGATAAGAACTTTCGCAAAAGGCTATTATCATGCTATGGATTCCCACAGGCTAGGGAATGGGAACATTTATAGGGGGTAAGTGGACTTCCGTAAGATTATTATTATTTTAATCGTGAAAGGGTGGAATCACGTCAAGAATTTCGCCTGGCTCTTCAGTGGAGAATTGAGTCCATCCAAGAGTTGCCCCCTCTTTATCCTCACGAGAATGTCAAGCTCATAAGTCAAGCACATTTTGGTGCCGCTTCCAGAGGAGCCACGCAATTTTCTCATATAAAAAACAAAATCACTTTATGGCCATAAAGCTCATCAGGACAGGAAATATGTGAAACGTTGAATTATACCAAGAATCAAAATAAAAATGATGGGGCAATCCGAACTTGAGATTCGATCAAATTTTGCAATCAGCCAAAGAGGACATTCTCTATAAATACCACCGATCATCTACAGCTTTATAGTTGTGAAGTGAATTGGCGAAGTCTTCAATGTCCCTCAAAGGATTCCGATATTCCAACAGATAGGTTGGAGGATATCGGGATTCCTTTGTCGGACCTTGAAGGCTTACACCATGTTTATGAAGAAAAATGGAACCCTCGAGCGAATTGGCGGAGTCCTCTATACCCCTCAGAGGCTTCCGATATTCCATCAAATATGTTGAAATATTGGTTGTCGATGAGGGACATTGAAGGCTCGCTCCATGTAGTTAAGGTTCGTATGATGTTGAGTTTGGTCGATCATGTTGATGATAGAACAGTAGAACAACTGAACCCTCCTCAAGTGTCAACTCTCTGGAGCTGATGAGTAGGTATGTTAGGCATCGATTCTAATGGTTTTGCTGCAAGTGCATTCTACTTTATCATTACTACGCAGAGCATCATTCTCTCAAGGGTTCAAGCGTGTGTGTCTAATTGTCAACGGATCAGCAGGTATAATTTGTTGTCTCTCTCTTTCTTTCCATATCATTCGACTTACATGAGTTCAGGGCCTTCGTTTCACATTTTCATTCATGTTAATTAAACCAAATCTCTCTCTCTTTTAATCGAATTAGCTAAACTGCTTGGTACTGACCATCTTGGTCTTATTTTGATGGTAAATCCATTGTTTTGTGAGAGAGCCTGGTCTAGGAAGAAGGCGGTGCGGCGTCAAGGTAAGATTCCTGAACCTGTCTTTAAATAAAATTATCCGTGATGATACTAAAATTGGTATAGAAAATCGAATGAATGTAGTTGTTACTATGCTGGATAAAAGAATAGGTTCTTCTTTAATAAATAGGTTGTTATAGTGCTGAAATAAATCTTTGAAAAATACTAAACATACTTTTATAGCCGCTGTTCTGCTGAAATTAATCTAAAAAATTTCATAGATTCTCCAAGCTGTTATTCTACTTGCTTAAATACTAGCAAAAGACCCAATGCATGCAACCGACCCATTGATCGAAATACTGAGAGATTTAGTCCTGTCAGACCTAACACTAGAGAGCTAATGGCCCCTGGATTATGAACGGAGGCCCTCGCGTGTCATGTTTACACTAAAAAAATTGTCTTCAAAACTGTGGTTATCTTCCCAAAAACTATTTTCAACGTTCACAATTTAGTATTACACTTGGCCGAAAGGATGAAAGCACCCATGTCTAAGTGGGCCAAATGATGAAAATGTTTCTGTGAATGTCAAAAGTGTTCATACATGGTTAAATAACACGCCATTTAGTCAATTTCACATGCATACACACTCGCAAATTAAGATTTTTGCACACTTGTCGTGTTCGTATGCACAATTTCAAAACACACACTACACATGGAATCATGCCAAGATGTAAAGTGGTGCGAGGATTTCACTTGATTACGTTCTCGGAAAAATCAAATTGCATTGATAATTTCAGGAAATTATTTTATAATTGCTTTCAATTAATTAATTGAAAATTGTGGTATGATAAGGATGTTGTATGGGTGCTGATCCTTCTCCACACATAATTGAACCCTAACCTGCAGTTGTTTGGTTTTCACGTACAGCCAGTACCTTAACACAAGCACCCAATCAGCTTAGTTTTCTTTTAAAAGGTACCATTAGCGGCGACTCGATTGAACTCATTTAGATTTCGACCCCCGATTTTTGAATGGGACCGAGAATGTTATAGACGTACTTGGCCAGAGTAAAATAAAATCCATCCGCATTAAAATGAGCTCCAATACCGAGAAAAAAATGAAGCGATCCCAAGTTCTTCACTGCAAAGTCATGATTAAGATCAGCAAGTAAGGACTGCAATGGGGCATGAGAAGCGTCCGTCAGAATAATCTCGTACACATATACCAGCATAAACCTAGAATAGATAGGCCCATAAAGAATAAAGTGAAGGGTGATCACGAGAGCTTAAATGAAGGAACCGCGCATAAGGGTACTTGCTTGAGACTATACATCAGTCTAATTATTCTCATCATTGTAACCTTGATTAAGAAATTAAGGCCTTTGTATAATTCTTATTGGAGATTGACTACTCTTATCAACATTAATAAATGAAGACGTACCTTTTTACCACTAGATTGATGGATTGTAGTGGTTGATTGGACGATCTTGACGTCAAGAAAATATCATTCATGGCATTGATGATGATTGTCTTAATCACGTTTGACATGCGACTCACAATGTAAGTGGCTATATTGTTTCGTTGTTCTTCGAACAATCTCTTCATGGTGGCCAACATATGAGGATTTTGTGCAACTTCTGTTGATTGTTTTTTAGTGAGACGTCGGGGAAGGTTTGCCCTCTTGCATTGGCCTTCTTCTGTCGCTCGGTTAACGGTGAAGATTTGGAGTGCGCAGCCCTGTCACTGCTATTGGGATTGTTACCAATGGCATTGTCAGGCTCGGGATGCTTCCTTGTTCTTGGCATTTAATTTCCTCAAATCGAACCACAAATTGTCCCATGGGGCGTGCCAAAAAGATGTTTCGCCAATATTAGATTGTCCACGAAATACCTTTCACCAAAATTCATTATTTGGTTTTTATTAAGAGGAGATGAGTTCTATGGTGATTTCGAACATGAGTTGTATCAATGAAACAGAAGGAATAGATACACTTCAACAGAATTTAATCAACGATGAAGCTCGATGACGTAAAAAGCTTTGACAGAATTTAATCGACGGCAAACTGCAAGACATAATGATACAACGTTGGAATTTAATTGACGACGAGATATCTGAAACTATGACTAAAGTATGGGAATTGAAAGATAATTGAATGATAAAGTTGATAAACAATAATAGGTTTTTTCGTTGATTGATTTCGGGCTTATTGAAAGAGTACAATGTGGATATTTAAAGCCTATGATCAATGATTACAAATGGTGTTTACAATTGTGGAATTCAAATTAACAAATAAGTTTATAATGGCGGTTACAAAAATGTACATTATCATCAATTCCTATTGGGCCCGTTTGGTTCAACTTTGAAAATGCTACTTGGGGGAATGCAAATACCTTTGGGTCAAAGCCCATTGGGGAAATGCAAATGGTGTTTGGTAAAAATATTTTGTAAAGTTACTTTGGCCAAAATATAGTGTTTGGTGAATTATTTTTGCAAATGGACTTTGGGAATAAAAAACCTAACTTACCCTTTGCCGGAGCCGGCGCCGGCCGGCCGCCGGCGAGCCAGATCTGGCGCCGGCAGCCTCGCCGGCCTCCCTCACTGGCCACCTCACGAAGAAGAAGATGAACAGTATACACGAGGGGCAAAACCGGAGTAAGCCAAAATAACTAAGGGTAGTTTGGGGATAAAAAATTTGGGTTCAGCATTCCAAATGCCAGCATTTGGCAAATGCCTATCCAAAAGCTGAACCAAACGGGCCCATTATCTAGAACAATTATCCACTAGAAATTATAAAAACCCTAAAACATTGGCAATAAATATAACCACCCAATGATTATGTTTTTATGTCTATTGTTTGCTGTTGATCACTTTCACTTTGTATTGTCGATGACTTCACTAGCGAGTTGTCGATGCTCTTTAAATTGTCGATAGCTCAGTTTATCAATGACTTGTGTTGTTCACCAAATTCTGCTCTCATCAATCAAGTTTATCACTTAACAATAATAATCAAAACTTGGTCATTTTTTGTGTGTAAACATGTGGAATCCAAGTATATATGGTGCATTGATAAGCCTAAATACGGCTATTATGAATAGATCAAGCTCTCCAATCAACCCTCTTCACTCTCATTTCCATAATCATTAGCTGCCAAAAAAAAACATAAAAGAGAAGAAGATCGTTACCCGTCTTTTCCTATATGTTGCACAAACAAAGAAATAGACATAATATTTGCAGCACCTTAATTTAGCTTGAGCCTCAATGCTGTTTCTTATGCCTGTTAATGCAACAAAAGCCGAATGGGCAATTAAAAAGAGAATCTTTTTTTTTTTTGTTGCTAAAATTAAAAAGAAATCTTGTTTTGGCTACGAGCGTGTACTTGATCAAGAGACAACTTCGCTAATTGATTCTTCCTACGCGTCAAATTGCCTTTTCTTTCAAATCTCTTTCAATCTGTTCATAAACTATCATCACTGTCATGGAAGAGAGCATTGCGTCCATTCTGCATTTGGCAACACCCAGATTCTCATTGATAGGGACGGCCGAAGACAGAGACGAGAAGACTCTTTCTTTAGAAAGTGACCTCCTCCTCATATTTATTTATTATCCGAGTCTTCGTCCTCTTCTGCTCTTGGACGCATATAAACACTAGCAACGTCCTCAGTGTTTCATCCACACCGATAAACACACGCCATCTTCGCGGAGAGAAAAGAAGTCCCTGTTTAAAGTTAAACTCGGTCTCTTCAATTTGCGAAGATTTTTGCTTTTGGAGATGGCGCTAAGTGTGGTTTTGATTTGTTTCTTGGGTCTTACATTTGCTTTTGCGGCAGCTGATCCCAGCTCTCTCCAGGATTTCTGTGTCGCTCAAGCCGGCAGTTCAGGTAATAAATAAATGAGCGTGACCATGTGAGTTCTGTTTTGCCTAGGAGAAGCTTCAGTTTTTCTGTAGCTAATATTGTGGAATGAGTCTGTCTCTATTATGCTCTCATTTGTGAAACTAAACACTTAATGGCATCCTCTGATATAATTCATAGGAAATGTTTTGGGTGCTTTCCACTTCAGTTAGGTAAAAACACAGCTTAGGTGATGTTCTGGAGATGCTTAAAACCCACCAGTAACATAAAGTCTAGAAAACTTAGCGTGCAAACTACTTCTAGATAAGGCATATTTTCAAAATTTGTTGCTCCCTCATCTTGCAAGTTCAAGTTTCACTAGTAGATACCATCTGCTGCTTCTCTAATACTATTTTTGTTCCTCGCAAATACAGTGCTCGTGAATGGCCTAGCTTGCAAGGACCCCAAAACAGTTCAGGCAAATGACTTCTCCTTCGGTGGGCTCCATCTACCAGGCAACACGTCAAACCCTGTCGGCTCCAAGGTCACCCCGGTGACCGTGACCCAGCTCCTGGGGCTCAACACTCTCGGAATCTCCATGGCGCGCATCGACATCGCACCGTGGGGAATCAACCCGCTCCACACTCACCCCCGAGCCACTGAGATTTTGACAGTTTTCGAAGGAACACTTGAAGTAGGGTTCATCACTTCCAACCCCGACAACCGCCTCATCTCCAAGATCTTGCAAAAGGGTGATGCGTTCGTCTTCCCTCAAGGCCTTGTTCATTTCCAAAGAAATACTGGAAATCGAAATGCGGTAGCTATCGCAGCTCTTGGTAGCCAAAACCCTGGTGTAATTACTGTCGCTAATGCTGTGTTTGGGTCGACTCCTGATACTTCCGCGGACATTCTTGCCAAGGCATTCCAAGTTGATAAAAGTGTCGTTGGCCAAATTCAATCAAAATTTTAGAGAAGAAACTAATGAGGAGTATCGGAGATAATGGTGTGTGAGAGCAAAGTCCGTCAATTCGTTTGTTTAAGCTTGTGTTTGGCCATGTATCTTTGAAAGTTCAACTTTCTGTTCTATTGATTGTATTTTCCAGTATCATCCTTGAATGGTTTATTGTTTGTTGCCCCATTTATTAATTATTTTGACCCAAACTCAAATATATCTATCTCCCCCGTGGCCCCTTCTGCAAACCAAAGCGCCTCATTTGCGCCCCAACTTCTACTCCCCCCGCTGCCCACTCCGCCCTACCAGCTTTCGCCTATACCATCCGCCGCCAACGGTTTCAAATCTAGCCAGGTCCCCCGCGCACACCAGCCGCCCCCTCTGTCCTGCGTTGATCATCGGCCCCATCCCTCTCCCCCTCCCTCCTCCCTACAGTGTCTCGACATTGACGACAATCGCGCGGTGGGGTTGTCGTCGGCGGTGGTGAAAACAACAATGGAGGAAGAGCAGAGGACCTGGTTGAATTAGGAGAAACTAAAAGGGACGAATTGTCAAAGGAGATAAAAGATATGAATGGTCATGCGTGGAGGAGGAGGAGGGGGTTGTTCCGTTGGAAATGTCGATTTCAATGGATTCTTTATTTCAGATAATCAAACCGTGTGGAGATTTGGAATCGCAATCGTCTGATGCGAACGCGAGCGAGTTGAGAACATTGGCGATTCCTTGGTCAATCAATTGGAGAGAAAAGAAACATCTGCAAGTGTTAAAAATTGTGGGTTTGTTTTAGATAAGAGTTGGTTACATTATTTTTTCAAATTTTTTGTCCTATTCAAGTTTATCTCATCATTGTCCCGGATTTCTTATCCGGCATTTTATCTAGATATATCCAGTCCGGAGGACGTTGCCAAATACCAGATAGGATAATTCCTATCCGTACTCAAATCCAGATAGCCAAACACAACCTAAGGCTCCGTTCGTTTGGCGGAAAATATTCTCCTTTTGGAAAATATTTTCCCGGAAGTCATTTTCCTGGAAAATGTTTTCCCGGAACATAATTTTCCGGTGTTCGGCGACCAATATGAAAAAGTTTTGGAAAATATTTTTCGCCGCGACCGCGGGCGGCAGCGGGCGCACGACCGGCGGCCGTGGCCATGGCCAGCGGCGAGACCGCGGCTTGCGGCCGCGATCAGCGAAGTGTGGATCGGCTGGCAGCGATGGCGGCGATTTTATCGCATTGTCGACATCGGCGGGGACGGCGTGCGGCTACTGGCGGCGGCGCGGCTGCGGACCGGCGATCGGCGGCGGGATCGGGCAGCGGCCAGCAGCTTCAAGACGGGCCAACGCATCCGGCGTCCGGCCCAGCGCATCAGCGGCCAGGCGCAGCGGCGGCGTGGCAGCGGGCAGCCGGCGACCGACGGCTAACGCCCGGCATCCGGCGCGCTGGCCGGCGGCGGGCGACGGCGGCGGGCGGCCGCGGCCTGGCTGGCATGGGCGATCGTGGCATAAGTGGCCGGCGTGGCTGAAAGGGCCTGGCGATCGCCGGCGGGCGGCGGGCCGGCGGCGTCCGGCGCGACCGCGGCCGGCCCGACTTCGCTCGCGGCGGCGTCCGGGCGGGGCGGCGACCGGCGGCTAACATCCGCGGCTGGCGGCCGGGCGATCGCGGGGCGGGCGCGGCGGCCGGGCGATCCGCGGGCGGCGGGCGGCCGGCGATCATGGCGGCGGCGGGGCCGGCGACCGCGGGCGGGGCGGGGCCGGCGACCGCGGCGGCGGGCGGCCGGGCGACCGCTAAGGGCGGCGGCCGGCGACCGCGGGCGGCGGCGGGCCCGGCGACGGCCGGCGACACCCCGCGGCGGGCGGCGGCCGGCGACGTTAGTGAAGAAGAAGCTAAGAAGAAGCACCGAAAAATGATTTCCGCTTTTGAAGAAGCGGAAGTCATTTTCCATAGACTTTGGCTATTTTGTGAGGAGGGGAAGGAAAATATTGTTCCACGGAAAACGTTTTTTGCCCCCCGAACACCGGAAAATCCGAAAAATATTTTCCGGAAGAATATTTTTCGCCAAACGAACGGAGCCTAAGTGTTAATGAATTTTGGATATGGTGAGATGCGTTTAACAACCATCCAATGAGTCGTTGTAGGACAATTGACTTCATTAATCGCATAAGTAATATCAGGTACGGACATTAGAGAGCCAACAACACTATGTCAGGGAGACGGAGAATCAAATGGGTCACCATCATGCACAGAGAGTGGTGAACCTGAATGAACGAGGAATCTGTAGTTTTACATAGAGACCTAATTTTTAACCTAAGGTTAAACCAAAGTTTCTCTGGAGTACAACTTCATCAAAATATTTGATGGAAGGATAAAACTGGGTAACGCTCATCAACAGCTTCTTAACGATACTCAATTTGCTTGAATCGGTCGACCGGATCTCCAAGTACTGAAACTTTTAACCACAGTCTTCCTTCTTTGAGGAGTTGGGAATTTTGTGATTTGACCGACCGGTTGATTCCATCATAAAAAAAAGTCACAAGCTTTTCATGTTGCAAAATCCACGTCGATCGAACTTTTAATGAAGAAAAATATCATACCTTTTCACTAAGATCGTCCATTCGACTTGATTTTGAAAATCCATGATCACTACAATTTTTCATCGGATCCTACTCTACATAAATTTAGCGCCATGAGATTTACGCGAGTGCAAGAATCAAGTTGGTTTGAATGTTGGGTGGAAAAGTTACGCTTAGTTAAAATTTGGTCAGATAACTTCCTGGTTGGTCATGACACTCACCTAGGTGCTGGCATTGCCATGCGGCGAGCTCACAAACACAATGATATAGAGAGCAAAAGCAAGAAAAAGAAATCGAGACACAAGATTTTGTCCTAGTTCACCCTTAAACTAGAGCTAAATCTAGCAAAGGATCTTACTATAATTAATACCTCCTACCTTTCTATTACAATTCTCAATTACAAAAGAAAGAGTGAGACCCCCATGCCTTTTCTGTCGACGGCGAGTATGAACCACACTCCAACAGGAAAGCATCAAGTGTTGGCGCTTGCCACTTGGTACTATTTGTGCCAACCAGGCACTGCGTCAGTACTACGCTGGCATTTAATGGTGCCTTGTCGGCGCTAAGCTAGGCCCCACGTGCGCCTGCATAGTGTGGGCCCAATGCGGTCACGTGAGTCAATTGCTTTGGCAACTCATGGCGTGTGCAATGCAGGCCCAACGTAGCTGAACGCCCCTAAATCACGGCACACTGCGGTTTCAAATCGGACCACCGTCCGTGTCAACCGCAACAACGGCCCAGTCGCTTGGTTCGATGGTCCAATTGCCCAGTCCAGTGGCCCAACCACCCCGTTCAACAGCCATTAGACCCGGTTCAACGATTCGAAGCCCTTGGTCTGCAATTTTTAAAATTTTTCTCATCATTTTCCTTTAGAGCCAAGATTTTCCCTATAAACAACAAGCATTGCACTAATTATGCGAACCTTGACTAGTATGCTTTCGTGGAGAGTATTGAGTTCCTGTGTCCATACCGAATGCCCAATTTTGGTATTTTCATCAAATAGCCAACTGTGCAACCATACCATATATGGATAGAGCCTCTTTATTCCTCTAGAAACATGAAGGATGAGAACTTTTGCAAAAGGCTATTAGGGAATGGAAATATTTATAGGAGGTGAGTGGACTTCTTTGAGATTATTATTATTGTAATCGTGAATGGGTGGAATCACGTCAAGAATTTCGTCCGGCTCTTCAGTGGAGAATTGAGTCCATACAAGAGTTGCCCCTCTTTATCCTTGACAGAATATCAAGCTCATGAGTCAAGCACATTTTGGTGTCGCTTCCAGCGGAGTCACGCAATTTGCTCATATTAAAACAAAATCACTCGGTGGTTGTAGAACTTATCTGGACGGGAAAATATACGAAACGCTGAATAAACCGAGAATCAGAATAAAAATGATATGGTAATCTGAACTTGAGATTCGATCAGATTTTGCAATCAGCTTGTGGAGACGATCTCTATATATACCATCGATCATCTAGGGCTTTATAGCTGTGAAGTGAATTGGCGAAGTCTTCAAAGTCCCTCAAAGGCTTCCGATATTCCAACGTATATGTTGGAAGATATCGGGATTCCTTTGTCGGAATTTGAGCGCTTACACCATGTTTCCGAATAAAAATGGAACCCTCTAGTGAATTGGCGAAGTCCTCGATACCCCTCGGAGGCTTCCAATATTCCATCAGACATGTTGGGATATTGGTTGCCGATGAGGGATACCGAAGGCTTACTCCATGTAGGTAAGGTTCGTACCACATTGAGTTTGGTCTATCATGTTGATGACAGAACACAAAACAAGCGAACCCTCAAGTGTCAACTCTCTGGAGCTGATGAGTAGGTACGTTAGGCATCAATTTAGAGCATCATTCTCTCGAGGATTCAAGCGTGTGTGTCTAATTGTCCACGGATCAGCATGTATAATTTGTTGTCTCTCTCTCTCTCTCTCTCTCTCTCTCTCTCTCTCTCTCTCTCTCTCTCTCTCTCTCTCTCTCTCCATTTCATTCAACTTACATGAATTTCGGACCTTCAACTCACATTTTCATTCATGTTAATTATATTAAATTTCTCTTTTAATTGAATTGGTCTCGGAAGAAGGGGGTGCGCCATCAAGATAAGATTATGAACCTATCTTTCAGATAAAATTAGCCATTATACTACTAAAATTGGTATAGAAATTCGAATAATTGTAGTTGTTATTTTGCTGGATAAATGAATAGGTTTGTCTTAAATAAATAGGCTGTTATAGTGCTAAAATAAATCTTTGAAAAATGCAAAACATACCTTTATAGCCGTTATAATGCCACAATAAACCTAAAAACATATGCTCTCTAAGCTGTTGTTCTATCTGTTTAAGTACTAGCAAAAAACCCATTGCATGTAACCGACCCATACATCGAAATATTGAGAAATTTAGCCATAACAGACCTAAAAATAGATAGCTAATGGCCCCTGGATCGTGAAAATTTGTCTTTAAAACAGTATTTGTCTTCCTAAAAACTTTTTTCACCTTTCAAAATCTAGTATTAATCCATGGCCGAAGGATGAAAGCACCAATGTCTTAGTAGGCCAAATGATAACATGACTCTTTTAGTTTCGAAAGTGTTCATATATGATTAAATAACACGTCATTTAGTCACTTGCACATACATAGACACACAAATTAGGATTTTTGCACACTTGCCATGTTATTATGCATAATTTCAAAATATACACGACACATGGAATCATGCCGAGATGCAAAGTGGTGCGAAAATTTTGCTTGATTATGTCCTCGATAAAATCAAATTGCATCGATAATTTCAGGAATTTTTTTTTGTAATTTCATTTAATGAGTTAATTGAAAAATATGGTACGAAAAGGGTGTTGGGGGAACCACCCGCCTGGGTGGCGCTGCTGGAGCGCGCACTCTTTGATTTTCACAATTGACTAGTACCTTCATACAAGGAACAATCAGCTTAGTTTTCATTAAAAAAGTTTGATTAACGGCAACTCGATTGAATATATTTAGAATTTGAAACTCATTTTTAAATTTTCAAAATCTTTACAAAAGTATTAGAGTAGGTACGACTGAGGATGTCATAGATGTACTTGGCCTAAGGAAGATAAAATCCATCCGCATCAAACTGGGCTCCAATTCCGAGAAACAAATGAAGCGATCCCAAGTTCTCCATAGCAAGCCACGATTAAGATCAGCAAGTAAAGACTGCAAAGGGGCATGAGAAGTGTCCGCTAGAATAATCTCGTACACATATACTAGCATAAACCTAGAATAGACAGACCCATAGAGAATAAAGTGAAGGGTAAGCACTAGAGCCATTAAATATGGGAAAATTACCAAAAAAGTCATCAACCTTTTGTAGTTGTGCCAATTTAATCCTAAACCTTTTGCAAACCAGCCAATTCAGTCATTTTGGCCGGCCGGCACTGACGTGGCCACCGGACGGCTGACGGGCCGCCGGCCACGTGGCAATATTTTAATATTTTTTTATTATTTTCGAATTTTTTTCCTTTTTTCTTTTTTTTTTCTTTTCCTTCTCCCCCTGGCCTGTCCGGCCAGGGGGAGGCTCGCCGGCGAGGGCCCGGGCCTTCCGTCGAGGCGAGCCGGGCCCTCGCCGAGCCGGGCGAGCTCCACCTCGCCCGGATCCGGGCGAGGCGGAGCTCGCCTTGGCCGGGCGAGCTCCGCTCGCCCGGCTCCGGCGAGGCGGAGCTCGCCCGGCTCCGGCGAGGCGGAGCTCGCCATGGCTGGGCGAGGCTCGCCGATCCGGGCGAAGGCGGAGCTCGCCGAGCCATGGCGAGCTCGCCCAGCTCCGGCGAGGGCCCAGCTCGCCTTGCCGGAGCTGGGCCCTTGCCGGCGAGCCTCCCCCCTGGCCGGACAGGCCGGGGGGAGAAGGAAAAGAAAAAAAAAAAGGAAAAAAATTCGAAAATAATAAAAAAATTATTTAAATATTGCCACGTGGACGCCGGCCGGCGGCCACGTCAGCGCCGGCCGGCCAAAAGGACTGAATTGGCCAGTTTGCAAAAGGTTTAGGATTGAATTGGTAAAAAAAAAAAGGTTTAGAACTGAATTGGCACAACTGCAAAAGGTTGAGGACTTTTTTAGTAATTTTCCCCATTAAATATAAGTCGTTGGAAAAAAAAATGCTTATATGAAGGAACCACGCACGGGGAGCTTGCTTGAGACTATACAGAGAATGACGTAGATGTAGACGTACTGGGCTCTAGTAGAATCAATAAATCCAGGAGGTAGCTGCATGGAGACTTCTTCATCAAGATATGCATGCAAAAAAGCATTCTTAACATCAAGTGGTCGAATCGGGCAATAATAAGCTGTAGCAAGACTGAGAATAGCTTGAATAGGAACAAGATTAATAACTGGACTGAATGTTTTCGATACCTGGTTGCTGGTAATATCCTTTGGCAATGAGGCAAGCTTTTTAGTGGTTGATAGAGCCATTAGCCTTTTGCTTGACTTTGTAAACCCATTTGCATCTGATTATGTGTTGAGAAGGCGGAGGAAGAACAAAATCCCATGTATGCTTGTCAATGATAGCCAGATACTCATCATCTTGCATAGCATGATGCCGTTTTGGATCTTTCTATGCTATGGGAAAGAGTTAGGTTTCCTGAAATGTGGCTTAAGCATTAAGGCAATGGGTAATTTACAATAAATCGCTTCTGTGGAAGGGAGTCGTCCAGGGAACGTGTGACCATGGAATGAGTGCGTGAAGACACGCCACTAATGAAAGCAGAGTGGTTCGTAGTACTGGGCACGACAACTGAAGCTATAGACACATCATTTGGATCAGTTGCAGCCACAACATGTCCCGAGACTGGGCTTGCTAATAGAGGTGGACTTGAGTCTAGACTGACAGTCGGCAAAGGTGATGGTAATGGATGAGATATAGATGGCTCGGGGTCGGTAGGTGGGATGATCAGGTGAGGAGGGAGAGGAACTGGTGAAGCCACAGTGGACGGTCGATCTGCAGTCGAGGAGGACCCTCTTAAAGACAGATAAGGAAATGAGTGCTCATAAGAGAGCAGTTAGAGAACAATATTGATGATCCTCTTAGGATGGTAGGGTAAGGCGACATGGAGATCAAGGGTTTTGGGCTTACCATGTGATCCTCTTCGCGATTGGTTATATTACAGCCACATGGCATCAGCAATTATAAGCAATTTAGCTAGAAAAAATATGTAACTATGCCACACAAACATATCCGTTATTACCACCGCCCGCAGCGGCTGCGTTGGCTTGTGCTCTCATCCCCCCACGAAGGGATCAGAGTTCGAACCCCAGCGTAGTCGTTAGGGATTCTTAAGTGTGGTGTCGTGGTGGTGAGTCCTGCGCTAGCGTCACCCCAGGTTTACCCCCCCGGCTGTCGGCCGTGCGGGGGGTTCCTGGGTCATCAAAAAAAAAAGACATATCCGTTACTTTTCCAATAAGGAACTTTTTGTCCCGTCGCATGCATATTGTGAGATTAGCATTCGAAACACGAGATGTATCGAAGTAATTTTGTCAAACAGCAGAGTTTTCGGAGTAATGTACGTAAGGTAAAGCTAAATGTTATGTTGAAATTCAGCCTGCATAAATCCTTTGATGGAGCGACATTAGATTATGTTTCTAAAGGGTGCTTAAGAAAATTAAGTTAAGAAAAGTGGTATTTCATAACCAATGTCAGTCAATTCCAATAGTAACTTCATGGTGGAAATTAAATATATAGTTGTGCGCATGCCGGAATGTGTAAAATTTCTTAGAAAATCTCTTGCATGTAAGCCCAATATATCTAATTGTTTAAAAATGTTGTGTCTTCACGTGCGACCCATATGGTTTAAGGGTTAAGATGCACGGGTCACAAGCACTTGATACGCCTAATATGTTTTGTGCATGAGAGAGAGAGAGAGAGAGAGAGAGAGAGAGAGAGAGGTGGATGTGTGGTGACGTACTTAGCATGTCAATTTCAAATCAGTGTATCATTAGAATCCTACTGAGCCTAATGCTATCGCCCTCTTCCATCCGTTTGCTTGGAATGAATCATACTCGACCGTAAATTCTTTTGAAATTAAAAGAGCAAAGTCTGAAATGAGAGATCTCACTGTACTAGAAAATGGAGGAGCCATTGCATTAAATAGTTATTTAGCCTGCACATTTCATAGACATGCTTCTATTTTTGAATCGTGAATCCGGTAATATGAGATGTGATGTGAGAGAATGTATCAGTCATATTTTATGATTTTGTAGAAGAATATCATACTCTATGAAGGCATAAGATTAATATGTGGTAGAAAAAAACGCTATAAATCAATTTTTTCAAAAAGGAAAAAAATGAATATAAGTAATATATAAACGATATGATTTATCTAAATTGCAACTTAGTATTTTTTAGATTTAAAGTTGTTATTTCAAGTTTTAGATAAATATCAACATTTTTCATTATATTGAAGGAACGGGACATATTTATTCTTCTCCTTATAATTAAAATAAAATTTTTAATAATCGTGATATAAGTAATTTATATAAATTATTTTATTTCTCAAACTAAGTGAATTATTTTTTCATGGTAATCTTTTTATTGCACTATAAATTCAGAAAAAATTATTTACACTTTAATTAGCAGTAATATTAGTAAAATACATTTAGAGTGTGATTTATATATTTCACTTTTTCAAACTTAAAATGTAAAAAAAAATTAATCTATGTTAAAATAATAAAATGGTAACATTTAAACTAAATGTATTTTTAATTTAGTGATATGGATGTAAATAAATAGGCTATATGTGAAATCCTAAGTGTAATATTTTTTTAATGACTCCTATTCATCTCTTTCTAAGCCAAATTCGTTCAAATGACAAAATAGTTTCGAACTATTGATATTATATCAATGTACAGGGCATAATATTTTAAATTAAGTTGATTTTTTTAGATTCACTATTTTAATTTTTTAAAATATACTATATCATCTGACGATTTATGAAAAGATAAATTTGTCTATTAATTCAAGCTTAAAGCCTTAAACCCTTTCCTGCGACCAAATCTATTTGGTAGAGAGAGAGAGAGAGAGAGAGAGAGAGAGAGAGAGAGAGAGAGAGAGAGAGAGAACTCAGAGATTACGATTTAGCATTTAAATAGTGAAATCTCAATTAATGATTGACTGATCGAAATAAAGAACTGCCACATTGTACAAAATGTGATAAATAATCACATTCTCTTTTATCATAACACTGCAAAAGATAATGCTTGATATTAGGGAAAATTACTAGTTCAGTTCTAAACCTACTGTACAAATACTAATTCAATCCTAAACTTTCTAATTTTATGAATATAGTCTTAAAACTTGCGCCAAAATCGCAATGAAGTCCTTTCGACCACTTGTTGCCAAAAATCGTTGAAGTGGTAATCCGCAAGTTGTCACATTAGCATGACTGGACACCACGTTAGCAAATTCTAGCAGCAATTGGCCAGAATGACTAGATTGGAATTTTGCACAAAAATTTAAGATTACATTGGCAAAATTAAAAAAATTAGGACAAAATTGGTATCCAAACTATTGATTAGGATTAATTGGACAATTATCTCCTTGGTATAAAAAAAACCCGTTAATTAGTTTATAAAGTGATGAGACAGACTGTAACTGGAGTTGGAATGATGGGTCATACATTCAATATCCAAATTCTGCCACATCACTTAATAAATTATTTAGCAGATCGACCTTATTGTAACCTAGCATTGGTCATTCTATGTTTCTAATGCCTAATGGGACAACGCGGAACGGAAAACCTAAAATGGGTAGACCCATTCCTATTCATTTTGGCAACAAGCGACTACTTGTTCAAAGACCTCTCAGGACAAATAGACAACTCCAGAGACCTCTTAGGGACGGCCAGTCAAGATGATTCCTTCACAGAAAGAGTCGGCCAACTTATACTGGTTTCTAATATGTCCGTACCTGTCAATTTGATCTGAATCTTCGTTGCTTATGCCAATGCGCCTATATATATATTAGCTATCTACTCACAGCATTTCATCCACCACTACAGAACATTATACATCTTCATTGAGGTTAAACCGCTTCATTTTCGCTTTTATTGTAGATATGGCGAAAAGTACTCTTTTGATTTGCTTCTTGGGCCTGTTCTCTGCTTTTGCAGCAGCAGCTGATCATAGCCCTCTCCAGGATTTCTGTGTTGCTCAATCGGGCAGTTCAGGTAAAAACAATGACCTTACGTTGCACCACCTCAATCGGGCAGTTCAGCCTTTTTGTTGCTTAGACAGACTGTTGTCCTACTTCATAATGCTTACTAGTACATTCCATAGGCTGTCTTTCTCATTCATCTTTTGTTCCTCACATGGCAGTGCTAGTCAATGGCTTTGCTTGCAAGGACCCCAAAACTGTTCAGGCGGATGACTTTTCCTTCAGTGGGCTCCATCTTCCCGGAAACACATCGAACAAGGTCGGCTCGAGGGTAACGCCGGTGTTTGTGACTCAGCTCCCAGGGCTCAACACTCTTGGAATCTCCTTGGCCCGCGTCGACTATGCACCATGGGGGATCAACCCGCCCCACACTCACCCACGTGCCACCGAGATTTTGGTTGTCCTAGAAGGAACCCTGGAAGTAGGGTTCATCACTTCCAACCCAGACAACCGCCTTATCTCCAAGGTTTTGCAAAAGGGCGACGTGTTCGTCTTTCCTCAAGGCCTCATTCATTTCCAAAGGAATACTGGTACCGGAAATGCCATCGCTATTGCAGCTCTCGGTAGCCAAAACCCCGGTGTCATTACTGTCGCCAATGCTGTGTTTGGGTCGACTCCTGATGTTTCCATGGACATTCTTGCCAAAGCATTCCAAGTTGATAAAAGTGTTGTTGCTCAATTTCAGTCAAACTTCTAGACAGAAATCCATAGAGAGTTTGGGCGATCACTATTTGTACGAGATAAAAGAGTGTGTCTGTTTGAATTTGTTTTTGGCTATGTATCTTTGGAAATTCAACTTTCTGTTGTATTTAATCTTCTGAGGGTGTGAAATGAGATCTTCCTGGGAGTGTGATTAAGGAAAGTGGATTTTGGTGACTAATGAAATTAGCGAAAAAAGGGTAAAGCACTTAAATCTTTACGGTCAAATACGCTATCGACTTCAATTGAGATGATAGAATCACTTTGTCAGCGACTTCTTCTGACTATTCTTTTTTTGGTTATTAACCTGCTGTCCATTATAATTTCGGAGGCAACAGACAAATAGAATTTGCCAAGTCTATAGTTAATCAAAACTGGCCCGTGTCTCGCTTGTTGTCTGTTGATGACTGTTATGCATTAGTTGTAGAACGTGAAACGACATGAGAATAAGCACATACCAAACAAAGATGGGATTTTGTTTTTTGAAAAAGTTGAAAAGCAAGGTGTTGAATGTAGTTCATATAACAAGGGCATCGCCCTAATTCCAAAAAAAAGCACCAACTTTAGGTCGAGTAACAATTCTGGCCCGAACTTTTTTTTGTCTCATAAAAAAGCACCAACTTTAGGTCGAGTAACAATTCTAGCCCCAACTTTTTTTTGTCTCATAAAAAAGTACAAACTTTATGTCTAATTCCAAATTTGGCCCCCATTGACTTAGAACAATTGATTATCCAACTTGACTATTCTACCTTAGCAATAAATTCACGTCGATTGCTGAATGGATTTAAAGCATTATTCATTATCTTATTCTCTGAGTCACAGCTTGAAAAATAATTGTGAAATTGTTCGTCTCCTTCACTTCATCGACTAGTCAAAAATTTCTCCAGATTGAATCTCTCTTGCCAGATTTCGTCGTTTTGTTGTAATCTGAAACTATAGACCATCGCCCGTTGACAGACGCCATGGACGAGATCCGTCAAGCTCACCACCATAACATTTTTTCTCAAACAAGGGTGACTTCAGACAGAAAATCAACGGAGGGCCAGATTTGGGATTAGTGTGAAAGTTTGTGATTTTTTATGAGACAAAAAAAAAAGTTAGGGCCATAATTGTTACTCGACCTAAAGTTTATGTTTTTTTATGAGACTAAAAAAAGTTCGGGCCCGAATTGTCACTAGACCTAAAGTTCGTGCTTTTTTTTAAAATTAACCCCAAGGGCATCTTGATGAACTCGTTATATTTATGGTTGAAGCAAAAGATACAAAAAGTATTATGCATTGGGTCGTTCCTATAAACTTATCAGCAAGGTGTTGAATTAGATTAATGGAGTTAATCTCTTGAGGTCTCCGGTACAAGTATTGTTGGGAACACTCTAACTTAAAATTATAAAGGGTTAACCCCATGAAAAACCCTAAACTGGTACAACTGTAACAAATTTACCCCAAACTAATTTTTTTACTATCAAAAACCCTAAACTGGTACACCTGTAACAATGTTATCATTCGTTAGTTTCCGTTAATTTTTACTGTCAAATTGCTTTGCTAAATGACACGCGGCAATTGACGGATGTACCAATTATGTTTTACTCTCCGTTTGTTACGGGTGTACCAATTTATGATTTTTTGTGGTATTAATCCAATTTAACGGAGGGTAAATTTGTTACAAGTGTACCAGTTTAGGATTTTTTGTGATCAAAAAATTAGTTTTGGGTAAATTTGTCACGAGTATACCAGTTTAGAGTTTTTCATGGTATTAACCCAATTATAAATGCACTAGACCAATGTGACGGATTGCGTCTCTAGAATTACATGGTTTAATTGAAGTATGGGAAAGCTGATTTAGATAGGAGGTGACTACTAAATCAAAAGAAATTAAAAATTTATGCCAAGCCTGACACCCTCAACCAAAATTGTCTCAGATACTTTGAAATTAGCGGGGCGACATCGCGCGATATTGGCAAATATTTTTGCATTGCGTCCAATTGAGGCCATGCTATTTTGGGTTGTTAGTTAGGAACAATATCAAACTAAAAATCAGGCAAAAAGAAAAACTATTATGGAGAGTAACAACTAGAGGTCATCCGTTTGAATTACACAAACTGCTTGTAAACTAGTCTAAATAAAGTCCACCTGCGAAGATCAAAGTCAGGACATACGAGTTTCAGTTTTCTTGCAATTCTCTATATTAAATTTCTTGACCAGCTCTTTGACGTACTTTTCTTGAAATATGAATGTGCCATGTTTAAAGTAGGAGATAAAGTACCAAAGAGTGTGACATCCCAGTAGTAAAAGGGTCACATTGTCTTAAAGGGTCAATAGGAGTTACAATAAAATGGACTTGAGTTACAATGGATAGGACCAAAGATTTGTCTCTCATGGGATTATAAAGAAACCAACTTCAATATTTAAAATGGTCAATACCATAAAAAAAAAAAACCCAAACTGGTATACCTGTGACAAATTTACCCAAAACTAATTTTTTGACCATCGAAAACCCCAAACTGGTACACTTGTGATAGATTTACCCTAAACTAATTTTTTGACCACAAAAAACTTCAAACTGGTACATTTATGACAAATTTACCCTCCGTTAAATTGGATTAATATCACAGAAAATCACAAAATGGTACACATGTGACAAACGGAAGGTAAAACCCCAAACCAGTACACCTGTTAATTGCCACGTGTCATCTAATTCAGTAATTTGAAGGTAAAATTTAACGGAAACTAACAGAGGGTAAAATTGTCATAGTTGTACCGATATTGGGTTTTTCTTGGTCAAAAAAATTAGTTTGGGGTAAATTTGTCATAAGTGTATCAATTTGGAGTTTTTCGTAATATTAACCCTATTTAAAATGTGCAAAAAGAGAATAAACTCATTTTTTTGTACTCATTTTGGCAGCAAACCTGTACTTAGTCAATACTTAAAACCTATATACTAATTCTCACGCGTCCAATTGTCTTCGATCTTTATCCGCACACCCCCGTCGCTACTGGAGAGAAGGCGTTCCTTTGTATTTGGCGATATATAGATTCTTCTTTCTTCTGTGTTTTCTTTATGAATCTTTCTCTTTAGGGCGACATATAGATTCGTAATCACAACTTGAAAGACCCCTCGTGGATGGCCCATTCATTATGACTCTTTCAATAGACAGGAACCGCCTGCTTGCAAGTATATTGTCTTAGTACTTGCCACATTGCTCATGTATAAATTATTTGCTTATGAAAGAACTTTTTCTGAGACTTCGTTACTTTCATGCCGTTGCCCAAGTTTATAAATACTCGCTATCTGCCCAAGCATTTCTTCCACACCAACAAACACTAACCACATTCATTACCCTAAAAGAAAGCAAAGCTTTAAGGTTATACCCAGCTCATTTTGGTGGAGATTTTGACTATTGTGCAAAGATGGCAAAGAGTTTACTCTTGTTTGGTTTCTTGGGTCTACTTCTTGCTGTTGCAGGAGCTGATCATGGGCCTCTGCAGGATATCTGCGTCGCTCAAGCCGACAGTTCAGGTAAAAGCACACATGCACCTCACGGTACACTACCTCGAAAAGTTTCAGGGGTTGTCCGAAAATCCAATCCCCCTCATTTGGTTCTGAAAGAGTTTTTGCCACTAAAGGCGTTTGAGAGGTACAGGAAGCAATTGTTTAACCACCTGGGTGAGCCGAGTGGCCAAGGAATGAACACACTTGTTCATATCGTGGCTTATCAGAAGGGAAAAAAAACAAAACTCTGAAAAGAATGAGCAAGCTCAGCAATGCAACGACAATAGCAGAAGTACAACAACAATAATAGATGGAGCTTGATTTCATTATAGAATTGTATTCATTCGAGCTCAAACATACGGAATTTTTCCATGCTAGTAAATTTCAATAGGTATTGATAAGTGTAGAAAAATTGTTCGTAAAAATATGACCGGTGACTTCTTCCTATCTATTATCAGCTTTTCTTATCTATTACCAACTATTATTTATCTTTTTTTAATTATGACCTAAATTTACCAACTTTTATTTCAAATTACCAACCTTTATTTGGTGATGAACCAACTTTATTATCAATTAAGTAACCCAAAATGAAAATTTGGTAAACTAAAAAACACCAAATAATTGTTCGTAATAAACTCAAATGAGAGTTAGTAATCTAGAACTAGTTTGATAACTTAATTGGAGAAAAGTAGATAAATGAATTAAATTAAAATTGGTAATAACCCATAATAATTAGTAATTTAAGGTGTTGGTAAGAAAGTTAAATAAAAGTTGGTATATAAAAAGAAAAGTTTTTTTTTTTGCAAAAGATGAAAGAAGTTCGTAATTTAAAATAGGCAAACATTGGTATGTAACTGACTCAAATAAGAGTTAATAATACAAAATTAGCTAGTAATTTAATTGGAGAAAAGAGTTGATAAATAAAACAACTCAAATTGAAAATTCAATAAGAAATTTGGTAAATTGGAAATCAAATTAATGTTGATAAGCAACTCAAATAAGGCTTGCTAACATAAAACTAGTTGCTAGCTTAATTAGAGAAAATTTAGTAAGTCACTGAACAAACATTGGTAATTTCGTGCAATAATCGGTAAATTTAAGGCATTGTTTAAGATAAGAGAAAAAAAATTGGTAAAAGATAAGAGAACTTTTTCCCTTAGAGATAAGAGAAGTTGGTAATTTATTAACAAACCAAATAGATGCCAGTAATTATCTCAAATAAAAGTTGGTAATGAAAAACTAACGGAAGTTGATCAGTGAAAATTTTGGAAATTGCACTAGTTGAGGTTCGTAAGTTGTAAAAAGAGTTGGTAAATTTAAAAAGTTGGTAAAAAAGGTAAATAAAAGTATTAACTTACTAGAAAAGTTAAAAGGTTAAGAAAAAAATCAATAAATATTGGCAAGCAACTCAAATGAGAGTTGATAACCCAAAACTAATTGGTTATTTAATGGATAAAAGTTTGTAAGTCACACAATTATTAAGGATGATAATTTCATTGGCAAATTTCACCCGTCATTAAAAAAGAGAAATAAAAGTTGATAACTTGTAAGAGAAGCTTTTTTATCAGAGATGTTAAGGTTGGTATTGTAAAAACCCAAATAAATATTGGTAAATAATTCAAATAGAAGTTAGTAAAACTAAATCGAAGAAAAGTTAATAAGAATTCTAATCCAGATTGCTAATTTGTAAAAAGAGTTGATGAATTTAAAAGGTCAGAAAGTAAGAAAAATAAAAGTTGTGCCTCAATAGAGAATTTGGCAAATTAAAAAAAGCAAATAAGCATTGGTAATAAGGAATTAAAATGAGAGTTGGCATCCACAATTAGTTGGTAAATGAAATGGAAAAAGTGATAAATCACTCAAATACTCAAATAAAGCTTGGAAATTTCATACAATAGTTGGTAAATCTAAGGCATTGATGAGAAGTGTAAATAAAATTTTGTAAATGATAAGAAAAATCTTTTTATAATATAGAATAAACTAAATGAATGTTGGTACCTAACTCAAATAGGAGCTAGTAGCACAAAACTTACTAGTAACTTAATTGGACAAAAGTTAGTAATCACTGCAATTAAGGTTGGTAATATATGAAAAGAGTTGCCCATAAAACGGGTTGTACAGTAGGGCAAATAAAAAAAAACAATATTGGTGAGTAACCGAAATGAGACTTGGTAAACCAAAATTAGTTTGTAACATAATGAAAGAAAAACTTGTAAGTTAGACACATAAGGTTAGTAAATTCATATAAGAGTTGGTAAACTTAAGGCGTTTGTAAGAGAGACAAATAAAAGTTTAAAAAACAATGACAACTTTTAAATATTAAAAAAATCATATAAATGTTGGTAAATAGCTAAATGAGAGTTGGTTTTCTAGAATCATTTGGTAATTAAAAACAAATCGGTAAATCACTCAAATAAAGATCAAAAATTCATATGATGTGAAACTATAAGAGGATAACTTGTATTTTTTTTTCAAACCCTAGCTGACGACCTTGCCGGCTGACCATCACCGGCCATAGATGAGGGCCAGAGACCCTCGCTGGCGGTGGGCGAGGGTGTTAGGCCCTTACTTAGATCCAGGCAAGGGGCGGCGAGGGTGCGGATGCCCTCGCCTAGTGTGGGCGAGAGTTTGGAAAAAAAAAAAAGAAGGAAAGAAAAGAAAAGAAAAAAAGAAAAAAGAAAATAAATAAAGGAAAAAATAAAAAGGAAGAAGAAAAAATAAACTCAAAATTCGAAAAAAATACTAAATATTATTAAAAATTATCCACGTCAGCACTGATCGTGGCACATAGGATGGCCGACATCCATATTAGCAATTTAAACTAGCTGGATTGACTAAATTGACAAAACATGAAAATGTTTAGGATTTAATTGGTAAAACTGAAAGATTTGGGATTGAACTGGCAAAAGTGCAATAGATTTAAGACTTTTTGGACAATTTTCCTCCACATTTGGCTTGATTTCGTATCATGCAGTCAAATCTACTCGTTAGATCATTTGAAAGACTAATTCATTCCACAAGACCGGTTCATTTCAGACAAGCCTCCCCCATCTCATCCCTTCACGCAGTAATAAATTGCATGAAACATTATACTCAACTCATCTAAAAGCTTAAGTTATATTAAAGTCCCAAATAAATTATGTCTGAGCTTTTGAACACGAAATAGAACAAAAACCGAATGGACTTATCTAAAGAGAATATTTGACCAAAGAAAAATCTAAAGGGAATAAACACATCCCCCACATTTTCGGCAACAAGTTATTAAATTAATAAAACTTGGTCAAGAGATGTCGTCTCTGATTGGTTCTTACTCGTGAAAGATGCCGTCGCTAATGCCTATCCCTCCAATCTCCCAATCGCATCATTATTGCGGGACAGGATGTCCATGTTCTGTTCGGCGGCAATATAGGTTCCTTTGACGGCTAAGTTCTATATGACTCGTTCGCAAAGTGACGGGCCTGCTAATTTCATGTGAATATACGTTATTTTACTCAATTTTATTATCATCTCTTCGTTTGCTTCTGCCTAGCTCGTATATAAATACTCGGGCTCTGCTCAGGGCATTTCATCATCCACCCCCAGCAAGCGCTAATATCCACTTGCACTTGAAAAGTTAAGCAAGATCATCTCGTGAAGATTTTGATTTCGGAGATGGCGAAGAGTGTCCTATTGATTTGCTTCTTTGGTGTTTTGTTCACTTTCGGAGCTGCTGATCATAGTCCTCTGCAAGATTTCTGTGTCGCTCAAGCTGGCAGTGCAGGTATAATACTGCAACTCGTCATGTTGCACAAAACGTGTTTAGAGGCTATAGCAAAAGAGCTTAGACTAAGAATGTTTGGTATCTTAGCTTTTGGTGTCCCATTCAAGTATCTATTCTGATAAAGCAGACTTGCTTGCTTTTGGTGTCCCATTTAAGTGTCTACTCTAATAAAGTAGACTTGCTTATCCCACGGTGCTTGCCCTGCTTTGCAAATGTGCTTACCTTAACCTCCGGAATTTTGTAATGTTTAACTTTACTTATCCAAAAATAATAATAACAACAATAAAAGTTTAGCTCTAGTGGAGCTTAATTTCTTAGGAGAGTTACCTCATTTCGTTACGCAATTGACAGTCTAGACCTCTCTAAAAAAGTTAATTTGAAGGTTTAGAATTTAGGGTTTCGCGTTTTATTTCCTTGAGAGTTGCTAATTATTATCACGGGGGTATTTCAGGAGTTATCTATGGATCTTTAATCTAGAGCTGATGGGGAAGTACTAATGAATTAGAAATTGGTGTCATTATGTGTTTGGGCAATTGAGTTATGCATGCACAAGAGATTCAACCAGAATCTTGTCCTAGGTAGCATCTCTTCTTCCCCTAAAAGTACGAGTGAACAAGGATTTTATTTTTCAACAAATGCAAGGGAAATAATATTGACTAGCTATTTGGAGAAAGGTGTATGTTAATTAGGGTGTGTTTTGTTTGTAGAATAGTGAAGCACATTATCATATACTGCTTTAGTCATATTAATTAGTTGTTTTCTCATTCAAATTTTGCAGTGCTTGTGAATGGCCTGGCCTGCAAGGACCCCAAAACGGTTCAGGCAAATGACTTCTCCTTCGGTGGACTTCATCTTCCGGGCAACATATCGAACGCGGTTGGCTCAAGGGTTACCCCGGTGTTTGTGGCTCAGCTCCCGGGGCTCAACACTCTCGGCATCTCCCTGGCCCGAATTGATTACGCACCGTGGGGAATCAACCCGCCCCACACTCACCCGCGTGCCACTGAGATTTTGGTTGTCTTGGAAGGGACCCTCGAAATAGGGTTCATCACCTCCAACCCCGATAATCGCCTCATCTCCAAGGTCTTGCAAAAGGGTGATGTGTTCGTCTTCCCTCAAGGTCTTGTCCATTTCCAGAGAAATACCGGTACCGTAAATGCTGTCGCTATTGCGGCTCTCGGTAGCCAAAACCCAGGTGTCATCACTGTCGCTAATGCAGTGTTTGGGTCAACTCCGGACATTGCCATGGACATTCTTGCTAAAGCATTCCAAGTTGATAAGAGTATTGTCAGCCAAATTCAATCGAAGTTCTAGAGAATATATGGACAAAGAGTTCTGATATTTAATCGTTTGCGATTGCGACGTCCATTAGTTTGTTCGTAAGCTTGTGTTGGGTCATGTATCTCTGAAAATTCAATTTTTCAATTGTATTAATTTACTTTGTCCTGTCCTTGGGTTATTTATAGCAGTCAAGTTTGCTCAATAAACGTGCTCTTGTTTTCTTTTAACATTCCAAAATTCATTTAGCTCTTATACCATAACGTCCCGAAATTCACTTTATTTTCATCGTGCGCTTTTATCCCAGGAATTCAATCTCTCCTGGTCTCCTCAAATCAATCAATTAGAAAACATTGTGAGTGAATCGGTCACTATACTAAATAAGCAAATCACACGCTTCGTAAGTTATCCACCACCTCAACTAAGGTTCAGATATGCTAAAAATATATAGTTGCCCACACATATGTTATCCAATGATGTATACCAGATAGCTAAAATCGCATAGGTATACATAGATTGGATATATCAGTGGAATTCTAGATGCGATTCCCAGAGACTCAAGAATGGCTTCCACATGGTGCACTTTGTACACTTTGTCCTATGTGGCGCCTAGTTGTCATTGTGCATATATCAATGTGATGTTGTTCAGTCGCTCATATCGGATTAAACATGGGTAACATATATAAGCATATCTGATCAGTTTATGCTTCTGCAAAATTAAGGCCAACAATTACCTATTTACAAAAATAGACACATGAAGCATATAGTAAGGCGTATTTCTATAAAGTCTAAGCAAGTTTATGTACCATTTATAAATGACTAACAAACATGTATACACGAGTTAATCCTTTTAACTCGTTAATTACATGCTTGGACATGTTTAATTATGTAGGTTAACATGTTTTTCGTGTCAACAAGATGACCTTGGATACATTCAGATGCGTTGAGATACGTTTAAAACACTTTTTTCGTTTTCTTTTGGTAAACCACGAAAATAGTATAAATAATTAACCATTGTCCAGCAGCATGTCATTGTCATCCGCGAGTGACATTACAAATGTTGGAACAAAAACAGTAGTAGCTGAAAGGGCAATTTGCCTGGGACTATGAGATAAATGAGGGACACAAACAGGGACCGCAGAAGAGTTGCTGCGAATACACATAGTACTGGTACTACTCCAAGCAAAGGAAACATCATTTAGGAGTATCCTGGACGAAAGTGGGCGCGCACAGGTGTTGGTCCTGACTCCTGAGTGATTGGTGTTGCTCTCACCAGGCCAAAGCATCCTCGCCCCAGTTTCCTTCCCTGTAGCTATGCTGGAACTTGCCTTCCTAGACCTGCAATCACCGACAAGGTTTGATAAGTACACATTAGTATCCAGTATAACATTTAATACCGAAAGGACCACCATACGTTTAAAACATTTAAAACCTCAGCTCGATATAAACCTAATCATATACAACAATGATATCTCTAACTTCCGCCACCCTTTTGTACTCAGTTGAATTTTTAGTAAGGATATGACTGAATATGATAAGATATAAAATCCATGAATTTTGCTATATTTTATCATTGTTTGGTAAATGGCAAGATATTTTTATATTCTATCATATCCATTATTTGATATGAACGTATATGGATGTAAAGGAACCTAAAAATGCACAACGAAAAGTGGTAAGAATTTCTCATGATTTATTTCTAAAGAAATCACAAATGCACAAATGAAATAACCTCCATCAATTAATTCTTAACTATTTTACGATCTACATCTTAAACAAAAAGTGGCACATTACAACGTTCCAGAGTAACAGGTTCGATTATGACAAGAAACAGGTTACAACAACATCGACGAGGTAGATTAGCCAACGAACGCCAAATTTAGTAAAAGAGAGAAACATGATTTGCAATTCCGAAAAGTATAGTGCTTTAACTCTTTTCCCACTTTCATGAAACTTCAACATGAATTACAGAGTTACAGAAAAAGAAGAAATTTAGATTCTTTTGCTGCTTTTATGAACTTTTGACATGAATCAGAGAGATACAAAGTAAAAAGAGCTTCGACTGTCTTGCCATTTTCATAAAGTTTTAACGTAAACAAAAAGTTACGGAGGAATTATGAAGTTTTAACATGAATAAGAAATATAAAGAAGGAGACGGAGAGAATTAGAAAGATCTGTTTCCTCAAGTTTGAATTTGTTCATTTAAAATCAAGGTTCTTTTATTTCATTTTTATTTACTTATTTTTTAAAATTATTTTTCCTCTTTTTTTTATTTCTTTTGTTATTCCCTTCCACCATTCCTTAATAAAATTTTTATTAAACTATATAATAAATATAGATACTAAATATGTATATATAGAATATGTATTATAGAATATAAATAAATTCAAATATATAAATAACAATATGAATAAATAAAACGAAAATTGTCCATTATTTTTTATTATTTTGAATATTAGTTATTTATATTAAAATCCACATATTATTTTACATTTCATTATTGTTTTGATTTTTTAAATTTAAGAAGTTTGCTATTTAAAGAAAATAGTTTTTATATCATAAATATAAGAAATCCGACTATCTTTATCCCACTTCTTTCATGTGATATATTTATCCGGACGGTATCTTTTTATATATAATTTTATCCTCTATTGGGTAGGAATCAAATACCGAATAGATAAATTTTATTCTATCTAGACTTTTATCCCGGTTAGCAAACGTAACCTAAAAATTCGACTTTTAAGTTAACCAAACAATAGAAAATCATGTACCCTTTTGCCCCCAATTTTTTTTTGGGGGGTCGATTTTTGCCCCCAATTGAATTGCTAAAACCCTAACGAAAAGGGTTTATGCCTATGTTGACCGTTAAGGGATCATATCCCTGTCTCCCTCCTCTCTCTCTCTCACTCTCGGGTTGCGACTCCGCACGGAACAGCCTCTGAGGTTCGTTCTTTCAATCGCGCCTTCGAAATTCATCGGCGATCCTCGCTTGTCTCGCCAATTTTGCACTGAAAGGTGAGAGCTTTCCTTCAGAAAATCCGTATTTTCAATAACCCATAACCCATTATGCTAAAGGAATGCGTCAGTGCGCACCATCGATTCTTAGGCTCAAGAAGAGCGATTACTACATGTGCCATCCCATTCTTGCAATGAAAGGTGAGAGCTTTCCTTCAGAAAACCCATATTTGCAACAACCCATTATGCTATAGAGATGCGTCAGTGCTCACCATCGATTCTTTAGCTCAAGAAGAGCGATTACTACATGTTCCCTTCATTCTTGCACTGAAAGGCGAGAGCTTTCCTTCAGAAAATCAATATTTCCAATAACCCATTATGCTAAAGAGATGCGTCAGTGCTCACCATCGATTCTTTAGCTCAAGAAGAGCGATTTCGACATGTGCCCTCCAATTGGAAGCTCCTGCTTCTGCAACTTCTGGCAATTCGGCTGATCATAAGTCCTTGACTCTGTCTTTGTTGGAGCAGCTCATTCGGCGGGGGCAGTTCTCATCCGCACAGAGCGTGGTCCAGCGGATAATAACTCATTCTCCATTGGCTCTCGATGTGATCTTGGTGGTCGATTACCTCACTTCGCGAGGATTGGACCTCGACTTGAATAGCCACAGTGCGCTTTTGCGGAAACTCGTGCAGTGTGGTGAGTACCAATTGGCTGAGGTGTGGTATAATGAGAACTTTTTCGGTAGATTTAAGGATCCTAATTCTTATATGATGGATCTTATGATTATTTGTTTCTGTAAGTTGGGAAAACTCGATGAGGCAGAGAGGGAGTTTGATAGGTGTGTCGAGTTGGGTGCATTGCCTAATGTGCAAGCTTGTGATGCAATTTTTCGAGAACTTTGTGCGCGAGGAATGGCTTTGGAAGCATTTGAATTTTTTGTTGGATTGATTTGTGCAGGGGTTAGTATGAGGATTGGTTGTTATAATCAGTTGATAGACTCATTGTGTTTTAAGGGATACATGGATGAAGCAGTTAAGGTATTCTGCCTGCAGCAGGAGATCACGGAGCTTCCCCCGACACTCCATCAGTATAAATCATTGTTTTATGGTCTTTGTAAGGGAGGGCGGATTGTGGAGGCGGAGCAACTATCAATAGAGATGGAAGCAGAAGGCTTTTTTGTCGATAAAGTAATGTATAACTGGCTAATTTTTTGGTATAGCAAGGATAGGAAAATGAAGATGGCAGTGAGGATTTTCTTTCGGATGCTGAAATTGGGTTGTGAGGTAGATGATTATGCCTATAATACATTAATTAATGGGTTCATGAAGTGGGGTATATTTGATAAAGGCTGGGCAATATACAAACAAATGGTGGACTGTGGAATGCACCCTAATGTGGTTACTCACCACATCATGATAAGCAACTATTGTAGAGTAGGGAAAGTGGACTGTGCATTGAAGCTGTTAAATGAGATGCTTGTCTGCGATATAACTCTTGGTGTGCACTCTTATACAACTTTGATTGCTTCACTTTACAAGAAAAACAAGTTGACTGAAGCAGATGAATTGTGCAAAAGGAGGTTGGACAATGGGGTTCTCCCTGACCCTATTTTTTTTCTTGTTGTCATAAGGATGCACCCGAGAGGGTGTGAACTTCAGCTTGCTTATATGATGTTGCAGGCTATTGGCCATTCTGTGTCCTTAGCTTCTAATACCTGGGATGGCAGCACGGATTTTGGGCAAAACATTGAGTATCTGCTTGAGGGAATTGCAAAAAAGGACTTGAATCTGGCCAGTATTGCTTTTACTATTTGCGTTAGTGCTGTATGCGAGAGAGGAGATATTGATGCTGCCATTCTCCTCGTGGATAAAGCAGATAGTGTTGGATGCCAACTGTTGCTTTTTACATACAATTCACTGATCAAGTGTCTATGCCAAAAAGGGCTATTTGAGGAAGCTGAATCCCTCATTCATCTAATACAGGACAGGGGTATAGTACCAGACTTGGAAACTTACTTAATAATGATAAATGGTTATTGCAAGCAAGGGAATTTGCAGTCAGCCTATCGTGTCATGGACCAAATTAGTGAGAGAGGACTGAATCCCTGTGTCGCCATGTATGACTGCATTATAGGTTTTTTAAGCAATAAAAAGAGAATTTTTGAGGCAAAAGACCTTTTCAAGAGAATGCTCGAGGATGGTGTGGATCCTGATGAGACTATATACATGACGATGACAAATGCTTATGCCAGAAGCAGAAGACTTCTTGAAGCTAGAGAATTGTTTGATAAAATGATTGAAAATTCTATCAAGCCAAGTTCATATTCATATACTGCTCTTATAAATGGTTTGGTAAAGAGAAATATGACCGAGAAGGGGTGCATATACCTTGATAAGATGATTGGAGATGGTTACGAGCCAAATAATGTGCTCTATGCGTCCCTTATTGGCCATTATTTAAGGGAAGGAGATTTTGAATCTGCCTTCATGCTAGATGATTTGATGTGCAGAAACCATATCAAATGTGATCTTATCACCTATATTGTTGTGTTACGGGGTGCATGCACGCATATCAATGGCATAAAGAATAAAGGGGCATCACAAGTAGAGCATCTTATAGAACAAGAAAAATGCTATTCGATTTGCTGCAGAGTAGGAGTTTGGCAACAATTGATAGAAACCTTAAAGTTCCTGTAAATTTGCCGGAAGCAATGAAGCACTTTGTGTTGAATCTGTGCAAGAAAATTAAGGATAGTGAATTTATGCCGAATCTGTTCCTATACAATGGCATAATATCTGGTTTCTGCCGAGCAAACATGATTGAGGATGCCTATCACCATGTTGAGTTATGCAAAGAGAGGGGTTACATCCCAATCAGGTGACCTATACAATTCTGATAGGGGGGCACATAAGTCAAGGTGAAATTGATAGTGCTGTTGGCTTATTCAACAAGATGAATGCTGATGGTTGTCTTCCGGATGGACTTGCATACAATAGGTTAGTTAGAGGCCTTTGTAGTTATGGAAGGCTGTTGGATGCATTGTCACCTGTTTATGCAATGCATAAGAGGGGTTTATTTCCGAGTAAGTTGTCTTATACATGTTTATTGAACAACCTTTGCTCAAGCGGATTGAATATTCTCGCCTTCAAGATATTTGAAGAAATGCTTTCCCATAACTTCATTCCGAGCCTTCACTGCTCTAATTTGCTGCTTTCCAACTTACGTGTAAGTGGGAGGTGGCATGAAGCTCAAGTAGTCCACTATTTGATGCACAAAGAGGAAAATGTCTCTGGACAGCTCAATGAGAGGGTTTTTGATTGACTCATGCTACATATAAGGAGATCTCCATCTTCAAGAAAACAAAATGGTTTTGTTATGGGGGAGCTTACTAGAAGTTGGTATTACTCTATCCCCGGTCCTTCTTTATCAGTTGCCATTTCAATTGGCAATCTTAATCATTGGAAAAGTTAGAAACTTATCGGTAGGGGCCATCTCACCCTCTTACCGGAGGAGGAATCTCTTCTTGCACTTCTCCACTCGTGAAAGACATGGTTGTACTGCTTTTGACTATTTGGTAAGTCAATCTTTTAACTTCCTCTATCATGTTATTACTATATGTATCATGAGTTGTTTTTTAGGTTAACCGTCAAACCGTGACATGCTATAACTAATTTTGCTGATATGCCACTGATAGATATTATTAAAAATGGTTGCCGCTTGAGGCTCCACAACATGTCTCTAATGAGAAGATCACTGTGCACAATCTATCATCATATTGCAGACTGCAACGTTTTTTTTACCTGACTACTATAAGTGTGAGGCTACTGTACCATCTTCAACGACCACACAGATGCACCTTCATGTATTTATCTCATGACGGGTACATAAATCATGATGGTTCAATCACTTAGCCGATGACGGATTTACCTAATTTAATCACTGTCTAGATTAGAGAAGTTCATGCATTGTTTTTCTGTAAAACACATGTGTGTCCTGTGTTCATAATCCTTGGTGGAAATGCAAGGTCTAGAGTGCATCTGAAACCAAGTCCTACCCCAGCCTCCAGAAACCAAGTCCTTCTACAAACTTAATCTTATGTTGCATTCTGATGATCTTGTATGTCAGTTGACAATTTGCAGCTCATATTGAAAGTTTTCATTAAGCACACAAGTGAATTTTTTCTATTTAATTTGGTTGGCAAAAGAATGATAAACTGATTTCTTTACCATTTTTCAGATCATTATGATCTGGCTCTATGCATTTTAAGGTGGATGTTGCTGTACAATCATTTGGATTCTGGACAATAAGCTCTTTGCACAATAACTCAGCAAATGGTAAGGTAAATTCTATGAGCAAGTCTTTTTACTTAATCAGAGATTTAAGAAATATTAGATGGTACCTTTACTTCAGTTTTCATGTCAAATTACTTATTATATACTCCATGCTACTGCAGTTGTGGAGTTGTTTGAGCTTCTTTGGCTGCTTGAGTTGGTAGTCATGCTGAGTTAACCGATGCATTGCCTTTTAGTGCATTATGGAAAGTAAACGTAAGAGAAAAGTGTGCGAGTGTGGCATCTGAGAATCAGTAAATCATCTGATGTATGATTTCTGCCCATCTTACTATTCCAGAATGCCTTTTGTGGCATTGTCATTTAATGAAAAGGTTAGCTTCCATTTTCATCATCCGTTTTTGGAGGGGGAAATTGTCAATGTCACTAATTCTTCCAATATACTGAGGTTCTGTTTGGAAATTTAATTTTACTGCTGGAGATTTTTTGCTTGGTTTAGCAGACTCTAGAGCAGTATACGAGTACATAAGATCATGGTGGTCATGCTGTGTCCAATTAGAGATAAACAAACAGTGAACACTTGAGCTTTGGCTCTCCTCATGTCTCATTCCCTAAGACAACATGCACTTTAATTGTATGCATGCATGCACTCACACAAGCACTATTGCATACGCTCGCACTGTCAAATGGAGGTTGGCTGCCCGATTAAGGTCGTTAAAATCTTCTCTCTTGTTGGACAAAACTTCTCATCTGCCAATGACTATCTTATTGATTTACTTATATCTCCACTTGCCAATATACATTTTGTCGCAGTGTTGATGTCATCAATTTTCTTTTAAGAGCTATAATTGAGCAACTCATATTTATTATATCTATCACTCTTGATGGCAGGTCATAGTAGTTAATTGGAAGTTTCCTCCTGGTCCAATGTACGTCTAATTACAACGTCATTGTAAACTTACTGAATCAGCTGGACAAGACCTCCTCATGGCATGGTGGGTTTCCATGGAATTGTGTTCCTATAGTTTGGACCCATTTCTTTGGTGAGAAAAAGAACAACTTTGGTCAGTGATGGACTGGCCAGAATCGAATGCGGGATAATTCATGGCAAGAAGGTATTTGTGGAGCAATTTGTCTGATCCCTAACATTGAGGTGGACCTATCAATTTTAGGTGAAAGATCGGGTCACAGCTACCTTTACTTTCCATTTCTGAATCTGCTAGAGTATCAGGTAGTTTGGAATTGGTCTGGTAATCAAAGTTGGGATGGAAATTTGCTATATTTTATCCACCTTGCACTGGCTTTAATCTTGTTTTATATGCTTCTGGGTTACTGTTAGAGTGTTTCCGCAATGCCTAATAAATGTTTGGGTCGGTCTATGTTGCCCCGTGGCACTGTGTCGCCTGGTCCTTGGTACTCCAAAATTCTTTTGTTTTCGCCATAGTCCATTGAAACATGCTCTTTTCATCGTAAATATACGTAGAGTGCAATTATTATTATAAATTTTTTAAGGCACTTTATATTGGACTATGACAAAACAAACTGATTTATGACAACCTACAAAAACTGGGGCACCACAGACACGCTGTAAATTTTGATACTTAGCTTCGTAAATATACGTAGAGTGCAATTATTATTATAAATTTTTTAAGGCACTTTATATTGGACTATGACAAAACAAACTGATTTATGACAACCTACAAAAACTGGGGCACCACAGACACGCTGTAAATTTTGATACTTAGCTTCGTAGAATTATGACACAAATCTGCCTTATGATTTTCAAAAGGCATAAGGATCTGCTTTATCATTGATGATTGTTGAGAGAATGGTTTGTTAGTCTCATTAGGATTGTTAGCTGACATGCTAGATTCTTCCTCTATGTGTCAATCGAGATTGTGCATATTCATTCCATGGAATCACACAAACATGTGTAGCACAGTTCAATAGATAAGGTAATTTGTGGTTCTACGGATCTCACCACTGTTTCTCTTATTGGTGCCTCTAACCAGTGAGGTGATCTCGAAAATGATATTCTTATGAGTAGTATTCTCCTCTGTTAACCTGTCCAATGAATTATTCCTGAGTAGTTTATATTATCTATTTGACTCCATCAAACTGTTGGTGGCCATGTAATTTTTCATGTGAAAATATCTCACAGAAAGGAAAATCTTATGTTCCACTGGTATGGGTGGGCGTGTGCTTGCTTTTTAATTTCTAGTTTACCTCATAGTGCCATGGTCTCTAATGTGGTGCATTGATAAAACGATTGCGTGAGGACTGATGACTGATTAACTGTGGATGGAACATGATTTTCAAAGTATGCGGCTTTGCTAGTATTCCTTTTCGTACAAGTTAGCATTAGTTTAAAGTTCTCTGCTCTGTGATTGCAACAGCAATTTCCCCAACTTGCTGAAATTTCGGGTGAATCAATTGTATTGTTACGGTGTGAAGACTCCTGAAGAACTTGCGCAGCTGAATGCGAAGTTGAACAAGATCCCTGGATGGGCACATTTCATTTGTAACAAAGCAGAGGTTCATATTTTCCTGAATTTTATGTCTTCCTCTGCATTAGGTATATAATGAATATGTTGCTTGTAAAATTCTGTTGTTTGTGTGAGATTCTTTTCTTTATTCCTTGTGATAAAGTAGAGAAGACTATGACGAACTATGAAGTTTAAGATCTTTCAACATTGTAGATGGATATTTCATGTTTCGAGAGGAGTGCATATCTTCTTTGGACCAGATCGTTTTCTGACTTAAGTGCCCAGAACTAAAACAACTGCCAGTTTCTTCTGAATTAAGAGAGTGCGATCACCAAATTCAAGGGGCGGTGGAAATCATCCAGGGTTAGGTCTGTGTCAAGTTCCATCTTTGAGGTTTTTAATTTGATAAATGCATCCTGCACAAAAACCCAGAAAACTATATGCTAATATAACCTGATGAGCATCTATCTTTGGGAAGATTCAACAGCATATCATTTTCATGTGCCAGAGTCCACTTTCCACATCATTGCTATTCAGTTTGTCTGATAACAGGTTGCTAGGATTACTACAATGAAGTAACTAGTCCTAAATCTAAATTGTGTGTGCATTCATTAATTTTTTCTTTTTTGCTGGTAGGTTCCTTCAAAGAAAAGATCTATGGAGATGCTAGATATAGAGAATGGGATAGTAGAAGCATGCTCTTGAGAAATTTATCATTGGAACAGCAGCAGATGAATGCTATTTTATGTACGGATTAATCGTGACTTGAGCTTATATATGTAGTAGTATAGACCTGGAGGCATTTTTGTTGACGAATGCAAGACCTCTGAAGTCGATAGGCTGCTTTGAGTCCTTGTCTTAGCTTAGTGACACTGCTCAAATATTTAGCATATGATGAATCGTAAGTATATGGCAAAAGAATTTTCTTTAGCCCCCCATAGTACAATATTTTTGTGGAAGAGATGTGCGGGGATTTTTTGTCATGAATGTATGATTAACTGAATAAATGGTTGTGCCTGGTTGTTGGTTCCTCTCACTTTTGTACTGCAATTGCAGAGAGTATTCATGATAAAGTTTTGGTCATTTTGGATAACGATTAGTTCTTTGGCCATGGTTAAGGACTAGTTCAGTTGTGCTGTTATTTTGCTTGGCTAGAATTGACACCTTCATAAGTCAGCTAGAAAGTTGGATCCGACATTATAATTTTATCCTGAAAATGTTTATTCGCTGATGTGCCTTTGGCAGTGCAGTGGGATGATGCAACTCAAATGCACAAAAGCAATACTTGTCAATCAGCACCTGGATCCATGTTTTTATGTATGGTTTATCTGCAAGGGACAACTAATTGGGTCAGGAAACACAACCACTACTTCACAAGGTGTAGCCTATTACTTGATGTATTGCTCAATGTAGGATTTTTAAGAAGCATGAACATGAAGATTATCACAAAGCAAGTTTTCTTTTTACGTACTCATTCTTGGTACTTTTAAAGGGTGGGGACTGTGGTAAGGCTTCAAGTCAGTGTTAGCAAAGAAGTGACCATGACAAATTCCTTAGACATAGATATGTAAACTTTCACCTTATTTAGCTGTAAGAACATTCATGAATTTTGAGGAACATGTAGAGAACTACAAATTAAGTTATTGAAACATGAAAGATGTAACAAGAACAGCATGGGAAAGCTACTTAGTTAGAACCTAAATTAGTTGCTCTTAGTGATTCTTTTCTTGGGCTAGAGTCTCTTGAGAAAGTGGCCATTCCTTCAGAAAAACTGCTTCAAATAACTATATAAATGGAAGAATTAGATTTCAGTGGGTGCATTGAAACCTCTTACTTGTCACCCCTTTTTCTTGAATTATTGGGCTAATTTTGCGACATGGCATCAGAAATTGAGTTTTATTATTGCCCATCTTCATATGCTGATGTCAGTCCATGCGTTTCTTTTTCTTACGCCTATGTCTGATTGATTTCCAGGGTATTTGTTTAAGTTCACTCAGTGTCTGAAATCACCACCATGGTTTAGTTGACGCTTGCTTTGCTTAGGCTCACAATGGGGATTGCTGCTTGAGTTTCTGCTATGATTTCTCATGCGTTGAACATAATTACAATGTTAGCTGATGTAGATCGCTAAAACTGTATAGGGAAGGAGGTTTAGACACCTTGATATGGATGACCTAACTATCATCAGCATCAGCAATTCTGCTGCGGAGTCTGGATCCCAAAACTTCAGAAGTCCTTCTATATCTATAGGTTCAGCTCCTTCAAGATCCAGCTCTAGTGAAGTTGAAGACGATATACCCTCGTTTTCTAGTGAGGCAAGAGGATCCATCATAGATAGGAATAAAGCTCGATGCCTTCCTATGAACTTCCTTGTGAACCCCAACCCCCTTTTTTATGAAACAGTAAGATAAGTTAATCAATTTTTTTAATAGAAAAATTAGTATTATTATGCATGTAATATGTTGGGCATAGTGATTCAAGTGTATGTTTCACTTTGGTGAACTGGATGGTCTTATATACAACTGAACACTGTGATTAGAGTCCTTCCTGAATACCCAAATTTCCTGACTGGACGGAAGAAAACGATGAACTTGATGAACAACTTAACAGAGCAATGGCAGAGGCTGCAACTGCAAACCAAGGCATATGAACATTGGACACAGTATCAAAAGGCTGGAAAAATGGGCAGATTAATGTTCTTGTTGTGAATGTTTTACATTGTCTTGCATTTGCATTAGTGAATTCTAGAGAATCCTAAACTGGAAGAATTGACCCCTTTATATTACTCGATGGGTAAGAGTCTGCTCTTTTTGCTAATTTACTTTTATCTCAGCTTGTAGATGACGCAGAACTGTTGGTGTTTCTAAAGCTTGAGCGGACTCCGATCGGTGGAAGTTGCTCAGTCCATCTTTGATGATTATGGACCTTGTGAAGTACTTAGCTACAACCTGCACCTGATGGGTTGACCTTAAATTTGGGACATAATGTCTCGTTATAATTATATGGGAATATGCCAGCATCGTTGCCTATTTGCAGGTTGAAGCACTTGAAGAGGAGCTCAGGCAGAGGAAGGGCCTTGAGGGAATCTCTAGCTAAAGAAAAGGGAACGCTTGAAACAATGGACCAACTCGACGATCCAACTTTCTGCTTAGACATGTCTGAGCCAAATAGTCCTGAAAGGCATTTTTGGACGGGTCTGGATAAGGCTACTTAGTTAAATGCCTGGGTCGGCTCAAGAAATTTGGACAAAACTTTCTGTCATGGGCGAGTTTGGGCAACAACTTAATTGATGACCAATGACAACTTGATGCTAGGAAGATTTTGTCTGTTGGGGCGGATTAAGATGCGGTCAATCGCGAGGAGGGAGGGGATGGCTGTGGGAACGAGATGGAGCTGGGGCCGTAAGCTATGTTGATCTTGATCTTGATCTCGAAAATAAATTTTCATAATGGTCGATGTATTTTTAAAAAATTGTCACCATTAAATCCTTAAGTTATATTTGGCCTCCGGAGTGTAGACTTGGCAGTCGAAAAGCTGAGGTGGAAACCGGAGAACAGGTGTCGTGTTATTAATGGTACATTTATTGCTAATGTGGTCATTGAATAAGAAAGTTTATTGCTAATGGTACATTCATGTATATTATTGCTCTTTGCAAATAAGATAGAAGTCATACCTACTTGGTCTGGACCGTGAGGACTCAATGCTGTGCCGTGAGGACCTAAGTCCAGGCATTGGGAACCCGTGTCTAGGCGCCGGGGTCATGGGTCTATGTCCTCACGTCACGGGTCTAGGTCGTCGGGTCCTGGGTTTGGGCATTGGGGATCTTGGGCTCAGGTCACTGGGACCCGAGCATGAGAGCCAGAGTCCCCAAGTTCATCACCCGCACCTAGGACTATCTTACAATGATGGAGGTCAAGTTATACTATGAAAAAAATGTTCTTTTTCAAAGGAAGAAATCATGCTTCTGCATTTTAGTCTAAATAATCTGTTGACTCGTTTTCTTTTAAATAAACCGAAACTCGTAAAATTTTCTTGATTTGACTGTTAATCTCTTTAGAACCAAACTAAAATCATCCTCTATTCAACGCTACAATCACTGCCAAAACGTCATCGTTTTTGCCATTATCGCGACTCTGCTAGAACTAGTACTGTCGGTCCTTGTATTATGCATAATAAGCAACTGCAGTAGATGGAATCATCGTCGCATGAGACCAGCCACATCAAAATGCAAGCATTGGGGCAGAGGACATTGGTTCATCCTCCTCTGGACCCCATCGCCACAGTCAACGATGGTGGAGGAGTTTGCAAAGTGAAGGAGGGAAGCCCGAAGGGTGGGATGAGGGATGTGAGGGGAGCAAACGGGAAATTACCAATAAAGTCATAAATCTATTATAATTGTGTCAATTCAGTTCTAAATCTTTTTTTTTTGGGCCAGTTGAGTCTTAAACCTTTTGCATTTGTGTCAATTTAATCCATCGGCCAGTGTTTACAGGAAATCACTGACATAGATGTTAATCGTCCTACGTGACGGCTAATTTAAATCAACAAGGTCAAAATGAGAACGGGCTTCAAAACTGTTTCAGATCGAGTCCTTAGGATAATTTACATAATTACTCATAGATGAAGGGCTTGTTTGCAAAATTTAATAATCGAAAGTTGTAAAAAGCATCTTAAGCTAGTTGTTTGTAAAATTTGACTTCCATTTGGGGCTTGTTTAATATTTTTCTCCTATTTTTGAAAAACCGGGTCAGAGTAGGGTTTAATCCCAAGTGGCCGAGTTCAATTGAATTTACTGTATTAATTGGGCCATAATTAAGGAAGTGACCTAAATGAAAGTTGAAGTAAATATCCTAAGCTTTCATTAGCAATTTGAATTACTCAAATTAGAGCTCGTTAGGGCTGTCAATTGGATGAAGCCTTAATTGGTCAAAATAAAGGGAAAAACAGAGAAGTTGACCAATTTCGTGATTTGTAAGGCTAATTAGCCTAATTGCATACTTAATTGACCTTGCTTGTGATTGGAATGATGATTAGTTACTCTTAATTTTGATTAGCAATGCATGATCCTTTAGCTGCTTAGTGTCTTAGCCTACTACTTGATGAACATTCAAGTGGGGGTGAATAATAACTTAGCATTAATTAATCAACCCTTAATTTTATAAGGTGGATGGGTAATCAAATCATATGATCAATATCAGATCAACGAACCAAACCCGGAATTCTTGATTGATGATTGATAGTTGATTGGTTGAGCTTGCGAATTGCTTGAGCTGAGTGATTGCATGATTGGATGATGGGATTGATCATCAAAGACTGGCGGTCCGCAGCCGAGAGCTCAAGGAGGCGGTCCAAGGCAATGATTAGATTTAGGTTCATTAGCTTAGATTAGAATCAATTAGGCTAGTCCAGAACATAGAAATTAATAATCAAATAGTTTTGACTTTAATTGATATAGTTTAGCTAGAAAATTAAAAAATCAAATCAGACTTAGCATCCTTCTCTTAATAAATGGATAGCTTAGTCTAGACTAGCATCGTCATCTTTAATAAAATGAGTAGAATTTATACTTGTCTTAATCTACTATTAAGATTAGTCTCCAGCATCAAGCTTATTGGGTTCATGTCCCAAGGCTTATAATAAGGCGATGTACTATTTTTGCCCGACTTGGTATCAAGTCAAGCTCGTGGGATCATGTCCCAGGGCTTAGAACAAGGCGATGCAATATTTTTTGCCCGACAAGTATTAGGTTTTCAATTCTGCACTTTTACTTTGAGCTTTCAATAATTGGGTATTTAATTCCCGCAATTTAAATACATTGTTTATTCTTTTCCTTTCTAAAATGGTTAGGAAAAGCCTGGTATCATAATAAACCCTTAAAGAACATTGCATGAACGCCTAGAAACATAACATTTAGGGTTCATAATTGGTAACGAAGATCGCACAATTTAGAGGCACCGAAAGGGCACTAATTAGATTATTAGCATAATCAAGTATAGATAATCTCTGGTTGCGTGAAAGCGAGACAAACTCTCGTGTCTTGCTTGGTTCTAGCCGACACTGAAAGGCTAGTGGCAACTCCCATCTCATGTAGAATCTTTTAGGCAAAATCAAAACTTAAAATGAAATTCAACGTCGCCCAAGATATAGGAGAGATTGCGCCTAATTGAGGGCTGTAGGCCCGCCTTTTGGGCATTACCTCTAAATCTCTTTCCTTTTCCCGACCTCATCAAAAACTTTGGGAAGGGTCGCTGATAAGACACTGACATTCCATGGTGGCCCTCTATTGTGGTGGGGGCGCCAGTTGGATGGAACAAGCGGGTGCCAGGTCTTATCCGCGACAATAAACAATGACATATTTTATATATTAAAATAATAAGAATGCTATAAGTGTTATAATTTTCGTATAATACTTATTTAAATGCCATAACTTTTTTTTAACTACTTAAGTGTCATAACTTAAAAAAACGTTCACTTAGGTACCATAACTTTCAATCGATCATTTAAGTGCTAAAAATTGTTAAAAACCTTTACCCAAATGCCTAAAATCCGACATGGCATAACACTTGTGGTGAACATTTTTAAAAAGTTATGACACTCAAGTGACTGATTGAAAAGATATTGCACTCAAGTGATCGGAAAAAAGTTATGGTATTCAAGTGGACGCGTACATAAGTTATAATACTTAAGTGATCGAAAAAACATTATGACACTCAGAATGCTGTACGAAAATTATGGCACTTGTAGTATCTTTTTCTCAAAATAAAATCATATATATGTTGGTAAATAGCTCAATGAGAGTTGGTTAGCTAGAACCAATTGGTAGTTTAATATAAAAAAGTTAGTAAATCAAGCAAATAAAGATCGGAAATTCATATGATGTGAAACTATAAGAGAATGACTCAAATTTTACATAACATCGCCTCTGACTCGATTTCATATCGTGCATTCAAATCTACTCGTTAGATCATTTAAAAGACAAATTCATACCACAAGACCTAATCATTTCGGGCTAACCTCCCCCATCTCATCCCTTCACACAGTAATAAATTGCATGGAATATTATACTCAACTCATCTAAAAGTTTAAGTTATATCGAAGTACCATTTGCCAAGTAATTATGTCTGAGCTTTTGAACACGTAATAGAGCAAAACTTGGTCAAGAAATATCGTCGCTGGTTGGTTCTTACGCGTGAAGTTGCCGTCGCTAATGCCTATCCCTCCATTCCCATCACTATTTTAGGGACAGGACGTCCATGTTCTGTTCGGCGACAACATAGATTCCTTTGAACAGCTAAGTTCTATATGACTCTTTCGCAGAGAGACTGGCCTGCTGATTTCAAGTGATATTTTTAATATTACTCAATTTTATTATCATCTGAATCTTCGTTGGCTTCTGCTCTCGCACGTGTGTAAATACTTGGTCACTGCTCAGGCTATTTCATCATCCACCCACAACAAGCACTAATCTCCTTGCACCTGAGAGAAACTAAGCAGGATCATCTCGTGAAGATTTTGATTTCGGAAAATGGCGAAGAGTGTCCTCTTGATTTGTTTCTTGGGTGTTTTGTTCACTTTTGGAGCAGCTGATCATGGTCCTCTGCGAGATTTCTGTGTCGCTCAAGCTGGCAGTGCAGGTAAAATGCTGCGACTCGTCATGTTGCACAAAACGTGTTTAGGGGCCAGAGCAAAAGAGCTTAGAATAAGAATGTTTGGTATCATTGCTTTTGGTGTTCCATTTAAGTATCTATTCTTATAAAGCAGACTTGCTTATTCCCGGGTTTCACTTCCAAAAGGTGCTTGCCCTGCTTTGCAAATGCTCTGTGAAGAATAAAGAGGAAAATGAGAATTTTTGTATATTTCTGTGTGTCTAATACTGATGATACATGAGCCTATTTATAAGCTGTTCTAGATAACTATCTAAAGTAACAAAATATTACAATATCAAATAATATCAAATAGAATCAATCAGGGAGGATTGATATCTCTAATATTATCAATCAGGGAAGGTCGATATCTCTAATATATATCTCTAACATCCCCCTCAAACTCAAGGTGACATAGAAGAGGTCAACTGGAGTTTGGAAATGAGATCTTGAAAACGCCTGGGTGGATGTGCCTTAGTGAAAACATCTGCCGTCTGATCAATCGATATAGTGGGAACAAGATGAACAATACCACAATGCACATGAGAGCGTATGAAATGGCAATCTATTTTAATATGCTTGGTACGCTCATGAAACACATCATTATGTGCTATTTGGATAGCACTCTGGTTATCACAATAAATGGTCGGTCCACCATTTTGACGGACTCCCATGTTTTCCAATAACCACCGCAGCCATAGTAATTCTGATGTTGTATCAGCAAGAGTGTGATATTCTGCTTCAGTACTTGATCGGGCGATGGTAGTCTTTTTCTTGCTACGCCAGGAAATAAGAGACTTTCCTAAGAAGAAGCAGTAGCTTGTAGTAGATCGACGATTAAGAGGATCGCCAGCCCAGTCAGTATCAGAACAAGCTGTCAACCCTAAGCTTGAGTTAGCAAAAAAGTGAAGACCGTGAAATAAGGTACCCTTGACATAGCGAAGAACAGCAGAAAAGTGAGTCGTTCGCGGCACGGTCATATATTGACTTACGATATGAACAGCATAAGCAATGTCAGGGCGGGTAACAGTGAGGTATACAAGACTGCCAACCAGCTGTCGATAAAGCGTAGGATTTGAAAGAGGAGTGCCATCTTTGTCATCAAATTTGACATTAGTCTCAATGGGGGTTGTAACAGTTTTGTCATTGGTAAGTCCAGCTCGAGAAAGAAGATCAGTGGCATATTTTGCTTGAGGAATCTGACATAACCTCTAGACCTAGAAAGTAACTGAGCCGTCCGAGATCCTTCATTTCAAACTGTTGACTCAAAAACTGTGGAAGTTTCACAATACCATTACGATCATCGCCAGTAATAATCATGTCATCCACATATAATAATAGCATAATATACCCACGAGATGTTTGTTGAATAAAGAGTGCATTGTCATAGGGACTGGACGTAAAACCAAGACGTTCCATGGTGGAACTAAACTTAGAATACCATGCACGAGGAGCCTGCTTCAGCCCATATAATGCACGACGTAGGCGACACACTTTATTAGGAGTGTGAGTATATCCAGGAGGAGGCTCCATATAGACTTCTTCAGTGAGATCACCATTGATAAATGCATTTTTGACATCCATCTGAAACAGAGGCCAATGCTTAATAGCAGCAACAACAAGGAGGCTGCGAATAGAAGTAAGACGTGCAACTGGAGCAAACGTCTCATCATAGTCAATGCCATATTCCTGAGTGAAACCTTTTGCTACTAGTCTAGCTTTGTAGCATTCAACTGTACCATCTGCGTTGGTTTTGATCTTGTACACCCATTTACAACCTATAGCCGACTTTTCAAGAGGCAAATCAACCAAATCCCAAGTACGAGATTTTTCTAATGCTTGCAACTCATCCGCCATTACTTGTTGCCAAAGAGGATTAGTACGAGCTTCTCTATATGTGTGAGGCTCATGAAAAGAAGCAATTGTAGAATAACAGTGAAAATCATGAAGTCGAACAGAAGGTTGACTTACACGGGTGGAACGACGAACGGGAGAAGAAGAATCCACGGATGGCATAGACATGTCAGGATCTGCTGAAGTGGGATTTCCAAAAATACCTTCATCAAGATTAGGAGAGGGCAATTCCAAAGAGGAAGATTTGATTGTGTCATCTTCTGGAAATAGATCTACAGAAGGATTGGTGAAGAAACGGACAATTGGAATAGTTGGGGAGGATTCAAAAGGACAGAGACGAAAACATCTTATGTTCCCAAAATGTAACATGACGAGACACACGAAGACGATTAGAGATAGGATCCCAACATCTATACCCTTTATGCTCAATGCCATATCCAAGGAAGCAACATAGACGAGCACGAGGTTCTAACTTCGTGCGTTCATTAGGAAGAAGATGTAAAAAAACATGCACTACCAAAAACTCGAAGAAGATTGTAATTGCGAACACTGTCATACAAACGCTCGTAAGGAGAAATGTTACCTATAATAGGTGACGGAATACAATTGATAGTATATACAGGAGTATGACAGGCTTCTCCCCAAAACTTTTCTGGACAAGATGCTGAAATTAAAAGAGTTCGTACAATATCTAAGATATGCCTGTGTTTACGCTTTGCTCGACCATTTTGTTTAGAAGTTCCTGGACAAGAACGGTCAATGACAGTACCATTCTGAGAAAGAATTCTAAGGAACTCTCTGTCCCTATATTCCATGGCATTATCAGTACGAAAAAATTTGATAGCTCAAGAAAATTGTGTTTTGATCATGGCAGCAAAGTTACCATAGATATGAGTAAGTTCAGATCAATTCTTCATAAGATATAGCCATGTAAAACGAGAATAATCATCCACAAAAATCACAAAGTAACGAGATCCACCATAGTGGGAGTAGGAGATGGTCCTCAAATATCTGAATGAATGAGATCAAATGGAGCATGAGAGACAGATTCACTAATATTAAATGGTAAGGCATGATGTTTTCCCAGTTTACAAGGCAAGCAATCAAAAGTTTTATTGTCAATGGAACCTAAATGACCACTTAAAATCAAAGGACTTAATCTAGAATAAGAAGGATGACCCAAACGAGAATGTCAAGTTTCAGATGATACTGTGGCAGCACAACTAGTGAAGAAATTGGGAAGATTTAAAGAAACAAGTTCAAACAAGCTACCCACTTTACAGCCTGTCCCAATTGTCTGTCCCGCCCGTGGATCCTGTACACGACAACCATTCGAAGAAAAATGAATGTCAAAACCAAGTTCACATAGTTGTCCCACAAATATCAAGTTTAATGAGAGCTTAGGAACCATAAATGTATCGGGCAAGGATAATGTGGATGTCAAAATGTTCCCTGTATGACTCACTAGTATCTTAGAGTTATCAGCGGTATGAATAATAGGTGCTTGTGAAGTGTATGATTTTGACTTGAATAAATGGGAGTTAGAGATCATGTGATTACAGCAGGCAGAATAAAAAAAACCACGAATCAGAAGTACCTGGATTAACCAACAGAGTAGAGGAGTTAGGTACAGAGGAGCTAGAAGTACTAGATTCTTGAATAATGGAACGGACTGTGGATCGAAGATCATCTAATGATAGTGTAATTGATGAACGGTTGGAAGAATCCTCAATGGTAGCAGCAATAGTGGATGAGCACACATGCGAACCTCTGAACCAAGATCGGTTGTTTGTTCCCATAGGTTGCTTAGGTTGTAGCTGATAACAATTGGATGCACAATGACTAGGTCGACGGCAGGGTGTACAGTAAGGCTTGCGCCAGGAGGAAGAGCCAGAAGTGGCAAGTACTGCATCTGTAGGAGTGGAGACTGATAGAGTAGCGCGTTGTGCTTTTAAAGTAGCTAGTCGAGTCTCTTCGGTCAACAGTTCTGAGACAACTGCCTCAAGACGAGGTAAAGGATCTCGATGCAAAAGTGAAGCTCGCACAGGTTCAAACTCATCATTAAGTGCCATCAAGAATTGCATTACACGCATTCGATCGCGATATTCAGTAAACATGCGGGCATCAGTAGTTGACTCCCATTTAGGATTAGATAAGGCTAGTTGATCCCATATAGCATGCATCGAAGATAAAAATTCGTTAATAGACTAACCTGTCGCCTGATGCATGCGATGTAAATTCCCTAACAGTTGATATTGATGAGCAATGTCTGACATGGAATAACGACTGGCATGAAGATCCCTAGCTTCCTTTGTTGTATTTAGTCGACCAAACTGAAGTTTGATAGATGGAATCGAAGTGTTTTGAATCCACGTGAGTATCTGATGATTCCTGCTATCCCACTCCTCCAAACGTTCAACAAATTTATCATCAGCCTCACCAGTAGCCTGAACAGGCTTGCGAATATCTCCAGTGACGTAACGCCAAAGCTTACATCCTTTTAGAAAACTTGACATTTCTTGAGCCCATAAGATATAGTTTGATCCATTCAAGATGTTCTGAATGGGTATTGAGACTTCTAATTTTTCCATGACATGTAATAAACTAGAATATACCCAATATAATGAATTCTAAGAAAACCGATATTTCCAAGGCTGATATGGAAAAAATAATGCCAAAAATGGATTCAGAACGTTAAAATACCTTAGGAACCGGTCTAAAAATGCCAAGAACCGGTCCAAAAGAGATCGAACCGGTCAGAAAATAAATAAACCGTTCTGGTCAACGCAAGGTCAACGCCGGTCAACGGTTGGTCAGCGCGGTCAACGGTCACGGTGCTATGCTGACGTGGCAGATGATGAGGCGCGGATATCACATGTGGTAGGTGACGTGGCGGTGACGTGTCGATGACGTTAGAGGGTGACATCAGTGGTTCGAACCGGCGGATCGTGTGTGGCTCATGCGGCGTGTGGATCTCACACGCAGAGGACCTCGGAGGTGTGTGAGGGCGCGTGGAGACTTTTTCGGCAACGTTCGTTGCTGCGCCGGAGGATGTAGAACCTGTCTATGGTGTTCTTTTTGGAATATATCCAAATATTGACGTCGGAAAATGGACTTACAGGCAATGGCGTCGGAGGGCCCGTGACATGGTGGCGCGTGTGGAGGCTTCCCAAGTCTGTTGGTGACGAAATTGAAGAATCTGACTCGTTTCGAGGTAACGAGTCTAACGATGTTGTTCGATTTTCGAAATAAGCAATGAGACTTTCCGAGCAGCAATCAAGACGGCAGTTCGGCGTCCGTCCGGCGGAGAATGGATATCCCGCATGGCTGTGGCTACTGGCTTAAAACACTGTGGCCCCTTCCTCAAAAAAATAATATTGACTTTGATACCATGTGAAGAATAAAGTGGAAAATGAGAATTTCTATATTTCTGTGTGTCTAATACTGATGATACATGAGCCTATTTATAGGCTGTTCTAGATAACTATCTAAAGTAACAAAATATTACAATATCAAATAACATCAAATAGAATCAATCAGGGAGGATTGATATCTCTAACATTATAAATTAGGGAAGATCGATATCTCGAATATATATCTCTAACATGCTCACCTCATTCTCACTCAAAACCTCTGTTATTTTGTAACGTTAACTTTACCTATCAAAAAAAATAATAATAACAATAAAAAGATAGCTCTAGTGGAGCTTATTTTCTAGGAGAGTTACCTCATTTCATTATGCAATTGACGTACTAGACCTCTCACAAAAAAGTTAATTTTAAGGTTTGGAGTTTAGGGTTTCACATTTTATTTCTTTGAGAGTTGCTAATTATTATCATGGAGTTATTTCAGGAGTAATGTATGGATCTTTAGTATAGAGTTAATGGGGAAGTACTAATGAAGTAGAAATTGGTTCCCTTATATATTTGAGCAATTGTGTTATGCATGCACAAGAGTATCATCTAGAATTTTGTATTAGGTAGCATCTCTTCTTCCCCTAAAAGTAGGAGGGAAGAAGGATTTTATTTTTCAACAAATGCAAGGGAAATAAGATTAACTAGCTATTTGGAGAAAGGTGTATGTTAGTTAGGGTGTATTTTGTTTGTATAATAGCGAAGCACATTATCATAAGCTGCTTTAGTCATATTAATTAGTTGTTTTCTAGTTCGAATTTTGCAGTGCTTGTGAATGGCCTGGCTTGCAAGGATCCCAAAACAGTTCAGGCAAATGACTTCTCTTTTAGTGGACTCCATCTTCCAGGCAACACATTGAACGCGGTCGGCTCTAGGGTTACCCCGGTGTTCGTGGCTTAGCTCCCAGGGCTCAACACTCTCAGCATCTCCTTGGCCCGCATCGATTACGCACCGTGGGGAATCAACCCACCCCACACTCATCCGCGTGCCACTGAGATTTTGGTTGTCTTGGAAGGGACCCTCGAAGTAGGGTTCATCACCTCCAACCCAGATAATCGCCTCATCTCCAAGGTCTTGCAAAAGGGTGATGCGTTCGTCTTCCCTCAGAGCCTTGTCCATTTCCAGAGAAATACTGGTTCCGGAAATGCTTTTGCTATTGCAGCACTTGGTAGCCAAAACCCAGGTGTCATTACCGTCTCTAATGCAGTGTTTGGGTCAACTCCGAATATTGCCATGGACATTCTTGCAAAGCATTCCAAGTGGATAAGCTTATTGTTGGCCAAATTCAATCCAAGTTCTAGAAATGATATCAACATAGAGTTCTGGTAATTAATCGTTTGCAATTGCGACGTGCATTAGTTTGTCTGTAAGATTGTGTTGGGTCATGTATCTTTAGAAATTAATATTGGGAAAAGTATCAAAAAAGTCATAAACCTTTTGCATTTGTGCCAATTTAGTCCTAAACCTTTTTTTGGTGCCAATTGAGTCCTAAACCTTTTACATTTATGCCAATTTAGTCCTAAACCTTTTTTTGGTGCCAATTCAGTCCTAAACCTTTTGCATTTGTGCCAATTCAGTCCTAAACCTTTTTTTGGTGCCAATTCAGTCCTAAACCTTTTGCATTTATGCCAATTCAGTCCTAAACCTTTTTTTGGTGCCAATTGAGTCCTAAACCTTTTGCATTGTTGCCAATTCAATCATAAACCTTTTGCATTTGTGCCAATTCAATCCTAAACCTTTTGCATTTGTGCCAATTCAGTCCTAAATCTTTTTGAGCTAAATTAATCGGAAGGACTGAATTGGCACAAATACAAAAGGTTTTGGACTGAATTGGAACCAATGCAAAAGGTTTAGGACTCAATTGGCACCAAAAAAAGGTTTAGGACTCAATTGGCACTAATGCAAAAGGTTTAGGACTGAATTGGCACCAATACAAAAGGTTTAGGACTGAATTGGCACCAAAAAAAGGTTTAAGACTCAATTGGCATAAATGCAAAAGGTTTAGGACTAAATTGGCATCAAAAAAAGGTTTAGGACTAAATTGGCACCAATGCAAAAGGTTTATGACTTTTTTGACACTTCTCCCAATTAATATTTGTCAGTTGTATTAATTTGCTTTGTCTTGTGCGTGGATTATTTATAGCAGTCTGGTTTGCTATTTTTTTTGGGTTGACTTGATTGCTGTGGGCTTGTAGCTAACGTCTACATTTCAAGAAATCAAATTTCTTGCTTATCAAAAGGGAAAACAAAAAACCGACCCACAAAAAAAGGAAAAGAAGACAAAACTTTGACAAGAACGAGCAAGCTCAATACTGCAACAAAATAGTAGTAATTTTCCATGCTGGTAAATTTCAATTGGTGTGGATAAGTGTTAAAAAACTGTTAGTAAAAATATGACTGGTTACTATTTTTCAGGTATTTTATTGGTAGCTTACCAACACTTTGATAAAATTACAAATTTATTTTATTGTTTGAAATTTAGCAATTTTCATACTTAACTTACAAACCTTAATTTGCATAATTTACCAATGCTTCAAATTTACTAACCCATAAATGCAATTAACAAACTAATTAGAGTGATTTAGCACCTTTTGTTAGATTAAATTACCAATTAGTTTAGGTAACCAACTCTCACTCGAATTACTACATGACATTCAATTGTTTTTTCTTATCTACCAACTATTCTTTTGAGTTACAAATTTTTATTTGTCTTGGTTAGCAATCTTATTTGAATTACCAAGTAATTGATTACCAGTTCTCATTTAATTATATACCAATTTGCATTTCTTGGTAACGCTTTGAACTTACTAGATTTTTGTAAAAAAAAATTACCAACCTTAATTAGAGATGTTTACCAACTTTTCTTTAATTAAGCTACCAATTAGTTTTGGATTACCGATTTTTATTTGAGTTACTTATCAAGTTTAATTTCTTGAATTGTCAACTTTTTTCTTATCTATTATCAACTATTATTTATGTTTTAATTACAACCTAAATTTTGCCAATTTTATTTCAAATTACCAACCTTTATTTGGTGACTTACCAACTTTATTACCAATTAAGTAACCCAAAAAAAAAATTTGGGTAAACTACAAAGACCAATTATTTGTTCGAAACAAACTCAAATGAGAATAAGCAATCTAGAACTAGTTGATAACTTACCAGGAGAAAAGTAGAAAAATGAATTATATTAAAGTTGGTAATTTCCCATAATAATTAGTAAATTTAAGGTGTTTGTAAGAAAGTTACATGAAAGTTGGTAAACAACAGGAAAAGTTCTTTTTGCCAGAGATGAGAGAAGTTGGAAATTTAAAATGATTAAACATTGGTATGTAACTAACTCATATAATAGTTAATAATGCAAAATTAGTTGATAATTTAATCGATAAAAAAATGATAAATAAGACAAATCAAATTGTTAATTCAATGAAAAAAATTGTAAATTAAATTAAATTAATATTGGTGAGCAACTCAAATGAGACTCGATATCGTAAAACTAGTTGCTAACATAAATGGAGAAAAATTGGTAAGTATACATGAAAAACGTTGGTGAAAGGTAACACAAAATTAGTTTCATACAATAATCGTTCAATTTAAGGCATTGTAATAAAAAATAATAAAAGGTAAGAGCGGTTTCTGCATTACAAATAAGAGAAGTCGGTAATTTATAGAAGAAACCAAATAAATGTTGGTAAGAGTTGGTAACGAAAAACTAATTGAAATTTTGATCTGAGAAAATATGGTAATTACACTAATTGAGGTTCGTAAGTCTTAAAAAGAGTTAATGAATTTAAAAAATTGGCAAGTGATCTAGCCCTGGATCGACTACTCGAACAATAGGATCGGGATAGTGACTTGTATACATGGAAACTCCGTCACAAAAACGAGCAGACATATCAATTATGCGCTAATTCGGGAAAATGTGTATAACTTTGTCATCTTAGATCAGATTGACCTAATTCCAAAGGCAAAAGAAAGAAGACTTCTGGATCTACAAGTTTTATGCTTTGAGTTTTCTCAGATAATCACTGTAGAGTTGTCGATTTCGAAAGGAAATGGATGGTCGTGACTGATCAAGACGCGGAAACGGACAAGAACTTCAGTGGTTGCTCTTCTAGGCCTCCAAGGAAGTTGAAATGACATCAATTCTTCTAGATTGATTGTTGCAACTCTTCAAGGATGTAGACGTCAAAAGCTGCAACTCTTTAAGGATGGAGTGAAAATTCTTTTAGGTTTTGAAAGGGTTTGAACTCTTCGAGGTTTAAGGGAATTGCAATAGGAAAATTTCATTAATCAAATTCAGTCTCCTCTTGTACATAAACTTGATGGCCTTTTATAGTACAACAAATAAAAAAGCAAAAGACTAAAAGCAAATCTAGAAACTAGAAGTTATTAAATGTACAATATTTCCAATGCTTGTAACCGTCTCAAGGAGTCTTGATGCAAGCTTCGATGCATAGCAAATGACAAAGTCAAAGATGAGGCTTTCACTTATTGATGAGATTCTTAATGTTTGTCGATCTTGAATACGAGCTGCATCAGTAAGAAAGATAAATAAAAGTGGTAACACAATAGAAAAGTTACTAAATTCAAGAAACAACAAATAAATGTTGGTAAGCAACTCAAATGAGTGCCGGTGATAAAAAAACTAATTGGTTATTTAATAGAGAAAAGTTTATAAGTCATACAATTATAAAGGATGAATTTCACTAGTAAATTTAAGCCGTCGATAAGAAAGAGAAATAAAAGTTATTAACATGTAAGATAAGCTTTTCTATTTGAGATAAGAAAGGTCGATATTGTAAAAACCCAAATAATTATTGGTGACGATTTCAAATAGAAGTTGGTAAAACTCATCCGGAGAAAAGTTGGTAATCAACTTAATTGAGGTTGGTAATTTATAAAAAGAGTTGGTGAATTAAAAAAGTTATCAAGTAAGGAAAAAAAAAGTTGAAACTCATAGAGAATTTGAATTTGGTAAGTTAAAAAAGCAAATGAACATTGATCATAAGGAATTCAAATGAGAGTTGGTAATCTAAAATTAATTGGTGACTGAACTGGAGAAAAGTGATAAATCACTCAACTAAAGCTTGGAAATTTCATTTAGTAGTTGGTAAATCTAAGGCATTGGTAAGAATTGTAAATAAAAGTTTGTAATTGATAAGAGAAGTCTTTTTGTAATATAGAAAAAAATAAATGAATGTCAGTAGCTAACTCAAATAAGAATTGGTAATGCAAAACTAGCTGGCAACTTAATCGGATAAAAGTTGGTAATCACCCCAATTAAGGTTTGTAATATCTAAAAGAATTTGTAAATAGGGTTGTAAAGTAAGGCAAATAAAAAAATAATATTGGTAATCAATTCAAGTGACACTTGGTAAACCAAAACTAGTTGGTAATCTAATAGGAGAAGAATGGGTAAGTTACACAAATAAAGTTTGGTAAATTCATATAAGAGTGAATAAATTTAAGGCATTTGTAAAAAAGATAAATAAAAGTTTGTAAACAATGACAAATTTGATTTATTAAAAAATCATATAAATGTTGGTAAATAGCTCAATGAGAGTTGGTTAGCTAGAACCAGTTGGTAATTTAATAGAAAAAAGTTAGTAAATCACTCGAATAAAGATTGTAAATTCATATTATGTGAAGCTGTAAGAGGATGACTCAAATTTTACATAACACCACCTCTGACTTGATTTCTTATCGTGCATTCAAATCTACTCATTAGCTCATTTAAAAGACCAATTCGCTCCGCAAGACCATTTCAGACTAGCCTGCCTTATCTTATCCCTTTGCAGAGTAATAAATTGCATGGAATATTATACTCAACTCATCTAAAAGTTTAAGTTATATCGACGTACCAAATAAATTATAGTCTAGGCTTTTGAATACGTAATTAGAACAAAAACCGAATGGTAGAATCTAGAGAGAATAAACACATCCCCCCCGCACTTTCGGCAACGAGTTATTAAATTAATAAAACTTGGTCAAGAGATGTCGTTGCTGACTGGTTCTTACGCGTGAAGTTGCCGTCGCTAATGCCTATCCCTCCGTTCCCATCACTATTTTAGGGACAGGACGTCCATGTTCTGTTCGGCAACAACATAGATTCTTTTGAACAGCTAAGTTCTATATGACTCTTTCGCAGAGAGACTGGCTTGCTGATTTCATGTGATATTTTTAATATTACTCAATTTTATTATCATCTGAATCTTCGTTTTGCTTCTTCTAAGCACGGCAATAAATACTTGGTCTCTTGTTGAGGGGAATTCATCATCCTCCCATAGCTAGCACTAATATCCACCTGCACTAGAGAAGCTAAACAAGATCATCTCGTGAAGATTTTGATTTCGGAGATGGCGAAGAGTGTCCTCTTGATTTGTTTCTTGGGTGTTTTGTTCACTTTTGGAGCAGCTGATCATAGTCCTCTGCAAGATTTCTGTGTCGCTCAAGCTGGCAGTGCAGGTGAAATACTGCAACTCATGTTGCACCAACCTATGTTTAGAGGCCAGAACAGGAGCTTGGAATAAGAATGCTTGATATCTTTGCTTTTGGTGTCCCATTTAAGTGTCTATTATAATAAAGGAGACTCGCTTATTCCACAGTTTCAATTTCAAAAGGTGCTTGCCCTGCTTTACGAATGCTCACCTCATTCTCGCTCAAAACCTCTGTTATTTTGTAATGTTAACTTTACTTACCCAAAAAAATAATAACAACAATAAAAAGAGAGCTCTAGTGGAGCTTACCTTTTAGGAGAGTTACCTCATTTTGTTACGCAATTGACGAAGTACACCTCTAACGAAAAGTTAATTTTAAGGTTTAAAGTTTAGGGTTTCATATTTTATTTCTTTGAGAGTCGCTAATTATCATTGTGGAGTTATTTCAGGAGTTATGTATGGTTCTTTAATCTAGAGTTGATGGGGAAGTACTAATGAATTAGAAATTGAAGTCTTTATGTATTTGATCAATTGTGTTTTGCATGCACAAGAGATTCCTCTAGAATTTTGTCCTAGGTAGCATTTCTTCTTCCCCTAAAAGTACAAGTGAACAAGGATTTTATTTTTCAACAAATGCAAGGGAAATAATATTTACTAGCAATTTGGAGAGAGGTGTATGTTAGTTGGGGTGTATTTCGTTTGTATAATAGAGAAGCACATCATCATAAGCTGCTTTAGTCATATTAATTAGTTGTTTTCTCATTAAAATTTTGCAGTGCTTGTGAATGGCCTGGCCTGCAAGGACCCCAAGACGGTTCAGGCAAATGACTTCTCCTTCAGTGGGCTCCATCTTCCGGGTGACACATCCAATGCGGTCGGCTCGAGGGTTACCCCGGTGTTCGCTGCTCAGCTCCCGGGGCTCAACACTCTCGGCATCTCCTTGGCCCGTGTCGATTATGCACCGTGGGGAGTCAACCCACCCCACATTCATCCCCGTGCCAGTCAGATTTTGGTTGTCTTGGAAGGGACCCTCGAAGTAGGGTTCATCACCTCCAACCCCGATAATCGCCTCATCTCCAAGGTCTTGCAAAAGGGTGATGTGTTTGTCTTCCCTCAGGGCCTTGTCCATTTCGAGAGAAATGCTGGTACCGTAAATGCCGTTGCTATTGCAGCTCTTGGTAGCCAAAACCCGGGTGTCATCACCGTCACGAATGCGGTGTTTGGGTCAACTCCGGATATTGCCATGGATATTCTTGCCAAAGCATTCCAAGTTGATAAGAATATCGTTGGCCAAATTCAATCTAAGTTCTAGGGAAGATAATAACAGAGTTCTGGTAATTAGTCGTTTGCAATTGCGACAAGCATTAGTTTGTTTGTAAGCTTGTGTTGGTTCATGTATGTTTGTAAGCTTGTGTTGGGTCATGTATCTGTGGAAATTCAATTTTTCAATGTATTAATTTGCTTTGTCTTCTCCTTGGGTTATTTATAGCAATCAAGTTTGCTAAATAAACGTGTTTTTGTTTTGTTTTAACATTCCAATTTCACTTAGCTCTTATACCAAAATTTGTCACCCCGAAATTCACTTAGTTTCCATTGTGCCTTCTATCCCAGGAATTCAATCTCTCCAAGTCTACTCAAATCAATCAATCAATCTGAAAACATTGCAAGTGTGTCGGTCTCTATACTAAATAAGCATATTACACACTTAGTTGTCATTGTGCATTTATACCACTCCCTGTATGATGCACGGGATGCCGTTCAGTCACTCATATTAGATATTACACACGGATAACATATATTAGCATATCTAATTCAGTTTATGCTTATGCAAAATTAAGGCTGCCAATTTTCAACACAACCCGTTCACGACATAGACACATGACGCATATAGTGGGGCGTATTTCTATAGAGCTTAAACAAGTTTATGTACCCTTTACAAATGACTAATAAACATATAAATGAGTTGATCCTTTTAACTTGTTTATGACATGCTTGGACATGTTTAGTTATGTAGCTTAACATGTTATTCATGTCATCATGACAACCTTAGTGTTATAATTTTAACTAACACGGAAGCTAAATCGGATATTACAAATTAAGTCAATGCGAAAATCACCAGAGAAATAGCGAGGAATAATAAGGACATCCAAGATTTATGTGATTCGATCCGATGTATCGGTACTTATATCCACGGGGAGAGCCAATACCAAATAATCTACTAGAATTGGAGAATCCAAATTTACAATCGCTCACTCACACGCTCGAGTATTTTCTGTATCTAGATTAAATCCAAACCCTAAGTATTTATAAATAAATAATTTAAATAGATAAAATAAACTCACAGCACAGACTCTAAACGTGGACTTCATGCAGCTCCCATCTTCATCGCTTCGGTCATAATGAGTAGCCGAAGGAGCCCCAAAATGCTTCACTATTCAGCCGTGAAGAAAACGGAGGGCAACTGTGCAAGCTACTGTTCGGCCATGACGAAAAGGGACAGAGAGACCCACTTGCGCGGCTCCTTTAAAAAAGAGAGAACAACCCAGGGCTACAAAAAGAAAACCTATTATATTTTACTTTTCTTCTTCCTCAGACCGTAGCTAGCCCACGCCTTGTCTTTTTCTCATCAAAACTTTTCACCCCTCACAATAATATTAAAATAAAGCGAGCTCATCAATTTTGTCCTATAGTGGAAAGAAGCTTTCTTTTTTTTTATAATACGGTTAATCATCTAATTTGGGTTCCGTAACGATTTAAACTCGAGACATAATTCAATATTTAGATACATGTAGATATCTTAAGATACTGGCTGTGTTTGTGCCCCGAAAAATGTTTTCCCAAAAAATACTTTTCAAATTTTCCGGTGTTCGAGGGGCGAAAAACGTTTTCTGTGGAAAAACATTTTCCTTCTCCCCTCGCTCCCCAAAAATGGCTTGAGCTACGAGGAAAATGACAAGCGGAAGTCATTTTTGGGAGAACTTCTTCTTCTTCCTCTTATTTATTATTTTCTTTTTCTTTTTTTTCATTCTTCTTCTTCCTCAACTAGTTGTTGGCCACGGCGGCGACCGGCCAGCTCGGCCTCAGGCGAACTCGGGTCTCGCCGGACAAAAAAAATATTTTACTTTTCTTCCTCAGACCCCCTTTTTCTCATCAAAACTTCTTCACCCCTCACAATAATATTAAAATAAAGTGAGCCCATCAATTTTGTCCTATAGTGGAAGGAAGCTTCCTTTTCCTGTTTTTTTTCTTTCTTGTGCTGTTAATCATCCGATTCGAGTTGGGTTTTGTAATAACTTAATCTCGAGACATAATTTAATACTTAGATATATTCAGATGTGATAAGATTCCTACACGTTTTTTCTTTTTATTTTCTGGTAAACCACGTAAAGAGCATAAATAATAAACCATTGTCTAGCAGCATGTCATTGTCATACGCGAGTGACATTACAAATGTCGAAACAAAAACAGTAGTAACTGAAATGGCAATATGCCTGACAGTATTAGACAAATGAGAGACACAAACAGGGACAGCAGAAGAGTTGCTGCTAATACACATATTACTGGTACTATTCCAAGCAAAGGAAACGTCTTTTAGGAGTATATCCTGGACCAAACTGGGTGCACAGGCGTCAGTCCTGAGTGATTGGTGTTGCTCTCTCCAGCTTTGGCCAAACCATCCGCGCACCGGTTTCCTTTCCTGTAGCTATGCCGGAACTCGACTTCCTTGATATGAATCCACAAAGAACTGCAATCACTGGTTTGATTAGTACACATTAGTACCCTGTTTGACATTTAATCCCTGAAGGACGACCTCGGCGTCCATCTCTACCACGAGTTTTTGCATGCCTAGTGTGACATCTTGAAAATTGGTCAATTTGGGATTTATAAAATACTGAGTGTTATGAATGTGCTCGTAGTTAGTTCTCACCCGGAACTGATCATTCCTGGGATACTAACCAGTAGGGAAAGGCTAACTAGGGGATTTAAAATTCGTGCGACTAAGTGAAAAGTCGATCGTGAATTAATTTTCGATCATAAAATCGCCGAGGTGACATTTTGAGCCATTACAGGCTGATCCAAGGATAACTAGGAGTCAGTTCGCCACTGTCATAGTAGTGGATCGCGGGTGATTCTGCTGGACCACGAAATGAATTGACGAATAATCCTGAACCTATACCGAACGATCGTGCCCCTCGGATCTAGTGATCGATCCTCGCGATTTAAATGACAACCAAAGTCGTCACGAACCGAATGAACTTGCACGTGACTTGAATTATTATTAGTCACGGGTCGAATATGCGAATTTCCCCAAAAAGCCGCCCGTTAGTTTGAGAAACGCTCGAGTTGCGTTTAATAAAATTTAATTATTTAATTTAGCCCAAATCGGACACCGGAAAATTAGGAAGTCACAGCGGGGCGTTAGGACAACGTTGCAGTTGGAACGTGCAAATTTGGAATGTCCCGAATCCTTCAGAAAAATTTAATTTTGGCAAGAAATGAGGAAAATGACCATTTTGCCCTTAGGGATTTATGAAGGGCATGTTTTATGAGGGAGAGGCATTTTGGTAATTTTGCTCTGGTTTCGAGAAATGACATTTTTACCCTTGGACTTTTTGAGAAATTCCCAGACTGCCCTTAGATATTTTAGAAAAGATTCGATCCGGGCCGTTGATTTCAAAATAAGATCAAATCTGGGCCGTCGGTTGAATTTGTGAGAGAAGGGCAAGATTGTAATTTTCCATTTTAGTCCAAATTCTACTATTTGAGTCAAGACTCCCTCTCTCTCTCCTCATTCCTCTCTCTCTCCCTCACGGCAACATTCCCCCCCCCCCCCCCACCGTGGACTCTCCCTCTCTCTCTCTCTCCTCTTGCCGATCGCCGCCGAGCCATCATCGCCGGTCACCACCGCCCGGACCGCCGCCGTACCACACCACCAAGCCACCCCCGACCCTCACGCCGTCCTCTCTCCCTCCCGATTCTCTCTCTTGGCCGTGAGCTGGTCGGCCAAGGAAGGCCGCCGCCGCTCGCCACCATCGCCATCCGTCCAAGCCGCCAAGCCGCGCCGCCGTTCGCCGCCGTCCCCGTCGATCGCCGCCGCTTTTCGCTCTAGCCGCGTTAGTCTAGAGTGTCGGTAAGTCGCGATCTAAACCTCGCCTAGTTTATCGGGTAAATTTGGACCCGTTTAGACGCGGTTTGATAGAAATTAGGGGCTGAACGGAATAACGGGCCGTAGGATTGATTTCGGGAATTTTTGGAAAAATTTTAGAGGCCGGGAGACGGCTGTGATGGTCTGTTTGAAGGGCTGTAGGGTGATGTTGGGTACGTGGATGGTACCGTTAGATCCGGTTCGGAATTTTATGAAGGTGTCGTGAAGAGCCGGGAGTGAGATATGGTAATTTTGAAGCCGAAAAAGACTGATTGATGGCTGTGATGTGATGTTTTATGTGTTGTGGGTTGCTGTGTGTTGCGTGGTTGGTACCGTTAGGTCCGGCTTGAGATTTCGTGAAAATGCCGTGAAGGGCCTGAATTGATTTGATAACGTTTGGGTGTAGAAAAATGCCAGTATGTGTGTTGATCGCGTGTTTATGATATGACTGTGTGTCGTGATGTATTGGGTGCAATTGTGTGCACGGAATTTAATGCGAATGTGTGTGAGCATGAGAATGGGATCGGGCCGAGGCATGATAAGCTCGGGTCGTGATCATGTAGGCCTGTCGCATTTGGCGCGGGCTGAGGAAAGAAAGTGAGAATGGGATCGGGCCAAGGCATGATAAGCCCGGGTCGCGATTATGTAGGCCTGTCGCATTTGGCGCGGGCTGAGGAAAGAAAGTAAGAATGGGATCGGACCGAGGCGTGTGATGCTCGGGGCGCGATCGTGTGGGCCTGAGGCGTGTTTACGCGGGCCGAGGAATGTGATTGAGAACGGGGTGCGTGGTATGGTAAGAGAAAGTGGGATCGGACCGAGGCGTGTGGTGCTCGGGGCGCGATCGTGTGGGCCTGAGGCGTGTTTACGCGGGTCGAGAAAGTGATTGAGCTAGTGGGGCAAGACGAGGAAAGTAAATGTAATTGATGCGATAGTGCGTGATAAATGCGTGTTTTTGGCATGGAAATGTGTGGGGTTTTTGGTGCGCGAAGTGTGAAATGCGTGCGAGTTTGAATGTTGTGATTATGAACTAACGTGCAGGCTGAGTATGCCAAGACTCCAGGTAAGTGTGATTGCGTGGATAGTGTTTGTTCGTGTTGTTCGTTTCAAGGTCTGAACTTGTCTGGAATACGTGGTAGCCTAGGTAGGGTTTAGGTTATGACTTATTGAGAAGTGTCTCATGGTTGTTTCAACCAAATTATTTCAGAGCACCCGCCCGAGCCTTGAACCTTCCGCCGCTACCGCCGCAGCGTTTTGGGATCCCGACGCACACCGAGTATTCAGAAGTAGAATATATCTTGGCTGCTAATTCCTTTTGAGGTCGAGGACGCGATCCGTAGAAGCCAATTGGTGTGCGTGTATTATCAGTTTGATATTAAATTAGGGAGTGCTTGATGTGAATAGTTGGTGGTGTAATCAGGAAATCCGTTCGGGTGTGTAATATCAGTCGATGTGAATCTGATGGGTGTTGGAAGTGTTTGGTTGTAAAGAATTGGATGTTGTATATTTATACATCGAGGTATACTTTATGTTTGGTGGCTTGGTGATTTATTTCTTCCTGGTGTTCTCAAATTTTATTGTCCGGGTTTATTTCATTGGTTTCCGCCGTGATCGAACTCTGATGGGATCGTCAGGTCGGCGACATTTCCTGGGATGTCGCACTAATACGACCTGAGAGAGGGATGATGCGAGCTCGATGGGGTTCGGGACGTGACACCTAGATCGACATCAAGTTGAAGCTATTTGCATATTTGCATATTAGTACACATTAGCATATTTGCCGGCTTTGCCCAAGCAATTCAAAGGAGTTAAAGAAGGCTTTCCATCACCATTGAAATTTCTCGTATTGTGGTTTTTCCAGATCATCTAGATGGCATAGGCAAACACAGTTTTCCAAGGAATGTGCGGTTGTGTAGTGCTGATGGCATTGTAATTGCAGAGGTTTGACTTGATATACTCAGGAAGCCTCATGATGAAGCTGTTTTTTCAACTTTGAGGTTTGCCAACCCCCCGTCAGAACTCCTACGCACTTGGACAAATCCCAAACAATATGAACGATGTCTTCCTTCACGCAACCACAATTTTCGCAAGTAGTGTCGTGCACTAGACCTTTTTTTTTGGAAGAAACTCTGTAGTATCAATTTTATTGTGCATGATTAAACAGACGAGACTGGAATTCTGGTATAGTATACATTTTCCATATCCAAAACTACTGAACGTTTGACTCATTGCTGGGCACATCACCAATGTTCAGTGCTTCCAAACAGCAGAGTCCTTGTTAAGGCCGGAACAATTGATGGTCACGCGAATAACACTCATAATATCGTAACTCAAAATTGAGAAATCCCAACTATTAGAATCAGTCTAAAACAGGCATATATCTTCCTCGTCTTTGTTGAGAGGGCCATATGGAAAAGCTTGCGAACAGGCCCTATGCCGAGCCAATCATCTTCCCAAAATCTAATAGTCTGTCCATCTCCATCTCCAATCACACGGCGATCACCTTGCACTAAGGTAAGGAGGTATGACCATTGCGCATGGCGTTCCATGTTCGAGAAGTATTAGCTCTAGCCTTTCTGGCATCGGGCCTCCTGCTGTGCTTAGCTTTGAAAGTCCGAACCCATAGTTCGTTTCCTTCTCTTAGGATCTCCGATTCGGCTTAGCCAGGATAGCTCTGTTCTTCTCTTTGGCGTGACGAAGACCGAGATGAAATCACGTTTTAGCTTATCAAGAGCATTTGCAACTTTTGCCAGAAAATCGACACATTGCATGTAGTAGTTGGGAATGTCTTCCATAACCCTCTTCGCGAGCATACAATGCCCAGCGTAGGAAAGATTTTTGCCTTTGTGCACCTTATTTGGAATCTGTCGTTTTTAATGCGAAATGGCGACGATCTAAACTCCATTGCCCTCTAAATCACTAGCTCAATGAGAGAGGCTCTCACAATGCAATTCTATAACTGCTCCTTACATGAGGTTGTTTTTGTGCATCCAAGTTAGATAAGGGATTTTAGCTCTATTTATAGAGTTCTCAGACGAGCTCTCTTATCACAAGCTGGGCTCAACTCAGCTCATATAAGTCAGGCCCATATTAAACTAATTAAGAATTTTTTTATTTTATCTTAATTAAACCAGGCCCGTAAAACGGTTAATTACAATCTCTGCAGCCCACATCAGAAAAACTCTTACATTCCACCTTGTGATACAACTCTTGACTTATGTGTAATGAAATCAAAACTGCCTTGCGATTGTTCAGCTCTAAAGGAGTTTTGACACCTCTATACGTAGGTTTCCTATATATTGCCAGAATTTGTATCTTAAACGTGTTAAATGTGTCGCGACAGATAATCGACTCAATAATGTGTTGTACTTTCGTGTTTCCAAGTTGCAACAAGTTGAACATATCAAGCTCGGATCAGACATAAAATTAACGCGCCATGATTACGAGAGAACAATTTACGCGATTCATAAAATTCCGATGCCCGAAAATGATCATATTCTTCACGCTGATGTCTCCCTCCGTCGAAATCCCTCTCTTCAGATCAATCGCGCTCTCGTTTTAGCGTTCCTCTCTCGGATCTCTATTTTTTTTGTTTTTGGTCAACGGATCTCTGTTGAATCAACAAGGATAAACACTCCTCTTAGTTTAAGGCGGTGTAAGCAATAGAAATTTGCTTTAGCCCTGGTGCCAAATGCCTATCAAGGGCAAAAGAGATGAATCATGTCTCCCCAGCTAAGAGTTTTCCGAAACACGCTCTCTTTAGGTAAACTAACCACGTTACCTTTTCATGTGGAAATATAAACTAATGCACACTTGATTGGATTCGTCGTTTAAAACGTAATTCGGTCAATGCACTCAAAAGGGTGCGAGCACATCCCATCTTTGTTTTTTCTTTTCGTCAAAGCGACCCCAGCCCATTGTACAGTAGAATTCCTTTCTCAGCGCTTGATCAACAACAAGGACGGAATGGTCGGCCAGCGTCGGTGATGATCCTCATGGCACGATCATGAGAGTTTTGCCATCGTCGCCATCGCCGGAGGAGTACGTTCCGATACGAGCCGTGCCTCCTCATCGGCCGAACCACGTGATGCGAATCGGAGCGAAGCGAAAGCGATGCGCCGCCCGCCAGGCATGCAAGTCAACCTACGCCACTGATGAATAACGACCGATCACGTGTCGACGGCTCGTTATGTCCCTGGGCATTTTGTCCGAACCATCGGAACCCAAAAAGAAGGGGGACAAGGGCGAACCCGTAATTTCGGGGGGCCCTGCTCGGTTGGATGGTATTCGCACGACTCCGTTTAGTGCTCCTTTTCTTTTTTCTCATTTTTCTTCCTAATTTGAAAGCCCAGCTTCGCCAAAGATTTTACCTTGCGCTACGTGCTTTCCCCTCGAAAAACCTAGAGAGAGAGAGAGAGAGAGAGGCCCGGGAATTCCCTCGAGCACCACAGCCGCTCATCATCTCGGATCGGCCGCGAAGATTTGCGAACAAGAGACGGAGGCGTCGAGCGCGCGGAATCGCGGGTCTTTCTCAGAAGTGGGTCTTGGTGAGTCTCGGCGAAGCTTGAGAGAGAGAGAGGGTGGGGGGTGTTGGGAGTGGTGCAAGATCACGAGCTGCTGATGATGCTTTGATTCTTTGCTTTTCTGCTCATTTGCGTTGTTGGGTCGTCTGTTGGCTGAGTTTTTCGTCGTGGGTCGTGTTCGTTTTGCAGCAGGAAGGTCGAGGTCATGATGTTGGGCGTCGTGAGGCGAAGGCTAGCTTCTGGGGGAGGCGGCTCGTCGTCGGCCTCGGTAATGGGGTCTTTAAGAGCTTTTCGATTTCGGTTATTCTTTGTTGTGTTGTGTGGGCTCGCGATTCTTGGCGGGGAAGGATTCCTGATTGGCCGCCGTGCTTTGTTCGTGTTCGCAGAGTTTGGGACAGTCGCTGCTGAAATCCAGATCTGCGGCGTCGGGGCGGAGGGTTGCTCCGGCTGCGGATGAGCGGGCGATCCTTTTCCAAGGATGCGGACCCGTCCGCAACTTTGGCCACCTCGCTATGATGAGTATGCACAGTTTTTTTTTTTTTGGGTCAAATGAGTATGCACTTTGGGCTTAGCCATTTGGTCGTGATTTCATGAGATATGATTTCATATTTGTTGATGCTATGTGCTTTTTCTGTTCCGACAGGATGTTCAGTTGGTTCGAAGCCAATGAGGTCAGTGACGTTGTTCATCTTGTAAAATTCTTGAAGTATTTGTTGTTGAGTTTTCTGTTGGTGATGCAGTGGTTGCATTCTAGGACAGAGCAATGCAACTAAAATTTACACCGGGGACAATAATCCATTCCGTGTTGCCGTGAATTTTTCAATTGTCTAATCTGTTTATTTAGGAGCTCTTTTTCTTGCCCTTGTTATTTTGGGTGGGGGCGGTGGGTTGTTAGAGTTGTTTAAAGGATTTTGGCTTTTGATCATGATTTGATTTATATGCTATTCGGGGTAAAGTAGTGGCTTCAGATTCAACTATAGGTTCGTATTTTATTGGATTTTCACTGCAAAATATCTCATGATATTGACGGTTTGATTCCTGAGGCATTTTTTATATGCGGGGTGGGGAGAGAGCCTGAAACAGCTCCCTTATCACAATCCATTTGTTCCCTTAGAAACTTTTCTCCCTCTGCACTGTGAAGGGCAGGGTACCAATCCCCTGTTTTATGCTGTGAAGTGTCTTGAACAGATGAATTGCTTGATGCACAGGGTAGTTGCTTTCAATAACCAAGCAGTGGAAATCTTACCGCAATGGAGGTTGTTTTCCACAGAAAGTGGTGCGATGTCCAAATCCTTTTTATGTTTTTTTTCATGTCTTTTTTTATAACTTGTGTGTAAAAAATATAGCTTTTCAATTTTCCTGAAGCCATTATGATAGCATTTCTGAAATTGTCTTTTGACAAGGTGAAGTAAATTGAATATTGTTGAGCAATTGATAGGAGGACTTGGAGAACAACTTTGTTAGTTCTAGCTTTTGTTGTTCTCACATGTTGCACGAGAAAATTTTAAAACAAGATAATGAAGAATCTGCTCAGTTTATTTCAAAGCTATATAAATTAAGTAGAAAGACCTTTTTCTCCAAGAAGTGTTTACTATGCCATAAGTGTTTACTAGATCACATGATGAGCATATCATCGGTTATGTGCCCAAAACATATTCATAATATTCATAAATCTATATTGGTACTTAAGGGCCTTTTTTTGAGGTTTTTCGTTTGTTTCACGTGTAAGAAATTTGTTAAAGCATGTTATGTAGGATGACAAGTCCCACGTAGTGAGCCCAATCTGAAGAGTAATTCTAATGAATCATAATTCAAAACGAGTAGTTTCTTTAGGCATCACACCAAAGCTTCCTAAGTATAACCCCTAGGGTTTCTTGAGCATCGAACCTAATAGAAGAATTGCATCACACAGTCCTAGAGCAAAAACTTGCAAAATGCAATAATTAACCAGCTCTATTGAAAAGAAAGAAAGAATTACAACGATATTTATAGACTTTAAAAGTTCTACTCCTACTTAAAATAGGAAACCTCTAAATAAGAAACACAATTGGAATAGAAAGCATAATATCCTACTAATAAAACTTAAAAAGGAAACTTAATAATACTCAAATTCAGTTAAAACCTTTACTAAATAAACTTGAAGAAGAATCTTGACCTTTTACGACTCTTATTTGAGTTGCAAAGTCCATCTTCACCAGTACTTGGTGGAAACATCAACATTTAAATAGATATCTTCTTGCATGATTTTGTTAGCTGCATCAGCATTTCTAATTTCAATGGATGATTGGTTATCATTTAAAATAGGCAGTGGGTTTCTCTTTTTTAGTTTGTGAATCTGGATAGTAAGATGTTTTAGCAGAGAGGGCCTGTTTTTGTGTAGTTTTCTTTTGGCTCGTTATAATTCATGTATTTCCTGAAGTTCCAGTCTGAGCATTTCTCTGCATGGTTAGGAGATGTTTAGGAACAGTTGGAGTATATTATAATATATCCTTCATCTTACAGTTCCAAGTGCAGAGCTGTAAAATTATGGTCAATTTACCGTGTTCTATGTGTATTTTGACTAGTTGAATTTTGGGTAGTTCATATTTGGTGTAAGATCAAATCAGCGTTCTCTTTGATCTTTTACTTGTGTTGATTGAAGGTGTTTTCCTGATTGGTGCCTATTACTTGTGTCTTTAATGAAGGTGATTTGGTTGATGCTGTTGTTCCCTTTATGGGAGAATCCATCACCGACGGCACTCTAGCAAAATTCTTGAAGAGTATGTTTCCTATGTTCGTCTCTTAGTTCTTTGGCTGTTGTAACAGTTTTCCTGCCTCTGTTTCTTTCTCCATCTTTTTTATGTCTGTGTCTGACTTTTTGAGACAGATCCTGGTGATAGGGTCGAAGTGGATGAACCCATTGCTCAAATTGAAACAGATAAGGTCTGCTTAATTTAACCGAAAGATTTGGCTGGAGCATATTTTGATCTTGCTAATTGATTCCCTATGTGTGTACTAATGTCTAATTTTTTTTCAGTTTGGTCTAGTCATACAAAATTATATTTTTACTTTCCGCTGTCATGCATTTTTACATTCAGGTGACGATTGATGTTACTAGTCCAGAAGCAGGTGTCATCCAGAAGGTGAATCTGGCAGTGCTTCTCCTTTTAGCTAATTCTAAATTCTTTTTCTTCAAATGTTTTGGGAATGTTTCTTATGTTTATTTCTAAGTTTGGTTTCTTTGCCGGATGAGTGATAGTTTGTGGCAAAGGAAGGTGAAACTGTGGAACCAGGAACAAAGATTGCTGTGATTTCCAAGTCTGGCGAAGGTGCTACGCATGTGGCTCCTTCTGAGAGTGCAGGGGAGAGAGCTGCTCCTCCTCCTGCTGAAAAGGTTGAGGAGAAGCAAAAGCCCAAAGCTGAACCTGCTCCAGCGGCAGAGAAGCCCAAAGCACCAAGTCGTCCACCACCGCCTCCTCCCAAGCGATCTGCAACAGAACCACAGCTTCCTCCTAAGGAAAGAGAAAGACGCGTAGGTCTTCCAGAATTCATACTCGTCCTCAAAAGTTCTCCTACCTGGATGTTCTAGCTTTTAACTTGGTGTGAGCCTTGCAAATGCAGATTCCCATGACGAGGCTTCGTAAACGGGTCGCTGCAAGATTGAAGGACTCTCAGAATACATTTGCTATGCTGACAACATTCAATGAAGTTGATATGTAAGCTCATTCTCCTTGAAAGACCTTACTTTCTCCTTGAAAGACCTTACTGGATGTCTTTCAAGCCATCAATCATTCGCAGTTGCTTGTCTTCATTCGAAAGAGGGAAGATCATTCATCCAGTTTTGCATAATTTACGGATCGAGATCGTTCGAATATTTCTTATCTCACAGGGTAGACAGACTGGAAGAAGTTGAAGTTGATTTGTTTCTACAACGTTATTCAAAACACCTCCCTCTTGCTGAAAGCTCCTGTTATAACTTCCTTTCTTACAACTTCCAGATCTCTAATTCCCTTGTGATGTGTGCTGTGGTATTTCATATGCAAAAAGAATCACACTTCTTCTAGCTATCCACTGAGGTTTCAGGCATAGATTTCCCATATTCCCTACTTTTGTCTGTTGCGCCTTCTCTGACATGTTGAAAATGTCTAAGCTGGAAAAATATTGCTGAAATTGACTTAAAAATTGTGACTTTGAGAGAAGAATATAATGTACAAACTTCGACAATGATGGGGATGCTTAAATATCTCCATCAGTGTCAATTTTTATTTGCCCAATGACTGAAGGATAGTTCGGCTTGGATTTCGGCAATTAAATGTTTTGCCAGAACAGCAGATCCCAGTCTGTATCTGAACTTAGAGTTTTGGTGCTCACATGGTAAACTGGAGGACAGTTGATCCTCAGAATTTGGAAGCATCTAGCATTGGGTCTCTATCCCATGCTTTCAATCATATTGCATTTGTTGCGCGCTCTTAGCTGCTTTATTTATATTTATTTGCTTTTTTGGTGGAACATTTTAGGACAAACTTGATGAAGCTCCGGTCGGATTACAAGGATGCCTTTGTGGAAAAACATGGAGTCAAGCTTGGACTTATGTCGGGATTTGTGAAAGTATGCTTTGCCTCACAGTTCTTCAGAAGTGGAATGTATTGAAGACTATATATATCCTAGTTTATTCATTTGCTTGATAGCTTGTCACTTACATTTCAGGCTGCTGTTAGTGGGCTCCAAAATCAACCTATCATAAATGCAGTTATCGATGGGGATGACATCATCTACAGGGATTATGTAGATATCAGTATAGCTGTTGGTACTCCAAAGGTTTGACTTTGTCTCCTTCAAACTATAGACCAACTCTCCTTATTAGAATATGCATGAAGTTTTGCTTTTATGTATTTCAATACAAGTTTAGGTGTTTGTGAGTTGTTCTCTGATTTGGAGATTCGTCACATTATCTTTAACAAAAATTTATTTTAGTCAAATGTAAGAGTCTAGTGATTCCTTAATTTCTGATAATTCTGTAAAAAGCTGATTTTATTTGTACCTTCTTCTCTATATGGGCTAAAGAGGACGGCAGCTTCATAAAATTTTAAAGTGGTTGTTTACCTTTGCCGACTATGACGAAAGATGATTTTTCATTTGCTTAGCCCCAACTATATGGAGCACATAGCTTATTGTGCAAACCCGTCTATAAGACTACAGCCACACTCTCTTGTTGATGTTTCTTAGGCTCTGTTTGTTTTGCAGAAAATGAATAATTTGGAAAATATTTTCCCAAAAATGATCGCTCGTATTGCTTACAAAAATGAATGAACGAAAAATATTTTCATCGTATATTAAAATGTTTAAACATAAATTGTTGTCAATAATGAAAATATTTTCCATTGACTAATTATTTCAAACGATACAAGCAAAAAACAAATGGATCCTTAAGCATATTATGGTTTCTGCCAATGTTTTTATTAAGTTGTTGAAAATGACCTGGATGGAGACCAAGGATTTAGAGTGTGGATTCTCGTTCATTGATTTCGATGCCTCCGTCATTCCAATGATTTTAGTCATGAGGTGCTAAATTGTGCAATTTGTGAGCATCAGCAGCCCTTTCGCCCCTAAAAACAATTGGTCTCTCTTCAACCCCAGAAAATGACCAAGTAGCTATGTAATTTTCCAGTCCTTAGAATTTTTTCTGAGCATGAAGCATGGCAGGTGTAGGGATTTGTCTTTTGCTCATCAGGTACAGAGAGTTTAACGAGAGATTGTTGTTTGAGGTTAATTCCTCCTTTTTTTCCCACAGGGTCTGGTTGTTCCAGTAATTCGCAATGCTGCTACAATGAACTTCGCTGATATTGAGAAAGAAATCAACACTCTTGCAAAGAAGGCAACTGATGGTTCCATCTCAATTGATGAAATGGCAGGAGGTACTTTTACGATATCTAATGGTGGTGTCTACGGGAGCCTTTTGAGTACTCCTATCATCAACCCGCCTCAGGTTTGTCACCTTACTGACTCAAATTGAAATACTGTGATGAAACTTTTTCGCTCCAGTTTTTGTGACTCAGTTTGCTCATTAATGGGTAGATGTCTGCCAGTTTAATTTCCTCTTTTCTACATGTAGTCTTCTGGCATTTTGTTGAGATCTGACATAAATTTTCATTTTGGAATAGTCTGCGATATTGGGAATGCACTCCATAGTGAGCCGTCCAATGGTTGTTGGCGGAAATGTCGTTCCGAGGCCAATGATGTACATTGCTCTAACTTATGACCATAGACTGATTGATGGAAGAGAGGCTGTCTTTTTCTTGCGCCGTATCAAAGACATTGTGGAGGACCCTCGAAGGCTACTTCTTGATATATGAAGGATGACAGCAGCTGCTCTTCTGTTCTGTGGTTTTCTCTGGTATACCTGGAAATGAATACCGTTCAAAGCTACAAATAAGAATGAATTCGTGATACTGTGTTATTTAGGGTATTCTTTTGATTACTGCTCCTTCGGCGAGTCCTTTTTGTTGCGGCCGTTGCAGATTGCCGTTGAAATGAGATTTTATTGGAAGACTAAATTAAAGTCTATCTCGACGGATCCAGTTGCATGTTGTTATATGGCCATGCATCATGCACAGATAACTTTCTATGCTAGTGAAGGAGCTGCGTTCATTCTTATGCTGAATTACATTCCTATGGTGTTGTCATGTGATTGTTGGAGGATGTTGCAATAAATCACATCCTTTTGGTACGAATTTCGCGAGCCCCTTCTGATGATACTACATTTGTTTGTTCAATACGGAAAACTTAATTTAGAGTAGATGCTTCAATTGTCTTTGCATATCTTGTCTCTGTTGATACTCAAGCCAGTTGGACTAAGAATTGTTTCGGTAACTATACTGTATATTTATCTAGAGATAACTGGTCTTGCTCTTCTGGACCCGTTCCTCCTGGTTTTTCAGAATGTTTGCTTGTCATGGTGTCACCGAGTCGGCTGAATGGAGTTTTTAGCTAGAAAAATGGATTGTCAGACCCCCTTTACTTGTAGGAGTACATCTTGGATATGTCGATTCTCGTTTTTTATGGAAAATTTCAAATAAGGATATGAAGTTAATATTGTCTTAAATAAGGACACGAAGTGATTAAACTATTTCAAATAAGAGCTTGAAGTGGCTTAATAATCTCAAATAAGGACCTTTAGTTTGTCGGTGATTATACTGTCGTCAGAAAATGGGTATTTTAATCGAAAAAATTATAAGTATTATTTTTATTTTTTTACTTTCCTTTTCTTTTCCTTTTTCCCTTTTCTTTTTTTTTCTTCCCTTCCCAACTGTCACTGTGCTTGGCCAGCGACCTCCGCCGGCCTTAGGCAAGGGCTACCCTTGCCTGCCCGCATTGGGCGAGGGTTGCCCTCATTGGCATCAGGCGAGGGTTGCCTCGCTTGGGTTGGGTGGGTGAGGGCAACCGTCGCTAGATCCGGCTAGGGTAACCCTTGCCCTTGCCAGCCCAAGCATGGGCGGCCTTTGCTGGCCCCACCGATGGTTGGCGGAGAGAAGAGAGGAAAACAAATAAAAGGAAAAGGAAAAGAAAAAAACATAAAAAGGAAAAAGAAAGAAAAAAATTCAAAAAAATAAAAGATGAAAAGACGTTTTGGCCGGTGAGGTCAAGTCCTTATTTGAGACTGATATGGTTACTTTAGGCCCTTATTTGAGATAAAATTCACTTCAAACCCTTATTTGAGAAAATGAGGGCATTTCAGACTCTTATTTGAGATAAAGTCCACTTTAGGCCTTTATTTGAAATTTTCCCTAAAATTTTGAGCTATAGATAGTTCTTGAGGGAATCACCCCACAGGGAGCTCACCATTCTTTCGCTCTAAAGTGGTGGACTCTTGGCGATTTGAGCATTATCGGCTAAATCGGGGTGTGCATCAGACATGAAATGTTAGATTCATGGGACTTATTGTACTGATCAGTGCTTCAATTACGTGAGATTCGTGGGCAATTCGCCTACGCACAATGGTAATGTCGGGTTGCTTAGGAGCAACATTTGTTTTTTCCATTCTTCAAAGGGGGTGTTTCTATAATCTCTCGTGAAGTCGTTCTTCTAGAGGTTGGGAAGTGATCAGAGTATTATATGCTCCGATCATTTTGGAAGCGCTTTAAACTTTTGAGTCTCACGAGACTTTTCTGTAAGAACTAAGAGAAAATACTTGGGATTGGAATGGGTTAAAAGAGCGTGTGCTCTCGAGGGATCATAGAAGCTCCCTTTTGAAGGTTCTTTTTCTCTAGTCAAAGCACTATTGTCTAAGCAAAACTCATGTTGGAAGTGGAAGCAATGTACTTGTTCTAAAAAGATCCAAGAGGGCTCAACCAATTTCAGCAACAAACTTTGACGCACTCTCGCAAGGGTTGTCACATGTTCTCAAAAAGGTAAGGGAAAGTGATAAAAATAATCCTTGAACTTTGGTATAATATGCAATATCATACTTAAACTATTAATTTGCACAATATGATCCTTAAATTTTAGTTCAATGTGCAAAGTGGTCCACACACCTTTAACTTGTTCAATGTCGTCACTGAACTATGGTCCAATGTTCAATGTGATCCCTAAACTTTCAAATATTTTTATATAATTTAGGGACAATATTGAACAAATTAAAAGTTTAGGGATGACATTGCACATTGGGTCTAAGTTTAGGGACCATATTGTACAGATAAAAGTTCAGGGACCACATTATACGTTGAAACAAAGTTTAGGGACCATTTATGCTATTATCCTGAAAATTAAAAATTAAAACCATGTTAAGGAACTTCTATCCATAATGTTTAATTATCACAAAAATGAGCTTGTTGCTTTTAACTATGATGAAGTCAATTGTGTGATTCACTGATTGGATTCATCATAAGTATTCATTATTAAATCTTGTCAATAACTATACTTTATGTAATTATGATATTATGAAATATAATAAGTAATTATAAAATATCGATAGTTCATGGTCAGTTTACTATGATTAGTAATTATAGTATGAGTTTAACTATAGTTATAACTAATTAGTATAATAAATACCCATTTGATGGAATTTGTTTTTACCATTTTTGAGGTCGAAGCAAATTGTTCTCTTCATGATGGGTGCAAGAAAGAGTACAAAAAGCAAAATTTTGAAATCAATAGGAAAGTAGCAATTCATTGATCATTACCTAATAAAAGTGTTATTAAATATCAATAAATGCTTAATAGAAATTGAATGTTTATTTGATCAATCAACTTAAAAGTTATGTCTTAAGCTACAAATACATGCGTAAATAGCTCAGCCCCACTTAAAATTCTTTTAATATAAAACAAAAGTTATGAGTGATGATTATATTTTTTGTGGTAATATTAAAGAAATTAGGCTTTTGTTATGATATAGATTATAATTAGATAAAGGATATCTGTCTATGCACATGAAATGAAGGATATTTACATGTTATTCACATATTATTTCCCAGGAAATTCTAAATGAACCAAATGAGGTTTTCACTTGTGTAGGATCGATTCTATAGGCTCGTACTGCTGTGTCCTTTAGAAGAATAATAATGAGCATCATTTTGTGCAAGCTACTAGGGTCTTTTCTGCTTCATGCACTACCGTTGGTTGGCATAAGCTGAAAGTTTATTTGTCTGCGAAAATAAGAAAACAAATTAAAAAAAACATGAATTCTCATAAACCTTCCTCAACTTTGATACCATATTAAAAGGTCCACGGTTTTTGAATCTGTAATTTACATTTTCAGACAAAGACTCCAATTAAAAAGATTAAACTGCCCCCCCACCACACCCAAACGTCTCGATCCCATTCTCCCCCCTTCTCTTCCACCACATCCACCTCTCTCTCTCCATGGCCACCATGTCTGGTGTCAAGCTCTACAATGTGAGGTAGGACCACGGCCATCTCGACCATGGATGCTGGAGCTCGAGTCAAGATACAGGGAAACGGCTAAGGCAAAGAGGTGACGGCTTGGCTTGAGGTGGTGAAGTGGCGGCAAACTGACAATGATGCGATAGTTGTGGGCGATGCCAGTAGGGGTGATCGGTTCCAGGGTGGGCAGTTCCCACCCTTGAATCAGGAACCGCCCGCGGTGGTCCATTTCCTTGTGAAAGGGATGTAGCGCAGCTTGGTAGGGTGTTTGTTTTGGGTACAAAAGGTCACGGGTTCAAATCCTGTCATCCCTATCGGGGGCGTTCATAGTGACTGAGGGGGTCGAAGACCAAGAAGAGAGTTATTTATCATCCAAGCATTCTTCTTACGACTAGATCCAATCTCCTAGTCTTGCGGAATTCAACAGTAGCATATTGTTCCATGGAGCCAAGGTCCAAAATAGGGAAGAAAGAGGTGTTTCCATGACTCTACCACTCAGTCAATTATATTTCACTTAATCCCTATTTCATGGTCACATATTTTTCTGGCTAAGTAATGGGAAGGTCGTTTGAGCTTTACCTGGGAGTATGGCACGGGTTATCATGGAACTGGTCTACAATCACTACAATGCCACATGGAACCAGTTTCCTCTCTGTTTGCTAAGAGATGAAAGAAAACCCTACTTCTACTTGTTATGTTCAATTTAATGTCAACACTTCAATTGGGAAGCCCCTATTTCCCCTGTGTTGAATTAATAAAATCGTTTAGAACCCAAAAATCACACTTTTTGTGCTAGGTCTGACCATCCATTTAAAGTGGAAAAATCACACCTTTTATGCCAGACAAGCGCCGCGAGTGAGCGAGGCAGAGGAGAGTCACGACGAGCGTTGGCAAGTGAGGCTGCGATTGCGAGAGCAAGCTACGAGGGAGAGGCATGACACTTGTGAGTTTGAGCGAGATTGTGAGGGAGGGTCGGAGGTGAGGCGCGACTGTGATGCCGCGATAGAGGGTTGAAGGTGAGACTGAGAGCTTAGCCGACTCGTTGAGAGGTGAGGTGATTGACGGACTGAGAGCGAGATGAGGCGATGTGAGAGAGTTGAAGGCGTGAGAGGGAGATGATGTCAGATGAGGAGGTGAAGGACTGACAAGTGACTAGGGTTTCTTTCTTTTCTTTCTTTTTTGAGAACCGACCAGTAAAACTGTAAAAGGCATGAGAGTTTGACTCTAAGAGAGCTAAAATTATATATGTGTGTGTGTGTACCGGCCCGATCTGAGTGGTTAGGTGGGCGCTTCCATATCTGAAATCGAGAACCAGACCGGTACTAACCAGTTCTAATTATTGGAACTGGGAATTGGACTAGTCCCTATGGGAACCGCCGATTCGGTTCAGTTCTCGGCGGTCTGGATGGTTCTCGATTCTTTTGCACACCACTAGATGCCGGGAAGGTGAGTGATTGAGCTGTGGGTAGCTTAGGTTCGAGTTTTGGTTAAGTGGTTTTGCAATAATGGGATGGTAATGTAGATGTAAAAAGTTGAGGTCAGTGTGACATCCCAAATTTTGTCTGTCTGTTTAGCGAACGAAGATAAGTGAAATTGATGATGGTGATAAGACTCGTTTATTTGATATAAGTTGGGATGTGCCAATTTAGGAATTTTGGGACAATGGTTCATGAATGATGATGGGACCGAAAATCATATGAGCACATTGGTAAATTGGTGGTCCAATTGCGGTCATTAAAGTTCTAATTATAAGGTGATGGATAATTCAGATTTTTATTTTCCTAATGGCCGGCCACCACCAGGACACCACCACCACGCCACCGCCGGGACTCCACCACCATGCCACCATCGGGATGCCACCACCACGCCGACCCCAAGACACCTGCCAATTGTCCTCACTAATTTTCCATTTGTTACCCAACTTTCATGCAAGATGACACGTGGTGCCGCCGCCCCTTCACCATTCAGAATACATGCAATGCTGGTCATCTCTCTCTCCCTCTCTTTCGCTCTCGCAGCTCACTCTCCCTCTCCCTCACTCTCTTGGCCACAAAACAGAAAATAGAAACACACACATGCTCAATTGCTCTCAAAAAACAACAATTGACCGGCGCCGATTCAAGGGAGTTCGGAGGTTCGATTTTTAGCTCAAGACAACTAAGGCAAGTGGAAACTAACACAATTCACGCTATTTAATATTCTAAGCTGTTCGGTGAAGAGGACTTGGCGTAGAGGAGTTGTAGATAGTCTAGTCTAGGACCGATTCACGGGGTATTGTGGGCGTTGAGTTCCAAATTGTTGATTACATGGTGTTTTTGGCTGTGCATGTTGAGAATGGAGGAAATTAGTTGCTAGCCGTGGTGATTTTGGTGTGGAAATCTAGGTTTTGCAAGATAAGACTGGCTTATTAGTTCTGGGATGGGATTTTTAGATTCGAGATAATTCTGACCTCTTCGATTTACTAATTTTACTCAGCATTTTCTGTTTCTAATCTCACTAAATTTCCCTATGAAAGTTGTTCAAGACATCCTAAACCATAACATACTTAAATTTCAGATTTTTCAGAATTAAATGGATGGATACGAAGGCCTACGACAATACCGGTTTTAATACAGGATTCTGAAAATTGGTTCTGACCTTTGGTCACTTTAAATTTTCTACGAATTTTTCTAAACTTAAATTGGATATACTTTCTTCACAAAAGTTGTAGAGGGTATCTGTATCCAGAACATATCAAAATTTCAAAATGTTTTGATTAAGTTTGGTCTAGATAATGACTTTTTTTTTTATTCTAGAAACTCGGTTTTCGCCGATTCTGATTGTCTCATTCTGAGCGAACTACTGCTCTTAATATAGATTGAACTAGACTTTGAGTTGTTCATGAAAATGTTGGTCATGTTCTTGTTTATAACATATTAAAATTCGTGAATTTTCAAATTGATTTGCTGAGGTTAAAAGAGAGCTGAAATTTTTACTTTCTAGCTTAATTAGTCCTTGTTGCTCCGTGACGGTAGTTAGTTGAATAGGGTGTTTGATCTTGCTTCAATTGGGAAAGTCATGAGCTTAGATTAACTAGTAGACTTGGTTTTGTTGATATTGTGGTGTTATTGTCACAAATTGGCCCGGTCCGGTTCTAATGCGTGAGAAAGCCGAATTCGATGTTAGCTGATATGTGTTCATTATGCTAAACGAATGTGGTGCTTACTAAATTGATGTCAAGATGTTCATGAGTAGTGCTGGAGCTATGTGAGACTTGAGGGTTAGAGAGTGATAAGTATAGGACAACGAACCGATATATATTCCCCGGAGGAGTCCAGATGCCCCTGTTGTGTGTCTGGGATGCCCTTATCATGTTAGGGATGCCTCAGAGTGAGATGCCCAAGGACAGCGAACTTTGGTAAGCCGGACAGCGAACCGGCATGTGTTATTTAGCAAATCGTGGAAGTTGTTTACTTGAGAACGAATGAATGTCGATATATGTGACATGTGTGCTTGCGATATTGTTTTTATGAATTGCTGGTCATTTGTATTCTTGGCCTAGGTATTCATGTTACATTAGTATTGATGTTCTATTAGTTCTATTTAAGCTATGAAGTAACAATGGAACGATTAGTTTAGAAAACGAATATTCCACTTGCTGAGTGTTAGCTCATTCCTGTTGGCTTTAATTTTTTTTTCAAATCTATAGTTAGCATGGTCTCTCATCCCACTGCCCTTGTTATTCTCTATGGAGCACCCCTAGACTTTGAGGGTTCGTTGAGCAAGTTTACTGACGTGGACATCCCGGGTGTTACGTTCGTCAAGTATGTGTCTTCACTATTAGTGGATATCGGCATGGAGATGGGGATGGTGACGTATCGTTTTATCGCCGTATACATGCGCCAGGGCAGACGACTGTGGGGACCAATCCAACTCCCTTGAGACGGTGACAGTGACACTCTATGACGAGCCGTGACGTCTCAGGTACGTGACTTTCTAACGCGTACATTCTTGTAATTGTTATTTATTATTCAAATGAATATATATTGTAGCATTAAATAAATTCAACATAACATCGAACTCATGTAATAAACACAACTTTCATAGATATATATATTGGTGTTTTCAAAAGACCATCAAAAGAGTACATCAACCTTTATCATGAGCACCGTGGGAAGTCAAGGAACCTATCACCACTACTAAAAAATGGCGCCCATCAACATACACACTAACTATCCATATCTAAAGCCACACACCCACCCCGCTACTCTTGGCCGTTCCCACCACCGTCTTGAAGGCGTTGAATCGGTCCACACAGCTGTCCGCCCTGGCGCATGTACACGATGATAAAAACATCACCATCCTCGTCTCCATGCCGATATCCACTAATAGTGAAGACACATACTTGACGAACGTAACACCCGAGAAGTCCGGGTCACTAGACTGGCTCAACAAACCCTCAAAGTCTAAGGGCGCTCCATAGAGAATCACAGGGGTAGTGGAATGAGAGGCCATGCTAACTATAGGTCTGAAAATTTTAAAGTCAATAGGAATATTCAGCAAGTGGAATATTCAATTTCTAAACTAATCGTTCCATTGTTACTTCACAGCCTAAACAGAACTAATAGAACATCCATACTAATATAACATGAATACCTGGGCCAATAACACGAATGACCAGCAATTCATAAGAACAATATCACAAGCACACATGTCACATATATCGACGTTCATTCGTTCTCAAGTAAACAACTTCCATGATTCGCTAAATAACACATGCCGGTTCACTGTCCAGCTTACCAAGGTTCGTTGTCCTTGGGCATCTCACTCCGAGGAATCCCTAACATGATAGGGGCATCCTAGACACACAGCAGGGGCATCCTGACTCCTCCAGGGAATATATATTGGTTCGCTGTCCGATACTTATCACTCTTTAACCCTCAAGTCTCACATAGCTCTAGCATTACTCATGAACATCTTGACATTAATTTAGTAAGCACCACATTCGTTATAGCATAATGAACACATATCAACTAACATCGAATTCGGCTTTCTCACGCATCAGAACCGAACCAGGCCAATTTGCGAACAATAACATCACAATATCAACAAAACCAAGTCTACTAGTTAATCTAAGCTCACGACTCTCCCAATTGAAGCAAGACCGAACACCCTATTCAACTAACTACCATCACGGAGCAACAAGGACTAATCAAGCTAGAAAGTAGAAATTTCAACTCTCCTTTAACCTCAGCAAATCAATTCGAAAATTCACGAAATTTTAATATGTTATAAACAAGAACATGACCGACATTTTCATGAACAACTCAAAGTCTAGTTCGATCTATAGTAAGAGCAGTAGTTCGCTCAGAATGAGACAATCAGAATCGGTGAAAACCAAGTTTCCAGAATAAAAAAAAAAGTCATTATCCAGACCAAACTTAATCAAAAAATTTTGAAATTTTGATATGTTCTGGATACAGATACACTCTACAACTTTCGTGAAGAAAGTATATCCAATTTCAATCTAGAAAAATTCGTAGAAAATTTAAAGTGACCAAAGGTCAGAACCAATTTTCAGAATCCTGTATTAAAACCGGTAATGTCGTAGGCCTTCGTATCCATCCATTTAATTCCGAAAAATATGAAATTTAAGTATGTTATATTTTAGGATGTTCTGAACAACTTTCATGAAGGAAGTTTAGTGAGATTCGAAACATAAAAAGCTGAGTAAAATTAGAAAACCGAAGAGGTCAGAATTATCTTGAATATGAAAATCACAACCCAGGACTAATGAACTAGTCTTATCTTGCAAAACCCAAATTTCTACCCCAAAATCATCATGACCAGCAACTAATTTCCTCCATTCTCAACATGCACAGCAAACAAAAAAAAAAGAGAAAATACCATGTAGTCAACAATTCAGAACTCAACGCCCACAATACCCCGCGAATCGGTCCTAGACTAGACTATCTGCAACTCCTCTACTCGAAGTCCTCTTCACTGAAAAGCTCAGAAGATTAAATAGACTTGGGTTAGTTGCCACTTGCCTTAGTTGTCTTGAGCTAAAAATTAAACCTCCGAACTCCCTTGAATCGGCGCCGGTTGATTGTTGTTTCTGGAGAGCAATTGAGCATGTGTTTTTGTTTTCTGTTTTGTGGCCGAGAGTGAGGGAGAGGGAGAGAGAGATGACTAGCATTGCATGTATTCTGATTGGTGAGGGGGCGGCGGTGCCACGTGCCATCTCGTATGAAAGTTGGGCAACAAATGGCAAATTAGTGAGGACAATTGGCAGGTGTCTTGGGGTCGGTGTGGTGGTGGCGTCCCGGTGGTGGTGTGGTGGTGGTGTCCCGGTGGTGGCCAGCCATTAGGAAAATAAAGATCCGAATTATCCATCACCTTATAATTAGAACTTTAATGACTGCAATTGGACGGCCAAATTACCAATGTTCTCATATGATTTTCGGTCCCATCATCATTCATCAACCGTTATCCCAAAATTCCTAAATTGGTACATCCCAACTTATATCAAATGAACGAGTTTTATCACCATCATCAATTTCACTTATCTTCGTTCGCTAAACAGACAGACAAAATTCGGGATGTCACGGTGAAGGATAGGTATTGCCTTGACACCGATTGATGAAAAAGGGAAGTGCTAACAAGATAGGTTTAGAATCCTCCAAATGGGAGCAAAATCAGGTAGTCAGAAAGAGGAAAGAAAGTAGAGAGAGATAGAGGAAAAAGAGACAAAGGCCAATCTAGGCCAGAGTGAAGAAACGTAAAGGCAATATTCCAATAGTCAAATGATGATCTAACATTATGAAACAATTGTTTTAGGACAATTTTTAGGCAACCGATATAAAGTTTTAATAGAAGAGTAAATCCAACTAAGAGAAAAGAATTAAGATAAATATTCTATATCGTTGATCATATCTAATGTCCAATATAAAATAGAAAAGTAATTCAACAAGGTTGTTGGGGAATCCTATTATGCATCAGAGCATGAATTATATGTGTGCACAAAAGTGAAGAGTGCTCTTTGGAATTTTCCCTATATGTAATTGTTGGTGAAAATCGATGTTCGTCAAGGCGAGCTCAAATTTAGTTGATTAGAGAGCAACCGACATCGCTCCCCAACTCCTCACATGAGCATAGAAGTGCACAAATAGGGTTTTAGATGGATGACTAGGCCATGAACCCTAAAGTGCACGATCATAACCATGTGATGTGTGCACAAGCTTCATCATCCATGCAAAGTTTCACATGGCTTCCTCAGCATTTATTCCATAAAATTCTTAAAATTGCAGCATGCGTATGGATGACTAGGCCATGAACCCTAAAGTGCATGATCATAACCTGCGTACGTCGACCCCTGATTTCCCTCGACAAGCTAGGTCGAATTTTTACGTCAACAAGCAGGTCGATGTCGGACTGGGCCTCGTTAAGTAATGGCGCATGATTTTGACTCCAACCCATATCAAATGGTCAAAGAAGTGAGAGGGGGAGAGGCTCACGAATCAAATAGAATCTTATTTAATATTTTTGACCACAGACTTGTATTTAATTCAAATTATGCAATTCAATCTTTGCGGGAATCACGGGATCCCAATTGAGACGCTTTCCCTAGTGCGTTTCCATTTAGACAAAAATAGAATTGTAACAATAGTAGATGATTTAAGTGGTATGATTTCAAAAAGAGGATTATGATTGGCACGCTAGCCGAATTTCCACGCAAAGCCCAAGATGTCGATTAGGTCTCCCACCTTTCGTGGAATAAATGTAGGCTTTAATGGCGAGGATGCATAAATTGCGGAAAAATGGGAGACTTTCTAATTTCTATCCCTTTTGTGCTCTATGTAGATTCTTGCACTTATCGAACGACACGGAAATAAAATAGACACTCAAAAAGTTGCATTGTTTCAATAAGAAATGGCAAAAATCCACAGTGCTCATGTTAATTATGTGACGCAATTAGCTTTATACATTTTAGAAGTGGTAAAATGAGTCTATACAATCGTGCCGAAATACACGGGTCCTGTTTTTGAACTCCTTGACGATGTCATGTACTAATTGTGAGGTAGCTATTCCTTGAAATGGATCAATTCCATTGTCGGACTCACGAAATAACTAGCATAATCATCTCTTATTGGAACTTGGAAGATATGAATCGCATCGTATATCTCTGGTAAAAGGAAAAGGAAAAGAAAGGAAAAGTGAATGTGTTGAAATGCATTGAAAGACTAAGCCTATCTAAAATCTTCGATACAAATCTATTTAGCATGTTAGCGGAACAATGAACATGAACCATAATTTATCTCTGCAAGGAATTAAAATGAGAGAGAGAGAGAGAGAGAGAGAGAGAGAGAGAGAGAGAGAGAGAGAGAGAGAGAGAGAGAGAGAGAGAGAGAGAGAGAGAGAGAGAGAGAGAGAGAGAGAGAGAGAGAGAGAGAGAGTAGGCTTGGCTCCTGGTACGCCACAAACATAATGGCCAACCTAAGATGAAAGGTTGGAACATGCTTATGGCATACAGGGAGCCAGGCATAGCCCGACCACATCAAACTCTTACCAACTTCATCTTTGGCCTCTCTTCACCAGGAAATGATACCAAGTTCCTCTTCTAGGGTTTCTCACTTAACAAAATCTGCCAACTTCTATTCCCATTCATTCGAGAATGAGAGTCACTTCCCTTTATATACATGTAAGACAATATGACGGATTTCTTTTTTTTGCTTTATTTATTCATCAATTCTTCCAAAAAAAAAAACCATTAGACTGCATGATCGCTTGACTTTTATATCATGATTGAATGATTGACGATGTTAAATTCAAAAGAGGACTCCACTATGGATCTAATTTGGCCCACCCTCAATTTGTATGCAACTTTTCCTCCTTAATCTCGTCTTTTTCACTTTTGTGGTGTGATTATGTGATATTTCAGTTCAATCTAAATATTAAGTTCATTTTGTTTTCTGATACAGCTGAAAATATCTTATCCTCTTAGTAGAAAATATTGTTCAAGTTCTAGCAAAAAAAAAGAAAATATTTTTCAAGAACCCATTTTCCAGAAAAATGACAATATTTTTTCAATATTTGGCTGAGATATGAAAATGAACTAAAAATTATTTTCCCTTTTCTTGGAAACAAAAACTTGATTTTATTTTTCCGAAGAGAAATACACTATTTGTGTGATATAAGCGATACCCAGCCACCGGGCTCCCGATCTCCAGAGCTCGAGATTCTTGAGCCCAGCCACGAGGAAACTGAGCACAGGTGCTGAGAACCTGAGCCTGGCCTTGATGGACCTAGACCTAGGGGTGAGAGTTAGGTACCTAGGCACGGCCGCCGAGAACCCTGGCATGGGGCACAAGCACTGGGCATGGCCCCCGAGGACTCAAGCACATGTACTAAGGTTAAAGACCCGAACTCTATGTACCCAATCTTGGGAGTCGGAAACTTGGGTGTAGGAGTCGGGCACTCGAGCACGACTGTCGGGTACTTGGGCATAGGCACCAAGGTCTTGGTCCCGGCCTCAAGGGCTGGGCTTGGCCGTTGAGGAATCAAGCCCGTCCCCCGGCACTGGTGACTTACGCACGGAAGCTGAGTCCCTAGGCATGGCCGTCGAAGATCCAAGCACGGGCATCGAGATCTTGAGTTTGACCACTATGGACTTGAGTTCCGCCTCAATGGACTTAGGCCCAAGTGTTGACGGAGTCCCAGGCCTAGCCTCGACTAGGGCCCGAGTGCTAGTGACTTTGGTATAGGGGCCAAGTACCTAGGCATGGTCATAGGAGACCTTGGCATGGGCATTAGGGTTTCAGGCATAGCCACCAGGGACTTAGGCACTAGTACCAAGGTTCTGGCCTTGCCTTTGTGGACCTGGGCCTATCGCTGAGGACTCAGGCATGAGTGTCAGGATTCCCGTGCCCAAGGCATGAGTGTCAGGTGCTAATGTATAACCATATTATGAAAAATGATTTTTGATACTTAAAAGAGGAAATTATATTCATGAATTTAAATATAGATTTTTCATTAAGAAAAGATTTACCGTTGACTCATTTTCCTAATCGATCCAAACGCCGGAAAATGAGGAAAATATTTTCGACAAAAAATATTTCACGAAACAAATGAAGTATGTAATGAAAATCTTATTTGGAGTCCCATTCTGAAATTACGTCAAAAAATCAATGAACGATTGAGCTTTTTACGGCGCAAAAGCTTTTTAACATTCATCACTTTGGAATTTTTGTTTCGCATGCAGATTTGATTATTTAATTTTCCAAAGCATCCTGAATCTTCACGTATGATTCCTGGTAAAGCATTCAATTCCTCTATGTTCTTTTAAAACCTAATTGCTTGTGCAAACCCACAGAAAATTTCCAAATCCACTAATGGCATCTGCATTTTATCATCTTGGTATAACCGCGATCGTAGGAATAATCAGCATACCCAATAAGTATGCATTCCTTTTACGTGGAAAAAAAATTATCTCGTTGTGACTTTAATTTCTCTATTAAATTTTGATCATATATTTTCCTCCATCAACTTCTCCGAATAATCGCGTTGGTTTGGAGGTGCCAACTAATCACAACTCTTACCGTGGGCCCAAGTGAGGCTAGGTCATCACTCATCAAGGAAATGGGTAACCCTCAGCATTGAATATACCGTGAGAGTTGAACTCGAGCTTGGCACTACTGTATTGGCTCGACTCGAATTGTGATTATTATATAGTAAATATTAATTATAATGATAGGTCTTTTATCTTTTTAGTAACTATACTAAATTTTAATCACCGTTGATAAATTAATATAATTATTTATAAATTGGTTTAGCTTTTCATTTGTAACTTTAGAAAATATGATAATAAAAGCAATTAAACTTTGATTATATAGTATCCAAGGGTATTATGGTATTCTATACCAATCCTAACTTATTCTTCGTGCTATTATGGTAAACGAACAAGAGCATGTTTTCGAAATTAACTATTCCATTCTACAAATCAAGCTACAAAATAGCTATTCCATGCTTACTCCTACTCTATTTCATATGCATAAAACAAGTCAAATCACAATTTCTTTCCTTTTTCTCGTTATTTTAATTTTTTTTCCTCATTTTAAAGTGTCCAAAGAAATTAAACAAAATGTTATCCGATAAGAAGCCTGATTATGAGGCTTGACTTGTTGCGGAAGCCAAGCGATCGAACAATAAAATTGACAAAATAAGAAAATAAATCGGACACCAGATTTACGTGGTTCGGTCGTAGTGACCTACATCCACGGGGAGAGCAGCACGGAATTCCACTATAGATCAAGCGATACAACGGAGATTACAACCACACTCGAGTCACTCAAACACTCTAAGTATTTCCCAAGCCCCAATTACATTCAATAACTCACGCAGTGTTTAGCCCCACAATTCCTCACGAAATAATCTATCAATCTCACGAAAGAATTACACACAAATCTTAACATAAGATTTTCACGACTTGAACACTCGAATTCTTGGATGTAATTTTGCCGAAGAAAGAACCACGATTGCCAAGCACTCGTTTAAACGGCGCTTCACTGCTCCTCTTCGCAACCGACGAAACAACCCACTTTCTTTGTTGGTCAACAAAAGAAGCCCACGCAAATTAGCATCAGGAAACAAAATCCAGCCATGCTTTTCTTTTCTTTTTATTTTATTTCTTCTTTCCACTTGGGCACAATATCCTTTCCTTTCTTTCTTTGTTGACCAACTTCAACGTGGAAGCTCCATGTTCGACTTTCCTGTTTCAATGGGCAAAGACTCCGATGCACATTCCAACTTTAATTCGTAATTTGATTTCATAACTTTTTTCTTTGCCTACCTTCGGACATCCGTAAAATATCCAATTCGAAATATTCAAATTTCCGCAAATAATATTTAATTTCGGATCGGATTTCGTCTGTTGGGCTTAAAACTCGAGACATATTTTAACATGACTAGGCTCGAGCCAGCCAATTGATCATCTCTATTGGAGTCCATAATCGAATTATGCGATAAAGGTCACATTTACATTGAACCTTCAAAATTACCTTTTTTCTTAATTGTTAACCTCATATCATCATCATTCGTCTTATTGTAGGCATGAACTTTAGGGATTTTCTTTGGACAAAAATTTGAGACCGAAGGATGTTATGAGTTTACTTTATAATATAGAAATCGTAATGTGTTTCATAGATTTAAAATATAGCATGTAAATTTCTTCCATAGACGTTTTTATGGCCAAATTGTATGAAGAATTTTCTCACTCCGTTTTAAAGCAAATCGCTATGCTAGTCTTTTGAGGAGAAGTTGCTTTTCTTATCAAGTTCATGGCGATGGGGGCACTTGCATCCCAAGAGTAGAAGGCGTTAATTGGAGATGAACATTAAAGAGAAATGGATAACTCGGGCAAATTGCAACATCTTGTTCCCTAACAATATTTGGTAATTAAGATGGGAGGGAGGGAACGAAAAGGAAAGCAAACAGAGAGGAAAAATGTAATTTCACTCTCTTTTGGAGATGAACATTAAAAGAGAATTGAGGTAAAGAGAAATTGAGTAAGTTGTTTGTTCAAAATAGCTCTTGTCAAACCAAAACTTGTACACCTTTTTGGGATACCTAGCATTAGTTAAATCTTTTTATGGATCAAATATAATTACGTTCATTACTATTCTTTCCACGATGACCCAATGTTGACAACTTCAGGAACTGAACAAAGTGTGCCAGTCACTTTATTCTTTCAATTAAGCAAAGTTTTAGCAAACTCAAGTACACGCAAATTGGGTGCAAAAAGATGCTATCTAACAAGCTCAATGCTACAGACTTATTATCATCGACTGTCTTTGTGAAGCAAATATCTGTATCTCTAGAACTGGGAAGCACCACGAACATCACGTAACCTCGGGCAATTATGTATGATGACTCTACAAGATGTTGGCACATCCGGCATGCTCTCCAGCGATCCACACCCATGCAACCACAACAAATTCAGATTCCGTAAATTAGATAGATCAGTTTCGGTTAACCTTTTAATACAATTGTAGTCCGAGATCCACAATTCATGCAACGATTTCAATTCTCCCAAACCATAAATTTCAGTTAGCTGAGGCAATCCCATCACGCACAAACTTTGGATCTCCTTCAAACATGACAGAGTGGGCAGCGTTTTGAGCAATGGACAACCCTGCATATGTAGTTCATTGAATTCCTTAGCTTTCCAAGCACATCGAATCGAATCTCTCCTAGCCAATAATCCATGAGAATAACCATTGACAAATTCTCCAAGTTGGAAAAGAGAGGCCAATCCATTCCATTGGTGACTGGACATCCATTAAAATCTACTTTTGAAGGCTGGATGGAAGCCTGGTAAGAGATCGGGGTCAACACAAGTTATTTGTAGTTCTTGTAGCTGAGAGAGGGAGCTCAAATTGGTCGGAGGCAAGATCATATCATTATCAACCAGGCTTAACTTCTTCAGAACATGCAGCATCACAAGCCACTCTATGTTGGGCTCTTGCACTGGGCTTCCTCCGTGTACTAAATTGGTCAGGTTTGAGAGGATGGGGATTGTGGTCATTGACTTCAATAAAAAACTTAACGACGTACATTAGATTCTTAGGAAGCTCCGGCAACTGTTGAATCCAATCACAAAGCGATGAATCAAGCTCTTGGAGATTTGTAAGCTGATTAATGGATGTTGACAATCTACTAAAGCGGCCAGATGTGAAGCGTAGGATACCCAATGAGGATAGTGCCCCAATTTCACATGGAATTTCCCCAATATCTCACCCAAGGGCACCTAATTCTTCCAGACTTTCCACCATTCCAACAGTTTTTGGAAGTTCACTAATGCGGCTATAATCCAGATTTACTATCTTCAGCTTTTTGAGATTTCCAATAGAATTTGGTAAACTCTTGATTTTAGTACCGGGCAAATCCAACTTGAGCAATGATTGGAGCCTCCCAATCGAATTTGGCAACTTTTCTAATTTGCAATTCGTGATCATTAAAAATTTCAACCTTTCAAGGTTCCAATGGAATGAGGCGATTCTCTGATTTTTGAACAGTGGACATCCAGCTCAAGTAGTGACTCCAATTGTCCAATACAGTCGGCAAGCTATTGAAGCACTGGAAATCGCAAGATTAGATGCTTCACCTTCACTAAATTGCCAATTGAGTGAGGCAACACTAAAAGTCTCTCTAATTGTATTTGTAGGTGATCAAGATACTATAGATTGCCAATGGACTGGTCAATCTTTCTTAGTCCAGTGCATTCTGTAAGAATCAATCTCTCTAGTCCCAAAATTGCAGAACATCCCAAGATTAGTTGCTTCACCTTCATTAAATTACCAATCGAGTGAGGTAACTCTAAAAGTCTCACAAATTGTATTTCTAGGTAGTCAAGATGCTGTAGATTGCCGATGGATTTGTCAGTCTTCCATAGTCCATTGCATCTTCTAAGAATCAATCTCTCCAGTTTCTTGATTGAGGAGAACTCCGACGTCCTCCTTAGGGATGGACAATCCTCGAGTTGTAGGACTTTTCATTGTTTTGCTACCTATTAAGCAATTGAGTTATAACTCAGAAAAGAGGAAGAGTAGATATAATGCAAAAGTATGTATCATACATGTTTATGCGATTTAGAAAGTGAGTAAATTAGGGTGCATATCAAGCAGCTAACTTGAGCTCGGCTTAATCTTTGCTGTTTCGAGTAGCTTGGGTATCAAAACAGGGAGATTTTGTTCTTCTCTTCTGATTCAAAAGTTATAGAGATGCAACATTATCAAACGTGATTGAATGCTTCCCTATTACCTTGTTAAATAAATATTGAAAAAATATGAATGTGAGATAAATCATTTTTTGAACAATTTAAACAGTTTGGAAAACAGAGCAATAATGTACGTATAGTAGATTAATGGGAAAATTACCAAAATAGTCTTAAACCTATTATAATTGTACCAATTTTGTCCTAAACTTTTTTTTGGCCAATTTAGTCATAAGCCTTTTGCAATTGCGCAGTTTCAGTCCATCCGGCCAATTTTAACCAGCCGACGCTGACGTGGCAACTTTTAATAATATTTTTTTTTGTTCGAATTATTTATTTATTTATTCTTTTCTTTTTCCCCTTTTTTTCTTTTCTTTCTTTTTTCTTTTTTTTCCTCCCTTCTTCTTCTTCCTCTAGCCGGTCGCCGGACCTCTTGCCCAAGGCCATGAGGTCGAACTTGCCAGCAAGTACTGTCTATTCTTTAATTTCGAGTCCGTGCTAATTTTAATCTCTTAAGCAATGTGAGTTTTGCTTCAAACTACACGTACAAAATAGGTCCCTCGAATTGAGCCTGAAGAGTCCTTTCAGAGACTTTAGCTGATTCCTTTTGGAGATTTTCGGAGAAAGTGTGGTTCCTTCATCGCAATAATTCCAACAAAGTTGAGATTTTTCAAACATTTTGTTCTCGAACGTGTGACTTTTACGCTTTTTTTCGATGATATCAACCTGAGTTTCCTGGCATTTTCTAGGGACCGAAATTGCAAAACACGTCGTGCGTGTGTGAACACACGAACACATAGTCTATTTGACGTGGAATTTGGCCGTGCGCAAACCAATTCATAACAAGCGAATTGACTAGACAAAACATACTTCCATGCTTTCTTTGCTTTTCCCTTTTTTCTCTTTCCCCATTTTTCCAATTTTCCCTTGACAATATTCTCTCCTCTCTCAAAATAGACATGACGGCTCCACCACACGCCAGCCCGGCATCGCAGCAGCTCGCGGCTGGTCGCCACCGCCTCGTTCTCGCCCCATCGTCACAAGCCCAGAATTGAGCCGTCAGATGCCATTCCGAGCCCCACCATCGCAGTTTGTGAGTCGTGAGTTGGATCTGATGTTGCCATCCGGTGTCGTTGGCTTCGAGCGACTTAGATATGGCCCGTGAATAGACAGTCATAACGAGCGAGGTTGCCTCAAGGAGAGAGTGCGCGACAGAGATGGTGGCTTAGCCGACAGGGACGTGAAACGATCTGCGCAGGCAATGGCTTGGGGTCGACGACGACGGGTGATGGCACAGGGGAGGGGAGACGACACCGACGGTGATGCAGTGTCGAGGTGGCAGAGGCTTGCGGTGGCTGAAGGTGGAGGGGAGAGGATGAGGAAACCGTTGGAATATTTTGGGGTCTGGATTTTTTTATGTAAATTTGTCAAAAAGTGAGGGCAGTTGCGTCATTTAGGAGGTAACTACTCTATGTAGGGAAAATTGTCCAAAAAGTTCTAAAATTATTGCACTTTTGCCCATTCAGTCCTAAACATTTCAATTTTATCAATTAAGGGGAGAAGAACAGCAGAAGTGCCAAAAGTTGTATACGGAGCTCACTTTGGTGCCAAAAGTTCCATTTGGATCACTTAAATGCCAAATCGGAGGAAAAATGATCACTTTGGTGCAAACGGCGAGAGATTTCGGCCAAATTAATACGTGGCATTTATAATTAAATTTTTAATCTCAATTGGATTTTTTTTTAAAACAAATTAGTCTACATGGCATTTCCACGTATATATTTCGATTTTTTAAATACTTTTCTGAATTTTTTTCTTCTTTTCTTTTTTTCTTTTCTTTCTTCTCCCTTTGGTCACCGCCAGTGACCGGAGGCCGGCCACCTGGCCTAGCCCAAACGAGGCCGCCGCCGCCCACCACAGGCGAGGCCCGGCCGACCCTCGCCTGGGCGACGGCGGGCAAGCCCCGGCAAGGTCGGTCTCGCCTCGCATGGGCGAGGGCGACCTCGCCGGGCTTGCCCGCCGTCGCCCGTGCGAGGGTCGGCCGGGCCTCGCATGTGGCGGGCGGCGGCGGCCTCGTCCGGGCGAGGCCCGCCGACCTCGCCGAGGTGATAGCGGGCAAGCCCCGGCGAGGTCACCTCGCCGCATGGGCGAGGGCGAGCCCCGGCGAGGGTTCCCCTCGCGTATCCGGCGAGGTCGGCCGTCGCCCAGCGAGGGTCGGCCGGCCTCGCCTCGTGGCGGCGGCGGCGGCCTCGTCCAGGCGGCCGGCGGCCGGCCTCCGGTCACCGGCGGTGACCAAAGGGAGAGGAAAGAAAAGAAGGAAATAAGAAAGAAAAGAAGAAAAAAGGAAAAAAGAAAAAAAATTATTTAAAATAAAAAATGCTGACTGTATCTCCGGCGAGCCACATCGGCTTCAGAAATTAATAAAAAAATGCTACGTCGGATTTCCAGCCAAACTGACCGGAGTTGCCACTTAAGTGATCGTTTTTCAAAAATTTTGGCACTTAAATAATCCAAATGAAACTTTTGGCACCAAAGTGAGCTCCGTACACAATTTTTGGCACTTCTGCTGTTCTTCCCCCATCAATTAAGTCATAAACATTTTCATGTTTTGCCAATTGAGTCCATTGGACCAATTTTAACATAAACTAACTTATGTGGACATCGGTAGTGCCACGTAGGACGGTCAGTACTAATGTTGATAATTTTTAATAATATTTTAATATATTTTTCGAAATTTTAAATTTTTTTCTTTTTTTTTTCTTCTAAGTCCAGAAAGGATTGCCAGCCAACCCTTGCCCAACTTGGCAAAAGTAAAATTGGTTTATGACTTTTTGGATAATTTTTCGGCACTACGTACACTTACTCCCTGAATGTAGAGGTAGGTAACTATTCTATTATACATTGTTTATTCTCTCTACATTGTTTTAGGGACGCGGTAGGATAAAATATTATTAGGTGTTTGATGTGCTTTGCGATAAGACAAGAGTAAAAATCAAATTAGTTATAATACAGACATGGCGATGCGTTCTATAGATTTACATAATAGTATATAAATTTCTTCTATAGACGTTTTTTTCCGGCCAAATTGTACGGATAGTTTTTTCACTCAATTTCAAAGCACATCGCTATATCATATCTTATAATAGAAGACGATAATTGGTCGCATTTCGTAGATCCCTGCAATTTAAAATTTCTTGGAGATATTTCGCTAAATTTGACGCAAAAATGTAAGAAATGAATAACTGGGGCAAATTGCAACATCTTCTTCCCTAACTATGTTTGGTAATTTAAGATGGGAGGAAAACAAATAGAGAAGGAAAATGTAATTTCACTCTCCCTTGTAGATGAACTTTAAGAGGAAATGATGTAGAGGAAAATTGGGTTAGTTGATTGTTCAAAATACCTAGGGCATCCAATTATGGTGAGATGACAAGATGTTTTCATGTGTACAGCATGCTTTCCAGTGATGCACGCGCCAGATCTCCAAACTATTCAGACTTTATAAAATAGATTGATCAGTTTAGTATAAAAATCGTCATCTACATTATGAACTTTACGGATTGTATTGATAAAAATTTAAGATTGAAGGACATTATGAGTTTGCTTTATAGCAAAGACATTGTGATGTGTTCTATAGATTGGAAACATTAGTATGTAAATTTCTTCTGTAGATGTTATTTTGGCCAAATTGTATTGAGAATTTTCTCGACCAATTTTGAAGCACATCGCCATACTAGTCTTTTGTGGAGATAATGCTTTTCTTCATCAAGTTTATGGCGAGTTTGGCCTCGCTTTATTGATCCCTGCACCTTAAAATTTCTTTGAGATATATCAGTATATAAAAAGCAATAAAATGTGAGAAACGAATAACTCGGGCAAATTTGCAACATCTTCTATGTTTGGTAATTAAGATTGGAAGGAGTTGAACATTAAAGGGGAATGATGTAGAACAAAATTGAGTAAGGGGATTGATCAAAATACATCTTGTCAAACCAAATTTGAGTACCTTCTTAGTTTACCCGACATTGATTAAATATTTGGGATAGTGACATAAATGATCCTTGAACTTTGGCACAATGTTCAATGTGATCCCTGAACTTTTAATTTGTTCAATATGGTCCATGAACTTTATCTCGATGTGCAATGTGGTTCCTTAACTTTCAATTTGTTCATTGTGGTCTCTAAATTTTGGTACATGTTCAACTTAGTCCCTGAACTATATGAAAATGATCAATGATGTCGTTTCATTAATTCAAGTTTAGGGACAACATTGAATATTTTCATATAGTTTATGGACTAAATTGACCAAAAGTCTATGGACCACATTGAACAAATTGAAAGTTCATGGACTACATTACATTGGATTACAATTCGAGAACCATATTGAACAAATTAAAAGTTCAGAGACCGCATTACACATTGAGCCATAGTTTAGGGACCATTTATATCAATTCCCCTAAATGTTTTTATGAATTAAAGGGATAATTATATTCATTTATTTAGACATGGCCACGGGCCGGGGTCAAACCCGGGACTGGCCCATTGACCGGGCCTGCGGTTCGGAACCGGAACCGGCGGTTCGGAACCGGAACCGGCGGTTCGGGCCCGGTTCCAAAAAAAAAAAAAAAACTACTGCTGGAGGCTCGCTGCAGCGATTCCTCCTCTCCAGAATCTTCCCCTCCTCCTCCGCCACCGCAACCCATGGCCCACGCGCTCCCCCTGCAGACCAGCAACATCGCCAACACCGCCGCCGCACCGGCGACGGCGGCGGCGCGCAAGGGCAGGACCGTGGAGGAGACCTACCAGAAGAAGTCCCAGCTCGAGCACATCCTCCTTCGCCCCGACACCTACATCGGCTCCGTCAAGAAGCACACCCAGTCGCTGTGGGTCTACAAGGGCGATGAGGTGGTCCACCGCCCAGTCGCCTACGTCCTCGGCCTCTACAAGATCTTCGACGAGATCCTCGTCAACGCCGCCGACAACAAGCAGCGAGAGCCTGCAAAGTGCAGCCCCACATTCCAACCCCACCCACGCCCACCTCCTCCAGTCCTCCTCCAAATCCCTCCTTCCCCCCTCTCCCTTGCGCCTCCTCCGGTCCTCCCCTTTTCTCCTCCGCCCGCCCCCCGTCTTCCCAGATCTGACCCCGCCGCTGTCGCCCCTGCCCATGGCCGCGGCCGCCAACGCCGACGCCCCCTCCTTGTCCCCCCTCGCTACCCTGCACCTCCTCCCCTTTTCTCCTCCTACCCCCTCGAACCGGAACCGGCCCGGAACCGCCGGTTCATACATGGCCATGAACCGGAACCGTGGCCATGTCTACATTTATTTTCTCTCCATGATAACCCATAACAAGTTTCAATGTTCACAATTTGAGGAACTGAACGAGGCAAATCGGTAACATAATTCTGTTGATTAAGCAAAGTTTAAGCAAACTCAAATGCAAGCAAATTGGGTGAGAAAAGAGGTAGTATGACTTGCTCAATGCTATGTATTTACTATCATTGATTGTATTTGCCACACAAATGATAGACTTTATCTGTCTCTATAAAACCGGTAAGGGCCATCAAAATCACGTAACCTTGGGCATTCTTGTATGGTAAGATGACAAGATGATTTCCTGTATGGCACATCTGGCACGCTCTCGAGTGATTCACAGCTTTGGAACTTCAAACTATTTAGATTCTGTAAGTTAGAAAGATCAGTTTCGGCTAGCCTTTTAATGGAATTGCAGTAGCTGATATACAAATACTGCAATGATTTCAATTCTCCCAAACCCCGAATCTCAGTGAGCTGAGGATTTTTTACAAGCGCCAAATGCCGGATCTCCTTGAAGCATGGCATAAGGGTTAGTGTCTTGAGCAATGGACACCTCCGCATTCTCAATTCATTGAATTTCCTTAGCTTTCCAAGCACATCAAATCGAATCTCTCCTAGTCGATAGCCATTAAGAGCCAGCCTGGACAAATTGTCCAAGTTGGAAAAGAGCGACCAATCTATCGGTGACTGGACATCTCGTAAAGTCAAATATTGAAGGCTGGATGGAAGCCCAATAAGAGATCGGGGTCCAACACAAGTTATTTTGAGAAATTGTAGCTGGGAGAGGGAACTCAAATCGGTGGGAGGCAAGGTCATATCTTCAACAACTAGGGTCAAGTGCCTCAGAGCACGTAGCCTCACAAGCCACTCCATGTTAGGTTCTTGCACTAGTGTTCCGTGTATGTGAAGATCAACTAAATTGGTCAAGTATGAAAGATTAGGGATTGTGGTTAGCAACATCCCCGAAAAGTGTAACAACGTTAGACTCTTTGGAAGCTCTGGCAACTGTTGAATCCAATCGCAGCACAATAAGTGAAGTTCTTGGAGATTCGTAAGTTGATTGATGGTTGTTGGCAATCTACTAATGTGGCTACATGACAACCTTAGAATTCTTAACGAGGATAGTGCCCCCAATTCACTTGGAATTGTCCCCTCCAAGAGTTCACACTCCGAGGCATGCAACCATTCCAAATTTTTCAAGGTTCCTATTGTTTTTGGAAGTTCACTTATGTCGGTCCTATCCAAATCTAGAAACTTCAATTTTTTGAGATTTCCAATAGAATCGGGTAACCTCATAATATCGGATTCTTGCAGATCCAACTCGAGCAATGATTTCAGACTCCCAATCGTGTTTGGTACCTCTTCTAGTTTGCAACCGGCAATGTTTAAAACTTCCAACCTTTCAAGGTTTCCAATGGAATGAGGTAATTTTCTGATTTTTGAAAATGGGATATCCAACTCAAGTAGTGACTCCAATTGTCCAATAGAGCTAGGAAGTTCTCGAAGCTTCGAACATCTCAAGCTCATATGCTTCAGCTTCACTAAATTACCAATCGAATGCGGCAACACTAAAAGTCTCTTAGATTGTACTGTTAGCTTTGACAAAGATTTTAGGCTGCCGATGGATTGTGGTAGTGACTCAATGGCTTCACATTCTATTTCTAAGTAATCAAGATGATGTAGATTGCCGATGGATTCGTCAATCTTTCTTAGTCCAGTGCATTGTCGAAGAATCAATCTCTCTAGTCCCGAGATTGCGGAGAACTCGGGCGTCTTTCCAAGAGATGGACAATCCATGAGTTTTAGAACTTTCAACTGTTTTGCTACCTATAATGCAATTGAGTTGCAACTCAGAAAAGATGAAGAGAGAATGCAATGTAAAAGTATGTTGTGAGATCATACCATGATTTGATACCATCCTCCCCAATCTTCAGTAATATTAATCCCAGAAAGCTCGAGAACCGCTAAATTCTCCAATCCCAAGCTAGTAGCTTGGAATTCTGAAGGGCAGTTGCTCCAAGAGAGCCATCTTAACTCTAAGAAAATATCCTTAAAATCTCCTTCGAAGTTTCCATGGTCCAATTGAAGGAACCTAAGGTTGACCAACCTCGCAAACTCCTTGCGTTTAAATCTATATGTCGCATCGGGTTGAGGTGTGCCAAGATTGAGTGCTACTATGCTTTCAGTTCCCTAGAAGAGAAAAGTAGCAACCGGTTAGTACATGTGTCAATTTGACTTGAAGTTAGATTAAAAAAGTGATAATGCTAATGGATGGACATGAATATACCTTTTTTCTCTGCAATACATGGAAGGCATCCTTGGGAGACCACAACCTGCTACCTCTTAGATGGACTTTGCAGCTTTCTAGGTGGACGATATCCCTTCCGAGGTCTCTAAGTTGGTCGTGCATCCACAATTTGTCGTTATAAGTGATCTTTATCAAAGACATGCGTGTGAGGATCTTGACTTCGATTTCGGTGGGATACCCAAAAATCGCATCCCAATATGCGATTGCAATTGTTTTCTCTTGATTGATGAAAAAACATGCGATATCAAGATAAATTTGTTGTTGATGATATTCTAATGCTTCGTAGCTTATCATCAACTTCTTTTTGATATCCTTATTCATCACCTTCTTTAACTTCTGTAGTACATCTTCCCATGTATTTTGGCATTTTCCACGGAGTGTGGAACCCATTACATCGAGAGCCAACGGAAGTCTTCCAAGAGTATTGATTAGCTTACCTGAAATATCCATGTAATCAGGTGGAGGCTTGGCACGTCCCAAGGCACGCTCACAAAAAAGTCGAAGAGCATCATCATGATCCATCTCCAACATTTCGTAGAAAGAAACATGTCCACAATGGGATGTTGGAACATTGTCATCTTCTACTTCGGTTACCAAGAAGTCAATATTCCTTGTTGTTATGATGATTCTACTTCCCCCACCAAACCAGTTGGGCTCGCCTGCAAGTCTCATGATTTGGCTTAACTTGTCAATGTCATCAAGAACAATGAGGACTTTCTTATCATGAAACCTCGTCTTGATCATGTCGGCCCCTTCATCAATGTTTGAGAGGTTCGTGCATCTGACATTGAGAATGTTGGATAACAATTTCTTTTGCAAGTTTAGTATATCATGAGTTCGGACGTCCGAAAGAAAGCAGCAATAACCCTGAAATTGAGGAGTGATTTCCTTGAAGACGACATCGGCCAATGTCGTCTTTCCGATGCCACCCATCCCATGAATCACGATAAACCGTACATCAGAAGCTCCTTCATCTAATATCTTCATAATGTCATCCTTTCTATGCTTAATTCCCACCAAATGATCAGACACGTTGGTCCGTCTTGTCCATAATAAAGTGGAAATCTCTTCCACCGTTAGATTTACAAGTTCATGGAAGCTGCCACATACATAACATGCGATCATCTCATATTGAAAAAGCACATATTGAATCTGTGCGCATTACGTGGTGCTGGAAGGTTATCATCAAATTCAAAGTAATTTGCTTTGAAATCAACCAGCAATAAAAAATAAAAAATAAAACAGATTTATTCAAGAGGAGGAGGAGGTGGAGGAGGAGGAAGAGTAGGAGGTGGAGGGACCTTATTTACAATTGAAAGCTACCGCTATCAAGGTTATTTGGTCCGGTAAACGGTGGGACAAGGTTATTTCGTGAGAGAGGGTCTAAACGGGCTTCGATTAGAATTCCGTCGGTCTGAAAGCCTAACTTGTGCTGCGGGGAGTTGTGTTTTGACAAGTTGTTACCAAAGTTGGTAATTTTGAAATGAAAAATACATATTTGTGAGTGGCTCAAATAAGAGCGGGCAACTTAAAACTAGTTTCTGACCCCAAAAAATAAAACTTAAAACTTGTTAGTAACTTAATTCTAGATTAATTATTATGACCCTCGTATTAGGGATAGTAATTTGGTAAGTTCTACAAAAGTTGTAAATCGACAAACGACCAAAGCCTGACAACCTAATACAGTTAATATAATCGAAAAAAAATTGGTATAATCTAAACTTAGGGATGGGCATAGGGCTCGGATTTCCCGTTCCCCGGGGTGCCTTACCGTGGATGGGGTAAATTTTCTTCGTAAAAAATGCCTTGTGAAATTTGTGAGTCGCGGGCCCAATCCAACCATACGTCACATAAGATTGGAAAACAGCAAACTTAATCTAACTATTCTTGAAAAAGAGTATAGCACGAATATGGTCTTGAAAATGACAATAAATAAATAAATAAAGTTATCGGGAGAAGTTAACAATACCCGTGATCTTTTAGATTCCTCCCCCTAATTCCGGCAACCTCTCTTAAAGCCTCTTCCCATTGCTTGGCTAAATCCATCCCGGAGTCGCTCTCATGCTTTTGGAGGGCTTTCCGATATAACTCAGTCTTAAGCTTGACATCATCTGCATCCACGTCATAGAAGATAGGTAGGATCACTTTCTCTTGGTCGTGTCTTGATCTTCTCCTCGTGCACTCCACCATGTGCGCAAGCTCACGGAGGCACCACTTACTCGAAGCGTAGTCTTTGGAGAAAATTGGGATGTAAATTTTGGAGTTGTCGATTGCATGCGAGAGGCTACCTCTGATATTTTCGCCGAATAGGAGAACTTGGTCATCTTTGAAAGCATGGATCCCTGCACGGGCCATGGAATTATAGAGAGAGTCTGCGATGGTTAAGCGGGTGTCGGCCCCTCTGAAGCTCAAGAACACATCGTAGCCCCTCCCCGATCCGCCATCACGGCTACTGCCTGTCCGAGCTGTTGTCTCTTCTCCCTCCCTGTTCCTCTTCATTCCAAGAGGACGATGGAGAGATCGATCTCCGAATTGAGTATGCCCGGTGACTTGGGAAGTCTGAGTCTGATCCTTGTAAGAACTTGATAAAGCACACAGAGTGAGATCGCTCATTTCGCTGCTCTAAGTTGAGGAAATAATTGATGAAAGTCTTCGAAAAAGAAAAGGCGGAGAGAGAGAGAGAGAGAGAGAGAGAGAGAGAGAGAGAGAGATCACTTTCCACCCCACGTTCTATTTCACCTTCCAGCAATGAATGGGGTTAATTGACTTTTCAAATATTGGGTGCTTTTTTGGGCGAAATTTTGTGGGCTTTCACCATGAGTATTGATAGCACAAATTTAATTTGTTTATATCTAGAAAGGACAGGTTGTTCCTTAAAATATTTCAAACTTAATTTGGTAACCGGCCTTAACTGGTTCGGCATGTCTGTCTATACATGGTTATGCACTTTAGGAAGTGAATTAATTAGGGGTTGCAAATGAGTGGCTAACTTGAGCTCGGCTCAATTTTGCTGTTTCAAGTTGCCTGGGTATTAAAACAAGGAGATCCCCCAATCGCATGCTTAGATCCCAATCGTCCCCGCCTAAAGTAAAAGCACATGGACCCCCTCATGTGCGTCTTCCCAGTCATCTGCCAATGCCATTACTTTGTTGAAACCAATCAGACTCGGCACCAAATAGGAGGCTGAGTTGAGGAAACAATTGATGAAAGTCATCGAAGAGGAGGAGGTGGTCTCGCAAATATATTGTACTATTGCATGTTGATGAACAGCTAGATGTTGGATGTACCTTGACAGACTTAATGGAAAATCCCATTAAATAAGCTTAACCCTACATCCACATATCCTGACAGTCCGTGAACTGGCTGCTCTCCATGCATGTGATTATTTTCAGATAATAATTTTCAAATATCATAAAAAAAAATCACTTTTTAATAAAACCGACTCTGTTTTTTGAAAAATTTGGCATCCATGCATTAAATGTCACTCATTGAATTTCTGAATGCTATTATGAGATGTGAAATTTGATAATACATGCTCTCTTGAAATTGGTTGCTGTTGTGAAATCATACGCAACCTCGAAATTGATGTGAGACTGGATTCATGATAGTCTGATTGAATGATGTTCTTATTTGGATTACCATCATCTCCGATGATTTATATTTCTTGCATGCATACAGGAGGTGTATAGTTTATCATATGGCATTGGATACATGCCTGTTTGAGCTTGTCGTTTGAGATGGATTGGATTCATCCATTGGTTTGTTTTGAACACAGAAGTTTTCGAAATGACACTAATTAGTACATCTGCAATCATAGGTCTATCAGCAGGAAGATGAAATACTGGTACTAGTGCTATATGGATCAAGTTTATATGTATGTAATTTTATGTATCTTCTACAGATTTAGCGAAGGTACATCCGGAGTTTCAAATTTGGCACATGACACTTGAGCCATTGACTCTCATCGTGAGACATCTATCTGAAAAGTTAAATCTGAATAATGCATAAGCTGCAGTAACGTTCACTTCCATCTACTAAAGTTCACCAAAAAGATAAATGTGAGCAGTGCTCTCTATATAACTCCTTTATAATCCTCTATTATCTATAGGGATAATTGAAAAAAGTCCTCGCAATTTGCAAATATGATCCTCTTTGCCTCCTGCAATTAAAATCATGACTTTACATCTTAGGGATAAAATGTCATTAGGAAAAAGTCTATACTTCCGTTCGTTCAATTCAAAATAACAAAAAAAAAAAAAAACCATGATCTCTCTTAACTCTGAGTGAAATTGGATATAATTAGTGATGTTCCAAATAACAAGCGAGTTTTTAAATAGGGTTAATACCACGAAAAACCTCAAACTGGTACATCTGTGACAAATTTACCCCGAACTAATTTTTTAACCACCAAAAATCCCAAATTGATACACATGTGACAAATTTACCCCAAACTAATTTTTTAACCGAAAAAAACCCCAAACTGGTACATTTGTGACAAATTTACCCTCTGTTAAATTGGATTAATACCATGAAAAATCACAAATTGGTAAACATGTGACAAACAGAGGAGTAAAACTCCAAATTGGTATATCCGTCAATTGTCCCGTGTCATCCAACTCAGCAATTTAACGGTAAATTTATTGAAAACTAACGGAGGGTAAATTTATCACGAATGTACCGGTTTGGGGTTTTTTGTGGTCAAAAAATTAGTTTTGGATAAATTTATCATATGTATATCAGTTTGGAGTTTTTTATGGTATTAACCGTTTTAAATAAGTAGGTTCTATTTAATACTCACTAAGAATCTACGACATAAATCAATGAATCAAATATTTTGTAAATTAAGGGTAATTTATGATTGAAACATTTGAGTCCTCTTACCAATGCAACGGGAAGGAGCAGATCTTTTACTTGATCGGATCATATTCACATGTTTGTTCAAATGTCCCATCATCCATCATCATCAATTCACCGCACTACACGGATCAAGATTCGAATATCCTTAGAGCATGGGGTAGAAAGTCACCATCCAAAAGACTTTAATTTGTGAAGAAAATACGAGGAACTTTCTTTGTGTCCACCACACGGGGGGGACCACGGGGGAATTTGCCCCGTCAATGCCTCCGCTTCTTGCACGGGGCACGGCAAGGGACGGTGCAGCCATCTTGCTTGGGGCAAAGATGCATGCAGGGCCTTGTTGACATAAGCAATGAATCACACACGAGGAATAAGACTGTCATAACCGAATTGAATCCAAGGAAAAGAAGTGCTTTCAGGATCCTAAACACGAGCTGAAGTCTACCGAATCGTCGTCTTCCCGTGGATACCAAAATTTATTCTCGAGGTCCTTGTTGACGTGGTAAATCATTTTATGAGAATTCAACAGTTTTTTCTTAAAAAAAATATAATTTTCAATTTAAAGTTGCCAGAAACACGTTTTACTACTTTTAAATGATTTTTTTTTTACTATTCGCGCCAATCCTTGGGGACCGTTGCCCCTACTTAAACCAGAGTGTTGTCCCAACCTCTTTCCTCAGCAATCCTATGCTCGTTATTGCCCAAATGCCTGTTGACACGTAATAGTGCTTGTATATACAAAACAAAGTTGTTCAACAAATCTGAAATCACGTTTTGACGAGTAATCTGAATATTGAGGAATGATCCGAGCTCAACGAATTCACGTTGTGTCCTTAAGATAATTTGTCCCCTCTACCGGTACCCAAGGTTGTTAAACAATTGTCTCCCAGGATAGAACGGATCGCCTTTCCAAAAAAGCGGTACTTCTTCAAAGGAAATGTTTGAACGCAACTTCGCAGAATAATCGCACAAATGACAATGATGAAGAAAATGCAGCAGAATGCCGTGCAGAAAAAATGAAAATGTCTAGAGTGTGTCGGGAAAAAAGTCTCGTGGGAATAAAAAATGCCACGAAGAGTCACAAGACCGAACAAAACAGTTCGGTTATAGATAGTGAAAATGAAGAGTCGCTTGAACCGAAGTGGTTTTTGTTCGGTTCGTGAACAATCATAAGCAATGAAGGCTCGCTTGAACCGAAGCGGTTTTCGTTCGGGCGAACCAAACCTCACGAACAGGCATGTTTGTTTGTCCAAAATAAATAAATAAATAATTTCTAACAAAACATGTTTGTTCGGGAAAAAATAAAAACCAATGGAATGGCCAGGCGGACGGCGGTGGTGCGCGGGACCGACCTAGTTTGGCGTAGGTCCTCTCCCTTCCACAAAAGTGGGATATCCCTTGGGGCCCAAACCCATTTGAGAGGCTCATCTAAATAAACCATCTCCCATCACAACTTCTATCCAATGTGGGACTATTTCCATCCACACTTCTCATTCACAATTTATGGATTTTGGATACTAAAATCCCAACAATCCCCCACATGAATGAGAAGTTTAGATATCATGACTCTTCATGTATGCATGAGATACAATGTGCGATTATTCCATGAGAGAATGTTGCATTGGGATAAGTAGTCTGAGGCTTTGAACTTTCCCTAGTGAGACCTATCGGACTTTCTCGGTCAATTAGTAGACTTGATATCTTTGAACTGGCGACCTTTGGTGTAAGTCAAGACAATAGAAATCACACAATTCTCTCTCAAACAAAGTTGGTTCTCACTATTGTGTTCATTCTGGCCATGAACACCACCTGGTTTCATGAGTGCTTTGAAGAATTTGGCCTTTCAAATTCTTCATAGAAGCGGCCCTCACTTCACACTCACATAGGTGATTTCTGATTGTGTGGTATATCACATACCAGAATCAAAATTATTAAAAGCTTACACTTAACCTCCACATGTTATTACTGTCTCCATACGGGAATGAGTAAGAGTTGACAGTACACTACTTCGCCTGTATAACTTGGTTGTCCCTTTGAACCTAGATCTTGGGATCTCTAGTCAACTAGGTAGGGTTTCCGCTATGATGACTTATTTTATAGACCTTAAACCCATTCCCCTTGATGTTTTTACAATCAATTCTCTAGTTAGGCCTTTTGTTAATGGATCTGCAACATTATCTTTTGACTTCACATAGTCAATCATGATAATTCCACTAGAGAGTAGTTGTCTTACAGTATCGTGTCTTCGACGTATATGTTGGGACTTTCCGTTATACATGACATTCCTTGCCCTGCCTATTACCGCTTGACTATCACAATGAATACACACAGCTAACATTAGTTTAGACCAATTAGGAATGTCTTCTAAGAAATTTTGAAGCCACTCAGCTTCTTCACTGGCCTTATCCAAAGCAATAAATTCTGCTTCCATAGTAGACCTTGCAATACAAGTTTGTTTGGATGACTTCCAAGACACTGCTCCCCCACCAAGTATAAACACATACCCACTTGTGGATTTTGTGTCTCTTGTGCCGGTTATCCAATTTGCATTACAGTATCCTTCAAGTACCGCTGGATACTCTGTATAGTGCAAAGCATAATTTTGAGTGTGCTTCAAATAGCCCAATAGCTTTCCAATGATTTTCATTTGGACTAATCGTAAATCAACTTAGCTTGCTCACAACACAAGCTATGTCTGGCCTAGTACAGTTCATGACATACATTAGACTGCCTAGTATACTAGCATACTCATTTTGAACTTTGCTTTCATCAGTATTCTTTGAAAGATGTAAATTAACATATATCTGAGTCTTTACTGGTACAATGTCTAGATTCTTGCACTTTCCAAGAATCGTCTCAATATAATGGAACTGTGATAGAGCTAATCCTTCATATGTCTTATGGATTTTAATTCTTAAAATAACATCTGCAACTCACATATCTTTCATATCAAATTTACTTGTGATCATTCGTTTGGTCGTATTGACAACTTCACTATCGCTACCCATTATAAGCATGTCATCTACATACAAGCACAAAATAACAAAACCATTATGAGTGTTCTTAACATATACACATTTATCACACTCATTAATCTTAAAACCATTGGACAACATGGCTTGGTCGAATTTAGCATGCCATTGTTTTGGTGCTTGTTTCAATCCATAGAGTGACTTGATAAACCGATATACTTTCTTCTCTTGTCTTGGAACAATGAACCCTTTGGGTTATTCCAAATATATTTCTTCTTCCAAATCCCCGTTTAAGAAAGCCATTTTAACATCCATTTGATGGATTTCAAGCCTATACACCGCTGATATGGCAATTAGCATCCTTATAGATGTAATTCTAGTAACAGGTGAATAAGTGTCAAAATAATCAAGGCCTTCTCGTTGCTTGTATCCTTTTACCACAAGCCTAGCTATATACTTATCAATAGTACCACCCGCTTTCATTTTCCTCTTAAAAATCCACTTACATTGTAGTGGTTTATTACCAGGAGGAAGGTCAACTAATTCCCATGTATGATTTGACAAGATAGATTCAACTTCACTATTGATAGCTTCTTTCTAGAACGGGGTTTCTGGAGATGTCACAGCCTCTTTAAAGGTCCGAGGCTCATTTTCTAACAAATATGTTAGAAAATCATTTCCAAAGGATTCAGAAGTTCATTGTCTTTTATTACGTCTAGGTTTATCCTCTATAGGATCGCTTTTAGGTGTAGTATCTCGAGGCCTCTTATCATTGTTAATTGGCTCATACACTATGTTATATGGAAATATATTTTCAAAGAACGAAGCGTCCCTTGACTCAATGATCGTATTAACATGTATATCGGGGACCTCAGACTTATGAACAAGAAATTAATATGCATTACTATTAATAGCATATCCAATAAAGACACAATCAACGGTTTTCGGTCCTATTTAAACCTTTTTAGGTTTAGGAATTACAATCTTAGCTAAGCACCCCCACACTTTGAGATATTTTAAATTAGGCGTTCTGCCTTTTCACTTCTCATAGGGAGTTTGTTGTGTCTTTCTATGAGGTACTCTATTCAAAATAAAATTCGCCATCAAAATAGCTTTCCCCCACAAATTCTGTGGTAAACCAGAACTATTCAACAATGGATTCATTGTTTTCTTTAAAGACCGGTTTTTCCTTTCCGCCACTCCATTAGCTTGTGGAGCATAAGGAGGAGTAATTTGGTGAATAATACCAAACTTAGAACAAATTTCTTCAAAAGGCAATTCATATTCACCTCCTCTGTCACTTCTTATCATCTTAATTTTCTTATTAAACTGAGTTTCAACTTCGGACTTATAAGTTCTAAAAGTATTCACAGCCTCATCTTTGCTACTAATCAAATAAACATAACAATATCTCGAGCAGTCATCTATAAACGTTATAAAATACTTTTTACCACCTCTTGACGGTATTGCTTTCAAATCACAAATGTCTGTGTGTATTAAATCTAAAGGTTCTGTGATTCTATTATTTATAGAATGAAAAGGAGGCTTAGCAAAAATTTTGATTCAACACACACTTGGCATTTTTCACTTGGACAGTCGAATTTTGGCAATAACCACATGTTCATTAATTTCTTTATTGACTTATAATTAACATGTCCTAGTCTAGCATGCCATAAATTAAGAGACTAAAGCACATAAGCAGAAACAACTTTATTCATAACATCATTGGGTACAACAGTCATTACATTCAAGTTGAATAGACCATGACTAAGGTAACCCTTTCCTACATACATCTCATTTTTTTAGAGTACAAACTTATCAGATACAAACACCAACTTGAAACCATTCTTGCTAAGAAGAGATCCAGACACTAAATTCTTGCGTATGTCTGACACATGTAGCACATTGTTTAATGTCATAACTTTCCCAAATGTCATCTTCAAAGCAATATTTCCAACACATTCAACCTTAGAGGTTGATGAATTACCCATGTAGAGTTTTTCATCACTTTCCATAGGCATGTATGATGAGAATATAGATTTATTGGCGCATGTATGACGAGTTGCTCCAGTATCAATCCACCATTCTTTGGGGTTTTTCACCATGTTGCACTCGGATATCATAGCAGTAAGATTGATATCATCAACACCATTGGAAATCTATTCCACCACATTCACTTGAGTCATCTTTCTTTTCTTGGCTCTATATTCTTTGGCATGATGTCCAGACTTTCCATAATTGTAGCATTTGCCAATGAATTTTTTCAGGCCTTGGGTGGATCCTTGTCCATAATTTTTCCTCTTCTTGTTGGTTTTTTATCCATCTTCAACAACGTTGGCCCTTGAGACTACTAGATTGCTGCCAATTTTCTTTTTGGAATTTCTATTGTCTTCCTCTATCCTCAATCGAACAATTAAGTCTTCAAGTGATAATTTCTTTCTCTTGTGTTTGAGATAATTCTTGAAATCTTTCCAAGACAGTGGTAACTTTTCAATGAAAGCAGCCACTTGATATGATTCACTAATCATCATACCTTCAGCATGAATGTCATGCATGATCACTTGAAGTTCTTGAACTTGACTTAAGATAGTTTTAGAATCTACCATCTTGAAGTCCAGAAATTTGCCGACGATGAATTTTTTCAACCCAGCATCTTCCGTTTTGTATTTCTTGTCCAAACTTTCCCACAACTCCTTAGCCGTTTTCAGTGGACTATAAACGTTATAGAGGGAATTGTCCAGACTATTGAAGATATAGTTGTGACACAGGAAGTCAGAGTGCTTCCATGCATCTACAGCAGCAACCTTTTCCTTGTTTATCTCTCCTTCATCCAACTTCGGAGCATCCTCCATGAGGAACCATGCCAAGTTCAAAGTGGTGAGATAGAACAACATCTTCTGTTGCCATCTCTTGAAGTCAGCCCCATTGAACTTTTCTGGCTTCTCTCCATGAGTCGGAATAGACACAATAGGCGTCATTGATGTTGTAGCCATTTTTGACACGAAGACAGAAATGATTGAGAAATGCAATTATACAAACACGATACAAATTGTCTTAAGATTGTTGACACGTAATAGTGCATGTATATGCAAAACAAAGTTGTTCAACAAATCTGAAATCACGTTTTGACGAGTAATCCGAATGTCGAGGAATGATCCGAGCCCAACGAATTCACGTTGTGTCCTTAAGACAATTTGTTCTCTCTACCGGTACCCAAGGTTGTTAAACAATTGTCTCCCAGGATAGAACGGATCGCCTTTCCAAAGAAGCGGTACTTCTTCAAAGGAAATATTCGAACGTAACTTCGCAGAATAATCGCACAAATGACAATGATGAAGAAAATGCAGTCGAATGCCGTGCGGAAAAAATGAAAATATCTAGAGTGCGTCGGGAAAAAAGTCTCGCGGGAATAAAAACTACCACGAAGAGTCACAAGACCGAACAGAACAGTTCGGTTATAGATAGCGAAAATGAAGAGTCATTTGAACCGAAGTGGTTTTCTTTCTGTTTGTGAACAGTTGCGAGCAATGAAGGCTCGCTTGAACCGAAGCGGTTTTCATTCGGGCGAACCGAACCTCATGAACAGACATGTTTGTTTGTCCAAAATAAATAAATAAATTAACAAAACGTGTTTGTTCGGGAAAAAATAAAAACCAATGGAATGGCCGGACGGATGGCGGCGGCGAGCGGGACCGACCTAGCTTGGCGTAGGTCCTCTCCCTCTTGTTCATCAGGTGTTTGTGATTCCCTAATCGTCTAGTCGCATATTTAATCAATCTGTCTAAAGTTCAAGCTCCTATTTAAGCTCCTGTGAGCTTAGGATAAGTCTAAGAATGTCTCCCTCTTGTTCCAATCTTTGACATTAGACCGTTGAATCACGATTCTTCTTCCTTCTCGCATTAATGCCTTGATTATAGCTTTCGAAGAATCAGATTCTTTACGAATTGCTACTTTCTCATTTTTTTACTGGTCATTTCTCAGGGCTGTGGAGGGAAGCAGTGATGGAGGATCCAGCTGGCATGTATTGGATGAGCAAATTTCCCAGCTGTTAAAAAACCTTTTCAAGCGCAGCACACTCAAAATTAAAACAAAAGCCCCTGCACCCAATGCTTTCACGTTCATTCTTGACCTTAGATCTTTCTCAATAGCTGGAAGGTTAGATCTTATTGAAGTTCACTTGAGTTTACATCCTACAGGTTTACGTTTCATGTGGCGCTCAATGTTCAATTAACGACACGACTGCAATTAGGAAGCATCTATCTATATGCAAGATGCAGCTGATGCACCCAAACATCAGCCAACGGCGGCAGTTTCAATATACTGCAGTAGCCAATCTATGTAAGATAAAATTGAGAACAAATTTTGTGTTAGGTGTAGGAAGCGAGTGTCGGAAAAATCGACTAACCCGTTCGATGCACTCCAAACAAAATTTCCAGGATCGTACGTTGAATCACTAGCAAACGATAAACGAATCTACTACACGTTGGTCCGAATACAATCACAAGGAAAGTATTCTTGTTACACAGCGTTAATGCCAATTGTCTTCTCAAAGTAGATACGGAATCCTAATGCGTCGAGAGAGAGAGTTCTGAATGTTTGGTTCATCATCTGAGGAAGTTATCTTAATTTCCCTTAAGAAACTCTTCTCGCACCTCTTCAAAAGGTGTCTCTCAGACACACTTCTTATTAGAGCAAATGGTGTCCCTTGTACACACACATCATGGGCAGACCGACGAAATATAACATCTCCCACTCGCACATGATAGGCTTGATGATGCTCTATTAAGAACATAAGGCATTCAACATTCATCTACCTTAGAAACAATTCGTACTGGCAAGAAAGCCGTGCGACCAGTGAGTACACCTGCACTCAGGAGCTCTAATTATGCACCTGTTAGGGACAACATAATGGCTACAACCTTACAAAAAAATAAACAATTGATGTCTCATAGTACCCCAGACATATTTTGTTACATCAGTCCAAGTATACCTATCCCTTAAAGGCTATACTTGACTTTTCTCAAAAAACACCATGTATTTACAATTATTTCCGAAAGCCATTGAAGGCGAAATAATTGGTCGACCAGTAAACACATGTGATAGATGTAAAACATCAATAGTCTTCCTTCACACTCATGTCTCTCTCCATTTCGGAACAACTGCTTTCCTAGACACGTCCCATAAAGCCATATATATTCATGACCGCCGGTAACATGCTAAAGTAGCAACATTGATCTTCTATTTTGAGAACATAGTCAGAAGTAACATAGGGCACAAAGTAAAGTAAATTTTAAATTACCTTAAGGACTCACACGATGAATAAATAGGGATAATTGTACTCATCTCCCTTATTGGTCAAATAAAGCACATGTAGTATGAATTACATGCTATAGTGGATTTCTCTTTCTATAAGAGCGTATGTCATTTATTAATCATATCCACTATATGAATCTTAGCCTAAACATAGTCACATGCTTCTCACGTACTCATGTTTAGCCCGAGTGCTATATCAACTCGCTTTCCACAGCGCCCAATTTAGTACTCGCATCCGGCTACCTTCAGGCATACATGATTGTAGGACTATCATGTTCGGTCTTATCACATACGAATAACAGACCTAATCTTGATTCCAATCAAGGCGACATTAAATCGTTTTATGTACTAAACTGCTCTTCCAGCATTTATAGTACATATCGTCTCATCTCAACCCGCTTACTATAGCGTTTGAGGTGATTGCTCGTGTGAGTGAGCCAATCATTGCTTGGTGACATACCTTTCAACAATATATGTGTGTTTGTGCTAGTCTCATAACATCGTACTAATTGATAAAACATCAATTCATTAACAAATAAGTACAATACATATACACACATAATCCAGTGATCCTCAACAATATTACATATCATAATCACATTCTACGTAATCCTAGAGACATCCTGTGAATCAAGAACACGTCTCTTGGAACAGCCTTCCTAAATGGATCAGCAACCATCCTGTTGGTTGAAATATATGGCAGGACTACTTCCTTCTGCGCTATTATATCTCTGATGAAGTTATTCTTTATGTCAATGTGCTTTGTCCTACCATGGTACTTGGGATCTTTTCACATAGGCAATGGTTGCTTGACTATTGCAATATACTGTCACTGGTCTTGGGACATCAGTGACAATGGCTAAATTTTCCAAAAAACGTTTTAGCCATACTACTTCTTGCACTGCAGCAGAACATGCAATAAATTTTGCCTCCATCATAGATAAAGCTATGCATGTCTTGTTCTTGCTATTCCAAGAAATTGCCCCATCATTAAGCAAGAACGCATATCCAGACGTTGATTTACGCTCATCTAGGTCTCTTCCCCAATCAGCATCAGAGTATCCTAATAAGCGTAGATCACTCCCTTGATAGCAAAGTCGATAGTCCATAGTGCCTTTCAAGTGTCACACCCCGAACCCCATCGGGCACGCGACATCCTTTACTGATCGATTTATGCGACATCCCAGGAATTATCGCCGACCTCAATACAATCATCAGAGATTTAACACACGGCGAAAACCACAATCAACCCGGACAATATAAACTGGGAAAGTCAGGGAGAATATACATATTTTCATTATCAAACTTATAAAACCTTTACAGTTTACAGCCACCACATACACTTGCACACCGTATTTAAAACCACCGATATACAAAAGATTGATGACCTGGCATTCTGACCTCAAAAATGGTATTCTAAAAAATCTATCATTCTGAACCCTTAATGCTAGCCCCTACGCCCCTTACTCGGCGTCCATTCTGAGTCTGACTCATCCCCATCTGAATATGAACTTCCTTGATCGGCTTGCTCCTCCGAAGACTCCGTCTCCGCCTCAATCTCAATCGGGTGATTGATGTCGCCCGACTCAGCTGGGACTTCGTTCTGATCCTCCTCGGCTAGAAAATCAAAGAAATTATACTCAGGCACGAAATTGGGATCCATGTATTGCTCAAAAGGGAGTATATACTCCGGGTCTCCTACAGGCTCTTCCGACTCCTCAGACTCATCATCAGGCTCTACCTCAGGCTCCACCTCTTCTGGTTCCTCCTCGGGAATTGGTTCTAAGTCTATGTCCATCGGGTCATCTTTAGCTTGTGATGCTTCGGGCTCAGGTTCATGCTCCGCCTCTGAAGATCCTTGAGCTGCCGGCGCTGGATGCATTCCAGATTGCGCTAAGCTAACCTCTGTACTGGTCAACTCTCCATCTATCGGGGGTATGGTAGCCGGGTCCCAATCCCCAACGAGATCAAACGGAACATTAAAACCCCTAACGGGCCCGAACTCATCCCCATCTACGTCCCGGAAGAACCAGGAAGTATAAGCATGAGTCTCCCATAAAGGTAATCCTACTTCTACGAAAACCGTTGTGGTATGCTTAATCCAGGTCATTCCATCACCAATCGAAAATTCTGCAACCTCATTCTCGGTGTGCACTGGCACCCCAAAACGCTCTGGTGGCGGTGGCGGAGGATTCATGGCTCAGGTCGGGGTTCTAAAAATATTGGTTGAGACAACCATGAGATCACATCTCAGTAAGTACACCCCTAAACCCCACCTAGGCTATCACGTATCTCCAGATAATTATACAAACACAATCACACAAATCAAATCATCACATAGCAAGCATATCACATACAATCACAATCGTGTACCAATCTCATGACATGCACTCATTCCATTCTCATTATCTTGTTTTCACATGCCTCGCCAGTGACCCGCGTTACAGTACATGCCTCAGGTACACTGCGACCTCCTTCCACAACACTTCCGGGCCCGCGTAAGCGTACACGCCTCAGGCCATGTTTCTTGCCCGCGTTGAAGTACACGCCTCAGGCTCAACATCTACCACCTACTGCGCAACTCGCGTTGAAGTACACGCCTCAGGCTGGCAGTCTTCCGGTAATACCGGGCATTGTCCCGCGTAAACATACACGCCTCAGGACGGCACAAATTCTACGAACTCATGTCATACCACATCCACTTTTTATTTATGCACATGCTTAACAAGCATCTACCACACTCAACTGGTCAACCACACGTGGCCCGTGCACGCATCAATTCACACGAAAATATGCTCACTAAGCATTTGACATGGCCAACTTTAATAATTAAATCAGTTTGGCCCAATCGTGCACTCGACAAACATATTTCAATCATTTAATCACGCAACCACGCACTCAATTTTATCACCACAACCCAATCATAGTTCAAACACGCATTAAACACACAATTTGCCATTTTCCTCCAGCCAAATGGCGTCAAATCAATTCTGGCCCTTCACGGCACTTTCTCACAATTAATTGCCGGTTCTAAAAATCCAATTTGCGTCCCGATCGGCCCATCACAGCCCACTGCACAGCCACTCACAGCCCACTGTTGTTCTCAAATATTTCACCAAAAATTTCCAAATTCAATCCTAAGGCCCGCCACATAATTCCACTCCTAAATCATGCAAATTCGCACATAATTTAACCCCGATTTCACCCAAAAATCACCCGTCGATACCCAAAGTCCTAAATTAGGTTTAGAGCGCGACTTACCGAGTTCTAGACTCACGCGGCTAGAACGGAAAGCTGCGGCACTTAATCGGGAACGGCGGCGCGGCTCAGCGGCGAGAACGGCGACGGCGGGGGCGCAGCTTGCCTTGGCCGAGACCCACGGCCACACGGGGAGAGAGAGAGAGAAGGGGAGGGACGGCGGTAGACGGCGGGGTGGTGACCGGCGGCGTACGGAAGGCGGCGGCTGCGGCTCGGCGGGCGGTGGACGGCGGCGCTGGCGTACGGCCAAGAGGGGGTTGATCGGCCGGAGGGGAAGAGCTCACGGAGGAGGGGGGGATTTTCGGTGGGGAGAGAGAGAAAATGGAGGAGAGAGAATGGTCATTTGGACCTAAATAGTAACTTTTGACCCAATTTGGCAAATGACCAAAATACCCCTCTCTCACATTTTGATCCAACGGTCTAGATTTGATCTAATCTTGAAATTGACGGCCCAGATCGAATCTTACCAAAAATATCCAAGGGTAATCTTGCAATTTCTCAAAAAGTCCAAGGGCAAAATTGTCTTTTCCAAATTTGAGGGTAAAATGACCAAAATGCCCTTTGCCCATAAAACTAACCCTTTATTAATTCCCAAGGGTAAAATGGTCACTTTCTCCGTTTCTCGCCGAAATCGAACTTTTATGAAAAATCCGAAGAAATCCAGAGTTGTACGTTCCAATTACAACGTCGTCCAAAGGCTCTGCCGTGACTTTCCAAATTTTCTGATGCTCGGTTTGGTCTCTAATCAATATTCAAATTATATATATAACGTAACTCGAGCGTTTCTCAGACTAACGGGTGGCTTTTGGGAAATTCGCCTGTACGACCCGTGACTGATACTTAATCGAGTCACGTGCAATTTATTCAGACCGTAACAACTTCGGTTGTCATTAAAATCGCGAGGATCAATTACTAGATCCGAGGGGTACGATCGTTCGGTATAGGTTCAGGATAATTCATCAAGTCATTTCGTGGTCCGACGGAATCACCCGCGATCCATTACTATGACAGTGGCGAACTGACCCCTAACTATCCTTGGATCGGCCAACAGTGGTTCAAAATATCACCTCGACGATTTCATGGTCGAAAGTCAATTCACGATTGAATTTTCTTTAGTCGTACGAATTTAGATCCCTCACTAGCCTTTCCCTAACGGTTAGAATCCCAGGAATGATCAGCTCCGGATGAAAACTAACTACGAGTATATTAATAAAATAATTCATTTCATAAATCTCAAGTGAGCGAAATTGCGGAATGTCACATCAAGTATCTCAGGATCCTCTTAACTGCTTTCCAGTGTGTTGGACCAGGATTTGATTGATATCGACTCACTAACCCTACAGCTTGACATATGTCGGGTCGAGTACACATCATAGCATACATCAAACTTCCGACAGCACATAAGGAACAGTTACCATTTCTTTCTTTTCTTTTGGAGTCTTAGGACACATTTTAGTACTTAGGCCTTCGCCTTGCATGACAGGGATATCAATGGGATTACAGTGGGATTACAGTGCTGCATATTGAAGCGTTCAAGAATCTTCATTATATAAGACTCTTGTGACATAGCAATGAGTTTCTTTGATCAATCTCTTTCAATCTTAACTCCCAATATATATGCAGCTTCTCCCATGTCATTCATTTCAAAATTAGAAGACAACCATTCTTTTATGGTTATAACCAAACCCTTGTCATTCCCAACCAACAGAATATCGTCCACATAAAGAGATAAAATCATAAATTTATCCTCGGACCGTTTGATATACACACAGTGATCCTCTTTGATCATCGTGAACCCAAAAGAAGTTATGGTTTGATGAAAACGAAAATACCACTGTCTAGACGATTGCTTAAGGCCATAAATTGAGCGATGAAGTTTGCAAACTTTTCGCTCTTGACCTTCAGCAATGAAACCTATCGGTTGTTTCATATAGATTTCTTCATCTAGTTCTCCATTGAGAAATGCTGTCTTTACATCCATTTGATGTAATTCTAGGTCCAAATGTGCAACAATGGCTAGGATAAGGCGTATGTAGGCAAACCTTACAACTGGTGAAAAAGTTTCCTCATAATCTATACCCTCTTGTTGAGTATAGCCTTTCGCCACAAGGCGAGCCGTATACTTTTCAATAGATCCATCCGCCCTTCGCTTAATCTTGAAAACCCATTTGTTTCCGATAGCCTTGCAATCAGGTGGTAGATCAACCAAGTCCCAGACGTGGTTTGTCTTCATAGACTCAATTTCATCTTCTAAAACTTTTCTCCATTCTTCCTTGTCAGGAGATGAGAGAGCCTCTTGAACTGTTTTAGGCTCCGCATCGTCTTGTGAAGCAATCATAAATGCTTCCCCTTCAATCTCAAATTGACGACGGGGAATACTTTTACGATTACTTTTACGCAACTGAACTTCTTGAGAATTCAGTTCGCCAGGCGACGCTACACTCCCACTAGGTCTTGTATGTTGAGGTAAATCTGTATTTCCCTCAATAACATTAGTGGGTGTGTTATCGGGATCTTCCATCTCATGTAATTGGAAATCCTTATCGATCTCACTTCTACTAGGAAAATCGTTCTCCAAGAACGTGACATCTCGTGACTCCATTTCAGTCACACTTCCATTATCTTGTTCACCTATGAGCACGTACCCTTTGGAGTGTTCAGAGTATCTAATAAAGATACACTTCTTCCCTCTAAGGCCTAATTTGCCATATTTATGGGAAGAATCATGAACATATGCTGCACACCCCCAAGGTCGTAGATTACTTAAGTCTGGTTTTCTACCGGTCCACAATTCATAAGGGGTGGAAGCAACTGACTTAGAGGGCACACGATTAAGTATATAGGCAGCAGTCAATAATGCATCTCCCCAATATGAGACAGGTAGATTTGCCTGTACCATCATAGACCTAACCATTTTCAATAGGGTTCTATTCCTTCTTTCTGCAACCCGATTTTGTTGCGGAGTACCAGGAATAGTCAATTGTCTTACAATTCCCTTTTCATCACAAAGAGCCTTGAATTGCTCAGATAGATACTCACGTCCGCGATCATTTCTCAATGCCTTTATTGTTTTGTTCAACTGATTCTCTACCAAAGCTATAAACCGCCTAAAGCAATCCAATGCTTCGGACCTATGGGAGATCAGAAAAATATAACCGAAATGCATGAAGTCATCTATAAAAGTGATGAAATATGAGGCTCCATGCCTCGCCCTCACATTTAAAGGACCACAAATGTCAAAATGTATAAGTTGCAATGGAAGTTCAGCTCTGGTTCCTTTACCAAATAATTTTCTAGTTATTTTTCCCGCTAGACAATATTCACATACGGATAGTTCAGCATTAGCAAGTGACCCCAAAAGGCCTTCTCTTGCTAATCATTTCATTCTTTGTAACCCAATGTGACCCAGTCTAGCATGCCAAGTGCTTGCATCAATCTCCACATTACTAGAAGATGCAATTAAAGAAAAACAACCATTAACATTAACTTTGTATGCATCATAGACAATGTCTAATACCATAAAACCATTCAATACATAACCAGAACCGTAATAAACTGTTCCAAACAAAATGTCAACACAATCACCATAAAAATTAAATACATAACCTAAGCTAAGAAGAACAACTACAGAGACCAAGTTTCGCCGAATATCTGGAGCATAGAGGACATCATGTAGGAATAGATTTCGACCACCACAAAAAGTTAATTTACATATGCCGATACCCTTCACTTCAACTCTTAAGCTATTTCCAACATATATCCATCTTCTTCCAGGCTGTATTCAACGATACTCTACGAATGCTCCTCGGTCTCTAGCTACGTGGTCTATTGCTCTTGAGTCTACGGTCCACATTGAATGAGATTCAGCAAGCATTACAGTGCTAGAAACAAAAGCATTACTCAAAGTAATGAAGTAATGTGGTACCTTTTTCGGCTCAGTGCATTCACGAGCGAAGTGGCCCAATTTGCCACGATTGTAGCACATCATCTTGACCTTCTCCTTCTTCCCACTGCGCTTCTTGCGTCGGAAGGTCTTGGCTCTCTTAGGTGCCTGATCAGTCTCTTTTCCTTTGTTGTTGAATTTATGGTTCCTCTTGCGTTTAAAGCCCGAAGCTTTGCACAAACCTGATTCAGCAACATAAGCATGGGTGGAGGATTTTGTAGCCTCTAGGCGCTCATTTTCTAATTCCAAATGACGCGCAATATCGTCAAAAGTGACGATATTCTCATTGTGTGTCATATTGATTTTCATATGTTCCCAGCTGTCAAGAAGAGACCTTATAACAGCTTGAACTTGCTGTTCATCAGTTAAGGTATGACCTGCCGACTTCAGCTCACGTATCATGTTTGACATCTCCCGAAGATGCTGCCTCATTGATAGATTTGAGCACTTCCGATATGTGTCAAATTTGATGGTGAGCCTCCTCAACTTAGTGGCAGACGTACCCCCAAACTTATCTTTCAAGGCAACCCACATTGCTTGAGCTTTGTCATAACTTTCAAACTCACATATGAGATCATCTTGCATACAACTCAACAACATGATGCGAGCAATGCTATTTTTCTTTTTCCAAGCTTGAAAAGCTTCTTGATCTCTTTTGTGTTGAGCAGAAGTTCCATGCTCAGGTTCATCCATGGTGTGGTTGAGGGTTTCAAAAACTTCTTGCTCCTCAAGGATATATTGAACTTTTCGGTGCCAAATGTCATAATTGTCACCGTTCAGCTTCTCACCCTTATTGAGGTCAGTCACAATGGTCTTGGATGCCGAAGCCATAATCACTATCTTCTACACATTGGCATAATAAACACAGAATCAATACTAGCACGTTTTCCACATAAACATACACATTTTAATTTGCAGCAAAGATAAACTAAATTAATGATAATTCAACAAAAGACACCAAAACGAAAGTTCACGATGTTCCCAATCAGTTTCGGCGTACGATTGTTCTACTATCATTAACTTGTTTAATTTGTGTAAATTTTAAGTTCTAGGTAAGAATTTCTTCTAATTTTACCAACCTATGAACTCCCACTAGACTAGATAATTCACAAAAATATTTAAAACAATGATCACATCCTTTCTAGCATTCATATAGCATGGCATGATGTAAATCAACAAAAAGAACATTCATGCAACAAATATAATCAACAGCGGAATTCATGACGTAATGAAAATATAAGGATCTCCAGCCATTGTTTTAGTATGCTCAAAATTAGGAAATTGCAAGCACGTCAAATCATATAAACATGCCATCAATAAACCATGCTCTACATAATCTTTATGTGGTCATTTACATGTAAGCCAACTTCTGTATTTCCAAAATCATAGGGAAATACAAGTAAAATGCAATAATACCCCAAAAATACACGTATTTAGGGTTCCGTATGCATTTTCATACCTTTAAAAGCTTCAAACATATAAACTAAATATACTACAATGTAGAGAATTTCAATATGAACACAACGGTACCAACCGCAGCCCAATCGGACTTACCACGGGCCCACACGCGTCGCCTAAGTGTGCGGCGCGTGTGGCACACGTGCCTGCCCTATATGAGCTTCTGAGCCGGTTTGACCGGTCCAACCGATTCGACCGTTGACCGGTCCAACCGATTTGACCGTTGACCGGTCCGACCGGTTGACCGATCACGGGTCGGGTCTCCAGGTCGGGTCAACGTCTGGGTCGGGTTAGTGTCCGGGTCGGGTCGGGTCGCCGGTCGGGTCAGGTCGCCGGTTGCCGACGGCCGGCGAGATGACGTCAGCGTGTCGTTACCGACAGTTTTGCTGACGTCAGCACGTGTTGGTTGGCGACGCGCCGTGGCTTCTGGCCGCGCGTGTGGACGCATCCGGCGTCTTTCGGCGGCGCTCGACCCATCGTTCTACTCGTCTCGACGAGTTCTTCAATTATATATAATAAAAAATAATTTTCACCATAAAGAATTTGTCGAAAATCATCCAAACAGAACAGTCGCCCGTAACGTTCAAACCCGTTCTTCGTTTCAATTCTTGTTCGTCGATTCATCTTGCAATTCCCGAGCAATGAACATGCAGACAGTTTGAAGTTCATCATCATGATCTCCATATCAAACAGCAAGCGGAAAAAATCAACGGGAAAACAAGGCAGAGATCATAACCGATGCTCTGATACCAATGTAGGAAACGAGTATCGGGAGAATCGACTAACCTGTTCGATGCACTCCAAACAAAATTTCCAGGATTGTACGTTGAATCACCAGCAAACGATGAATGAATCTACTACACGTTGGTCCGAATACAATCACAAGGAAAGTATTCTTGTTCCACAGCGTTAATGCCGATTGTCTTCTCAAAGTAAATACGGAATCCTAATGCCTCGAGAGAGAGAGAGTTCTGAATGTTTGGTTCATCATCTGAGGAAGTTATCTTAACTTCCCTTAAGAAACTCTTCTCGCACCTTTTCAAAAGGTGTCTCTCAGACACACTTCTTATTAGAGCAAATGGTGTCCCTTGGACACACACATCATGGACGGACCGACGAAATATAACATTAGGTCTTCTTGTACAATGAAGCTGCCAGAATAACCATCACTACCGGCAGCAAAATGTTTAGTCTAGTAGGATGCGAGTCCATTTGCCAAGATTACCAAAGCTACTTAAAGCCAAACTAAATTACTCCGGGGCTTCATTTTGCTTATTGGCAATATAGGCCACTAAAGCAACCCTATTGAGGTGATGTTCAGTGATGTTCACGGTCAATATTGACCTCTCTTTGTGGCCAAGTCTCATTCTTTTGTTGTCATTTGGACTCACTTTATTATCCATGGCCAGTATCCGTGCATATATGCATAATCCTGATGAGTGACTATCTCCACCAACCTTGTCCACGATCTATTTTTCTCCATCTACACCATCATGTTTTTTCTTCAAATGGTTTCAAGATTGTTGTTGAACCCATCCCTTTCCTAGAGCAAAAAGGTGTTTAATTTGTAATTTTTGGAGGAAGCCTAATCTTGGGGTAGATTTGATAAGAGTTCAAAAGGTGGAAATCTGTTTCGATAGCCTAAAAATGGTGGGAATAAAATAGAAAATTTAAGGAGTCCAAAAGTGTCCCCTCCCGAAATTAATAACAAGTTAGGTACTTCAACACCATCAGACAAGAATCAGCAGACAAAGCACAACAATCACAACCATCCACATCTTTCCAGACCCCAAAAGTCCTATGGAACACAATATGGAACTTGCAGACATGTACAAAAGCGAAAATTTTTCTTTGGACCATATGTCAAAATGCAATGCCAACTAAGGAAAATATATGGAAGAGAAAGCTTGTTCCTGACCCGGTGTGCGACATGTGTCAGAAGGAAGTAGAATCGGTTGAACATATACTCTTGCTCTGCCCCTGGACAGAATGCTTATTAGACGGGGTTACTCGAATCGATGCGCGGTTGATGAATTTCATCAGCAATCCGAAGGAACTATCTGAATGTGAGGTGGTGGCAATTGTTTTGTGGCAGGTGTGGAAGGCCCGAAACAACCAAATTTCAGAAAATCAACCGAATGCAAAAGAAGTAGTGGGATCAGCTTGGATAATGCATCAAAGTGTTAAAAAATGGAGCATTCGGGCAAAAAACGCAGAAAAGAGAGGAGATCTTACCTCAGCGCAAGCATGGACAGCCCCGGCAGAGGGTATCCTGAAAATCAACATCGATGGGTCTCTTGGCAAAGGATCGACGGACGGTGCAATAGCTTTCATCTGTCGGGATTACTCCGGCTGTCTTGGTGATGGATTCGTCCAGAACGTCCGAGCATCCTCCCTGGCACAAATCGAAACCCTAGCTCTTCTCTTCTCGCTGCCCTCAAATACGTTGAACGGAACAAAGTTGAAAGAGTTGAATTGGAGTCGGACCGTATAGAACCGATAAGCGCATTGAAGCAAGGAGAACAGATCAGCTGCGAAGTAAGGGCCCTTATAACGGAATGCTACTATCTGCTTTCAAGGGTAGAGAGTGTAGGCCTGAAATTTTGTCCAAGAACTGCAAATTCTGTGGCTGATTGGGTAGCGCGGACTCATAGAAAGAAATGTCTTCCATCTGATTGGCTCTATTCCCCTCCTCAGGCCCTTTGGGCACTGCTATGTAACGACGCCCCTTGCTTGGGCCCTGCCGGCTAAGTCCAGTTTATGATATATATATCTTTGATTGGTTTGAAAATGAATTTCTAAAAGAAAAACAAATTTTTGTTTTGGATCAATTTTATAAATGGAAATTAGACGATGGCCATGTCATCGAGTCTAATCATCCTCCACTTAGAAAAATCAAAATTGAGCATCGAGAAACTGAAATAATAGCTTCTCCTTTTAAAACAGCCTCTGAAATAGACAGCATTGGTATTAAGAAAATTGTTGAACAAAATAATTTTTCAAATCAACATCTTCATACCATAGGAAAACAACTTGATCGAATTGAAAATCTTACTCAAAATAGTTTTCCATCCTCTTCTATAATAGCTCCAAAAAAGGATTTAAAATCACCTCTCTTTAAAAATTTTGAAATTCCAAAAAATCCTAGTCTTGAATTTGCTAAAGCATTAGAAGACAGGAGGAAACTCCTCAAAGGAAAAACAGTTTTGATTCCTAAAAATCCTATAATTTTGGATACTCCTTTAATACAAAATCTGAGTGTCAAAGACACTCCAGACCGCATTGAATCCTCCAATCAAATCAATCTTTTAGATAAATCCGATACTGAATCCCTTCCTGAAATAAATCGAATTACTTGGAAGGATCCCCAAAAGCTATATTACTCTCGTGCGACTCCTCCGGATATCCTTACGGAAGAAGCATTTTCAAAAGTACAGAATAAATATTCTTCTGACGCTATTTATGAATGGAACATTGATGGTGTCTCTGAGCAAAACCTCATTAATATTTTAACCCAAATGGTTATGCTCGCCAACACTTATAAAACCATTCCGGATACTTCCGACCACTCTGTTGCATATCTTTTAATAGCCGGTTTTACAGGACAGCTTAAAAGATGGTGGGATAACTATCTAAATGATGAGCAAAGGTCTCAGATTCTAAATGCCTATAAACTCGACCCTTTTGGTCAAAATATTCTTGATGAAGATGATCAGCCCATCCAAGATGCTGTTAATACTTTAATATTTTCTATATCCCAACATTTTCTAGGAGATTCTTCTCATATTCTTGATAAAAACCAAGATCTTTTATCCAATATGAAATGTAGATCTTTAGGAGAATTCCGAGAATATAAAGAAATATTTTTGCAAAGAGTTTTCCAAAGAACAGACTGCAATCAGTCTTTTTGGAAAGAGAAATTTCTTGCTGGCTTACCAAAACTCATAGGAGAACAAGTTCGTAGTAAGATAAGGGAAGAATATGGAAATCAAATTCCATATGATCATCTTTCTTATGGAGAACTAACCTCTTATATTTATAAAATTGGAACTCAATTATGTACCAATATTCGTCTTCAAAAACAGATAAAAAAGGAACAAAAACTTTCTAAGAAAGGTTTAGGAGATTTTTGTGCCCAATATGATCCTTCTTTTGAATCTTTTGAAAAATCCAAGTGTTCAAGAGAATGCTCTTCCAAACAAAAGGATCGCTCTTCCAAACAAAAGGATCAAAAGAAATTTTATAAAAAACCTTACAAGAAAAAATTTAATAAGAAATTTTCTAAAAAGAAAAAAATGATGGTTTTGATAAAACCAAAAAGGAATTTTAAAGATATCACTTGCTATAATTGTGGTAAGAAGGACCACACTTCTCGATTTTGCAAAATCAGCAAAAAGATTAATTAGTTAGATTTAGATGAAGAAACTATTAATCAACTCAACCAACTAATGGCTGAAACTGATAGTAATTCTTCTGATGAATCTAGTTTTGAAAAAGAATTACAAATTTGTGATTTAGAAACCTCTTCATCATCAACTTCAGAAAGTGAAGATGAAGAAACCACCAGTTTTGAAATAAATGTTTTGACAAAAGAAGAAGAGATTCTCTTACAGACTTTTGATCAAATTACTGATCCCGAAACAAAAATAAAATATTTAAATAATTTTCAAAGTCCCAAACCAATTTCTAAACAAACTGACAATCCTTATAATATTTCTACCATTCTTGGTAAAGCGAAAAAGGTAAGTTTCAAGCCCATTTCTATAAATGATCTTACTCACGAGATCAATAAACAAAAGGAAGAAATACAAAATCTCAAAGCTACCCAGATCATTATACAAAAAGACATTTTAGAAATCAAAATGAAAAGTTCAAAAGGAAAACAAAAGGAAGAAAGTTTTGAAGAAAATGATATTCCTCAAATCACTTCTTCGACCAATACAAACTTCCTTTTAATGCTTTCTAAAATAACTACCAGAAAATGGATTATCAATATTTCCATAAGAATCCAAAATGAAATTGTTTTAGAAACAACAGCCCTTTTTGATACTGGTGCAGACCTTAATTGTATAAAAGAAGGTCTTATACCAACCAAATATTTTGAAAAAACTTCCCAATCTCTCAAATCAGCATCTGGTGATAAGCTGGTTATTAATCACAAAATTCCTGAAGCCGAGATTGTGAAAGACCAAATTTCTTTCAAAAGTCCCTTTCTCCTTGTTAAGAATATCAAACAAAATGTTATTTTGGGATCACCTTTTATCAATTTACTCCAGCCTTTTAAAGTTTCTGAAAAAGGAATTGAAACTGAGACCTTAGGCAAGAGAATCTGCTTTGATTTCATTTCAAAACCACAAACCAGGAATTTGAACACTCTTCAAGAACATTCTATTTCTGAAATCAATTGTATAATCCAAGACAAAGAAACTCATCTTCAGTTTTTAAAAGAAGAACTTGAATACAAAAGGATTGACAGAAATCTTTCTGAAACCAGTCTTCAGAAAAGGATTTCCAATCTTGAAAATCAAATCAAAATTTCCATATGTTCTAATATTCCCAATGCCTTCTGGTCTCGTAAATGTCACATAGTTGATTTACCTTATGAACCAGGATTTTCAGAAAAGGACATTCCTACTAAAGCTAGACCTTCTCAAATGAATCACGAAGTTCTAAATTTCTGTCAAAAAGAAATACAGGAACTTCTTGAGAAGAAGCTTATTAGGAAAAGCCAATCCCCTTGGAGTTGCTCTGCTTTCTATGTCAACAAAAATGCTGAACTAGAAAGGGGAGTTCCAAGATTAGTTATTAATTATAAACCTTTAAATACTGCTTTAAAATGGATAAGGTATCCGATTCCTAATAAAAAAGATTTGTTAAATAGGCTTCATGATGCCAAAATCTTTTCAAAATTTGATATGAAATCAGGTTTCTGGCAAATCCAAATTAGCGAAAAGGATCGTTACAAAAAAGCTTTTACTGTTCCTTTTGGCCAATATGAATGGAATGTCATGCCTTTTGGGTTGAAAAATGCTCCTTCTGAATTCTAGAGAATAATGAATGATATTTTTAATCATTGTTCTGACTATATTATAGTCTATATTGATGATGTCTTAATATTTTCTACATCCATAGAAAAGCATTTTAAACACATCAACCATTTTATCAATGTTGTAAAGAAAAATGGTTTAGTAGTTTCACCTACTAAAATATCCCTTTTTAAAACAAAAATTCGCTTTCTAGGACATTACATTCATCAAGGTACCATCATACCCATTGAAAGATCAATAATATTTTCTGAAAAATTTCCTGATGAAATCAGAGACAAAACTCAGTTGCAAAGATTTCTTGGAAGTTTGAATTATATTATTGAATTCTTTCCTCGTATTAACATAATTTGCAAACCACTCCATCAGAGGCTCAAGAAAGATCCTCCACCATGGACCCAGATTCATACTGATATTGTAAAACAGGTCAAGCGAACTGTCAAGGAAATTCCTTGCTTACACCTTGCTGATCCCTCTGCTTTCAAAATTGTTGAAACTGATGCTTCTGATATTGGATACGGAGGAATTCTTAAGCAATCCAAGGACAACAAAGAACAAATTGTTCAGTTTGTCTCCAAACACTGGAATGATTGCCAAAAGAATTACTCTACCATTAAGAAAGAAATTCTTGCTATTGTACTTTCTATTTCTAAGTTTCAAGGAGATCTTTTGAATCAAAAATTCTTATTAAGAATTGATTGTAAGTCTGCAAAAGATGTTTTGCAGAAAGATGTTCAAAATATTGCTTCTAAACAAATTTTCGCTAGATGGCAAGCCATCTTATCTGTTTTTGATTTTGATATAGAATTCATAAATGATTCTTCAAATTCTCTCCCAGATTTTTTAACACGGGAATTTTTACAGGGAAAATGCCTCCCAAACCACCTGACAAGCTTACCAGAAGAAAAGGCAAAGAACCCGCCGAATCTTCGGAGAAAAAACCTAGATTAACCAACATAAAGACATGGTTACAAGCAACCACCCAACCATCTTTGAATACCACCACCATTTCTACTCAGGCCAAACCGAACCTTGAGTTGTCTCTAAGACCTCCTTTTGATATTACTAAAATTTCTCATGAAGAAGCTTTACAGCTTCTCCAAAAAGCCTTCAATAGTCAGACGCAACCATTAGCATCATCAACGGCAATGGTAAGTCCTGACCCTTCTCCCATTCCTACCCAAAAGCAAATGGGAAAAAGAATTTCTAGTGATGTGGTTATTCAGTCTACCCAGACAACCCCTCTTGAACCCAAATCAAAATTTTTTCCTAAAATTAGTTTTGAAACAATTTGCAACATTGAAAATGGTTTTTATGATGAAAACCCTTGTGTTTTTGCAAAAAATATGTTTTCAGAAAAATTCTTTTACACCCCTCATGACATTTATAAAACTGTTGATTTCTATGAAAGAATTTTGACAGAAACAGAATCTATCACTTTTAAGCATTTCTCAGACAAAGGACATATAAATTACTCCAAGGCCATTCTACACAAGGTCATTCACCCTCAAGAATGGAAACCTAGTCCTCTGGCCATGAGGAAATTTAATATCAAAATGTCTGAATCCCTTCTATACAGGACATCCTTTTCCTATTTTGATTATAGACAAGCATGGTGGAATGTATTATGGAGACAGAATCCTAATAACTCCCATACTTGGCTTTTCTACTTTGAGAACTTTGAAATCAAAGGACTCCCTTACTGGTTCCTCAAATGGTGGGATCATTTTGGACCCATCGAAGAAATTATTCATCCCAGAGTTCAACCCAGTTATGATCTCTTCCTCAAAAAATTCAATCCATTCTCCCATGAACAGATCTACAATAAAATCATGATCTTTTTTCATGCCTTTGGCATATCTTGGGTTCATGGATGGACTTTTGATTTTATAAAATCAAAAGGAAGGACAAACATCCCTATTCTAATAAGAAGATTCAAAGTCAAATGGTGGGATGGTTTCAAATTCTTTGATAGAACATCTCTTGAGAGTGTCAACAGATGGCTCATTGCCAGGCAACCTGTTTCTAGTTACCCTCCCCCTCCTGGGGAAGTCGCCCCTTTTCTACATGACAAAGGCTTCGTCCTTTCTAAACTAGCTTCAGCCCAATCACACCAGCAATTGGCAGGAATGTTGAAGCAAGCTCTTTCTAAAATAGAAGACTCTGAATCATCCCGCTCTCATCATAGTGGGAATTCCAATGAAGACGACTGCTACGGAATCCTTCCAAGGATCCCATGGGGAGATGTAGCAGATCAGGAAGAAGAAGACGAAGTGGTGGAAGATTTGTCCAAACCATAATATCAGACACCGAAAGCTTCCAGAGGCCATTTTCATCACTGCGCCGAAGGAATTCAACCACTTTCATCATTTCTAGGACAAAAGGAGTCTGTCAGTATTTTTCTTTATTTCTGATTACTATACACTGTAAACACTGTGCACTTATTTGCTACAGTATCACCCGTGAACTATTTCTACAGGAACTTTATTTGCTTATAAAACCAGACCTCATTCACTTGAAGACGGAGAACCTTTCAGAACCTCTTCAGACCCTTTCTCTCAGAGTTCAAAACCTCTCCAGTTTCTCTCCAAGCCTTCTTAGAAGGAATAAGAGATCTCACATCTCAAACCTTTCTAAATCCTTTCCATATCCAGTAAGTTTCTGATCCCTGTAAAGATCTTGCCTCATACTTTCAAGATCTTTCAAAACCTTTTCTAGTTCTTATAGCGTGGAAAATCTTATCGTTCTAGACTTCCAATAGTCTGAGTAACGGGAGAATTTCTACCAAAGAAATTTCCTTAATTCTGCACTTGTATTTCGATATCTACATTCTGTAACCTTTCAATACTGTTGTTGTAATCTTTCAATATTGTTTATATACCAGCCATTTCTCTAATTTCCTTTTTGCATTTACATACTACATACCCCACAAACAGCAGGTCGAACCGCCTGTGGAAGGTCTATACTTCTTCTTACCGTTTTACCCTTTTCATCCTTGCTTAGCAATACCACCTACATGGTTGGTTTAGAATTTCTAGCTATTCTTCTTTTAGTTTTATATATTGCTTACGGTCTCTTTATTATTTATAATGCTCGCGCTTTTATTTAATTTTATTTATTTAATAATTTTCTATGTAGAAATCTGCACTTTTGTACTAGAGTATATTTTTGCTGTTGCTAGATCTAGAGACATATCCGAGATTCTATATCTATTTTCTCAATATATTAGATATTTTGAACATTTAGAACGACGATTACAAATTACATACATCTTCGTTGCTCTATTCTTTTTATTACAATTTCCCGGATTCCTTTCTAATAAATGTAAATGTTCATATTAAGATATTCTTCTATATTATATTCTTTTCCATTTACAATCCCCAGATCCTTGGACACTTATTTTATATATATAAGTATTCGTATTTGATCCAAAAAACAAAAAAAGTTAGGTACTTATGGGGATGTGGCCAATATGGTAAGTGAGAGAGATCTTACCAGGTGGCAATCTCTTCGTAGGGAGATCAACGAATGGTGTGCTCCCATGTGTCATGAAGACATGGGGTGACCACACATTAGAAGGACATGAGCTGACATCAAACCAACAACAAAAGGTTAGGGATAGATCTTGTTAGGCCCTTCCCAACAGGCCCTACTCCGAGCCCATCAAGTCAAACTCTCTAAATCAACCGAAGAATAAATGGGCAATCTAAGATCCTCCACTAATTTTCAATTATCACTATTTGGACCGACACACAATTTATCTTTGATAAATCCATTGGCCTGAGCCCTTGTCGGTAAATTTAAGATATCATGATTGTAAAATTCAAATATTATACAATGACAAGTTTGTACATCTACATGTTGCCCCTTGCATGGAATCGTTTATATTTGAAAGGTTGCCCTGCATAAAAGGAAAGTTTGCAAAATTGTCATTTTAGAAGTAAATCAAAACATGCGCAAAATTAATAAGACAAAATTATGTTTCTGTTAAAAGATAAGGCAAATAATAATAATAATAATAATAATAACAATAATAATAATAATAATTATTATTATTATTATGATCGGAATTGGAACGATCACTGAACACCCTAGTCAATAGACCAATGATGAACTCTGGAAGAGAATAGACAAGGTATGAAGTTGTCATAATTGATGAAATTAATCACCTTGCTCCATTTGGTGGCATTATGTGTATGCATGAAGTTGCTTCTCCTTGCTTAAACATGACATTATTCATATTGGAAAGTGTTGATTGACCCTCTTGTTTTTTTTTTTAACAACTAAGGGTCAGTCGACATTTTTCACAAATTTTACGAACGGAGGCCCTTATTTTCATAGTTGTCATTTCTTAAACTTAACTCATTCAAATTATCAATATCTTTCTTGAGATAGAAATTCAAAAATTAAATAGAAAATTACAAAGCTACAACATAATCAAACCTGAATAGGTCCTGTTTCTGGTCATAAATCTTCTAAAAGTGGAATCTTAGGATGGCACCGTATATTTCTAGAAAAATGAATAAAAATTCAAAAATTGAAGGACTGTTCTTCTTTTCGAAAAAAAAAAGAAATATTCTTCTTTTTATTTTTATAATATTTCGGAAACTCATCTTGACAAGAAATTATCTACATAATATGATAAAAAAAAAATGTATCACAAACACAAGGGCTATTTTACATCATCATTCAAATAATTCTGAAATTTTGTGTTATATATGGTAATCTTTCCGATATCATTCTTCCCTGGAATCAAGTGCCAAAATTGATTGAATGTCATTTATTTTTATAGATTGTTACGATTTAGGAAAATAATGAATAAAATCATCGAGCAAAAGGCAATAAAGTGGGCTTGATTTCAAAAAAAAAAAAGCACTAACTTTAGATCGAGTAACAATTCTGACCCCAACTTTCTTTGTTTCGTAAAAAATCACCAACTTTCACTTAAATTTCAAATCTAACCCCCTTTGACTTACAACCATTGATTGTCCAACTTGTCTATTCCACTTTAGTAATAAATCCACGTAGCTTACTGATTGGATTTAAAACATTATTCATTGTCTTCTTCTTTGAGTCACAGCTTGAAGAATAACAGTAAAGCTGTTCATCGTCTCCATCACTTCGCCGGCAAGTCAAAAGATCTGCATATTGAATCTCTCCGACTAGATTTCACTGTTTTGTCAGAATTTGAAGCTGTAAACCACTGCCTGTCAAGGGACACCATGGAGGAGATTTGCTTAGCTCATGACTATAACCTTTTTTCTCAAACAATGGTGACTTCAAATAGATAGTCAATGGAGAGCCAGATTTGGGATAAAGGTGAACGTTTGTTATTTTTTATGAGACAAAAAAAAGTTGAGATCAAAATTGTCACTCGATCTTCAATTTGTGCTTTTTTTTTAATTAGCCCCAATAAAGTGGAAGCACATTAATTTGATTTTTTAGTCTCCATAATTACTTCATTTTACCAGAACCGAGTCAGCTTGACCGTAGGAAATTTACGGTGGGAACAAACAAAACACGTATACCTACAAAATTAGAACCATCCGAGATGCTTCTTTACTTTTCATTTACAGAAATTACTCTTCTCAATTATCAAAAAGTCATGTCTAAAAGCTATAATTCTCGAGTTTCAAACTGTATATAATTTATTCATTTGCTGTTAATTACTGTCTAAGGGGTGGACGAACATTAAGATCGAAATTTGGAAGATGGATTTGGCATAGAAAAGAAACATTGGAGCAACAAAAGAATAAATGTAAAACTTGTGGACGAACTTCTTGCAGAGGAATGATGGATTATGGTAATTCACAAGGTCATGATCGAGATTTGAGAAGCTCCATAAATGTGAAAAACCAACGATGTACACTGCTCTAACTTATGATGACAGACTGATTTGATGGTAGAGAGGCTTTCTTTTTCTTGTGCTCTATCAAAGACATCCTGCAGAACCCTCGAAGGCTGCTTCTTGATATAGAGTGACAGCAACTGCTCTTTCCTTCCACGGTTTTCTCAGGTATACCTGGAAATGAATGTTCAGAGTTACAAATAAGAACGACTTCCTTATATTGTAATTTTCAGTATATTCATTTGATTTCTGCTCCTTCGGCAAGTCCTTTTAGTTGCAGCCGTTGCAGATTGCCGCTACAATGAGATTTTATTGTTATAGAGCGATGCATGCACAGATAACTTTCTATACTAGCATAGATTAGGAACTGTGCTTATTCTTGTGGTGAATTACATCGCCATGTGGTTATCACGTGATTGGGATAGGATGTTGCGATAAATCACACTCGTCTTTCGGTGCGTATTTCACAAGCCCATTTTGAGGATACTAGTTTTGGTTATTCAACACGACTTATGAAAGCTTCATTTGAGAGTAGATGCCTCATTTAAGGTTATCACTATTGATGCTCAAGCCAATTGAACTGAGAATTTCTTCAATAAGCGAACAGTCAATTTCCCGTGCAATTGCGGTCTGGGCCTCATTTGTTAATGAGCCGTGATTTCGACTCCAAACCACATCACATGGTAAAAGTGGATATTTTCCTTGATCAGACATAAGAAGAATCATATTCGAGGGAGGTATTATATTCAAATGAAATGCACTGTTAAAATCTTTGCTGGTCCTTCTTGATTCATAAAAAGAATCTACGAATTCTGTATAAAAAATGTCTAAATTTACCGGATAAACTCAAGATTTTCATCTTGCACTCTAAATGTTAATTTCAAAATAAACTTTGATATTCAGGAAAAATCGTGCAACACACGTGTCTATCTTCACACGGACACAAATTTGATAATGTTATTATGTCCTCAACATAAATTTATAGTGCTGTTATGTCATTGTCAAGGTCGGCATTAATTCAGATCATGTCTGTCCTGCTTCCCTCTCTCTCTTCTCTCTCCATCGTCTTTTTCAAACTTCAGCCATAGGGGTGGGGGCTTGAGCTAGCCTCACCCTCCCCTCCCTCTCTTGTTGATTTCGATTGTGTTTTTTTGTTCTTTTTCTTATGCCTTCTTTTCTCTTGATCTAATTCTTGATCTAAGAGTTTAAACTCTCTTGATCTAACAAGATATGCTGTTGGTTGAGGAGGATTTGAGAGGAAGGCATAGGATCATAATCTTGTCAATGACATTCACTTTGAGAGGTAACAGGCTCAAGGGGACAACTTCTTCAAAACCTCGAATGAAATTGGGAATTTCCAAAACTGAACTGTAAGCTTGATCTGGTCCAATGGGAATTTTTGCAAAATCACCAATCAGAGCTTCGATAATCTCAGACAACTTAGAAGCGGTAAATTTTTTCCTTTCAAGACAAACGAGTCGTGGCTAGGAAAGTGAAGATTTGAGTAAAACAGGGCCACGAGAACATGATGAACTTCGTCTTTTATGGAACAGAAGAATTTTAGCTTGAGATTTTCAAACAATTCAGATATGAATATGTTGTGAGCGTCAAAATAGTCAAAATCAACAAAGAGATGGGGAATAGGACCACGACATTTGTGCATTTTTTAGTTCATTCACAAAACAATTGATAGGATATAGCGAAATCCCTAATCTCATACCTATTCTATCTAGTCCTATCCCAGGGTAAATTTCAGGATTACCAAACACAGCATTTCTGTCTTCATAAATGTTATCCTGCCATATACGAGGTCCTTATCATTTCCTTCATTAGGACGTCAAATTTTTCCTATTTAATCATCCTGGCTATACATTTCCAGATTAATTACCAAACACAGACTATATGTCTTAATAAGTGTTGTCCTGCTATATATGTGGTCTTTGTTATTTCCTTCACTAGGGTCACATATATAAAAGCCAGGATGGGCAAACAATGAATCAAAGATATAAGTCCAAATGCAGTGAAGATAGACGCCTTATACGGAGGCTGCACAAGCGCCTGTGCCACCCACCAATTCCATCTGCACAAACCTCGCACACTCCCTCCACCAATACCATCTGCACAAGCCTCGCACACTCCCTCTGCCCTTTCTTTCACCCTCCCAGTACAGCCTAATCAAAACCAAATCAAAGCCACGTCTCTCTCGTCTTATTTCTTTCGCCTTCATCATGACTACAAATACATAAACTCATCACTGTATTTCAGTCATTCATACAGTCGTGATCATTCAGTTTCTTTTACATTCACACAGGAGATAAACAGACATGATGGGGAAGACAAGAAGCAGTGATGCCGTCAGAGTTGGATCCACAATAATGTTAATGGCGGCGATGGTGGTTTCAGTCTCGGGGCATAATTATGGACTTGCATTGAGCAAGAGCATTCTCTTCTTCGAAGGCCAGAGATCGGGCAAGTTGCCTCCTTCCCAGAGATTGACTTGGAGGAAGGATTCTGGTCTTCGCGATGGTTTTGAAATCGGCGTACGTTCATCTCCTCTCTCTCTCTCTCCCCTCCTAATAAGGGAAGATCACACGTATGAACGTTGAAATAGTACGAGAATCAATTATTTGACGAAACAAAATGCCTTTCCATCAGTCGACGTCAATGTCGAGGAAATCAGTGCACGCGTCTACTTTGCATTGTGTTTAGGTTTTAGCAAGAAGGAAACATGCATACTTTGCGGAGACCAACGTCATACAGGAAACTGATTTATACAAGAGAAAAAGTAATTTGCCAATTTTACCATAATTCCAGCAAAAAAATAAAGTTTGAAAAGGAACTTCATTTCGCTTGTCATGGAAAAAGTGAGTAAATAAATGCACTTCTCGATTTTTCTTCCTTGAGATTCATGAATGTGATATAAGAGCCTTCATGGCGGCTATTGAAATCTCACCTCCACCTGGAAAGAAATCTGCCCAGCTCACTGCACTTTCCCGCGCTATTACTAAAGTCTTTAGGTTGGTTGGGTCGTTCCTCTCCTCCAATATGACATGTTAGATGTAGTTATGATTTCTTGGGAAAACCTGCGCTTATTTTAGAATGATCAAGTAGGAATTGACATGAGTGTGCACATAGAAACATCAGATTTGTCACTGTATACATTTGATCTGTCTCGCAGGTTGATTTGGTGGGTGGTTACTACGACGCAGGCGACAACGTCAAGTTCAACTTCCCAATGGCATGGTCCACCACAATGCTCGCCTGGGGCGTATCTGAGTTCGGGAGGGAAATGGGCCCGCATCTCCCACACGCGCTCGACGCGATCCGCTGGGCCACCGACTACTTCCTCAAGGCCACAAGCGTGCCCGGGGTCGTGTTTGTACAAGTCGGTGAACCTTACGGTGACCACAACTGCTGGGAGAGGCCCGAGGACATGAACACCCCTCGAACCCCTTATAGTGTGAGTGCACAGTTCCCCGGCTCGGAAGTTTCGGCTGAGATTGCCGCCGCTTTGGCCGCTGCTTCATTGGCTTTTAGGCCAGTTGATCACCGCTATTCGGCCCTGCTCCTAAGTCGGGCTAAAACAGTAAGTCCCCGAGTATCAACATCTTTTATTTAAAAAAAAAAGAGAGTCGTAGAGGCAAGCATATTAGACTTGGAAAGCGAATTTATAAGGACATGTGATATATGTTTCAGGTGTTTGAGTTTGCGGATAAGTATAAGGGGTCGTACAATGACAGTCTTGGACCAAGGGTGTGCCCATTCTACTGTGATTTCAGCGGTTATGAGGTACGCCAGTTATTAAAATACTAGTATTTTTCTACATAGTTTATGTACGTGTAATTTCACAGTATATTTTTCCATTATCCCTGAAATCTCTGAAGTATAACCTATCAAAGAAAGAGTTTTAATTTCGAAAGGCTCGCTTCAAAATTACAGGACGAGTTGATTTGGGCAGCATCATGGTTATTCAAGGCGACCAAGGCACCTAATTACTGGAATTATGTTGTGCAAAACATACATCATCTGGACTACTATAAGTTCAAAACCTTCAACTCCCTTCCTAATGGAGTAGGTAGCTTTGCCGAGTTCGGGTGGGATACGAAGAATGCCGGTATCAATGTCCTCGCTTTTGAGGTCTTTGGTTTAAATCTTCACTTCATCGCCCCTATTAAAAAATTACCCAGGGAAAAGCTCCATGTATTTCATTCTTATGCATTACTTTTGCTTCCCACTGTTTGTGCCGCAGATCGTCATGAAGGATAATAACAATACAGATCTCTTCATGGTCAATGCCGACAAGTTTGTGTGCTCAGTTTTGCCTGAATCGCCGACCAAATACGTCAACTACTCCCCTGGTATTTTTCGCACTCCAGGTTCACGTTTCTTCCTAATTTCTGCTGATCTTGTCGATAAATGACAAGTAGTGACTTCGCATTTAGTAACCTTCACTGCTGAATTCTTGATCCAACAATCAAACTTGGTTATGTCTACACATTTTCTTTTCATCCTTCAGTGAGCAACTGTTGCTTAATCTGTCAACTCATTCAGGGGGGCTCCTATTCAAACCAGGAGGGAGCAACCTGCAGCACGCCACGGCTCTGTCCTTTCTCCTTGTCGTATATGCTCGCTACACGAACCTTGCCAAACGGGTTGTTCAATGCGGCAATGTAAAGGCCACTCCAGCCAGGCTCATTCAAGTAGCTAGAGGCCAGGTACATCTCACGCTCAGTAATTCAATTGCAGGTTGCAATTGAACCAAAGCATGTGTGGTCATAAGACTAGTGCACATGCTCGTCAACTATGAAGGCCATAGTTCATGGCTCGTTATTTACTACGAGAAGCAAAATCGTTGAAGTAATTGGCAAAGCTTAAAAGAGAATGACAAAATCAAAGATCAGAAAGAGAGTAATTTTAGGAAGATTCATTATATCTATCTTTGGTCGTTCCATTTGGCAGGTGGACTATATATTAGGAAGCAACCCAATGAACATGTCGTACATGGTGGGATACGGCAGGAAATTCCCTCAAAGGATCCATCACAGAGGCTCTTCCTTGCCGTCCCTAGATCAACACCCACAACAGATCGGTTGCAAGGACGGGACGCCATACTTCGAGAGCAGAAGGCCGAATCCAAACCTGCTGACCGGGGCCGTCGTTGGAGGTCCAGACATCAAGGATCGGTACAACGATTCTAGAGCCGATTTTGTACACTCGGAGCCAACAACATATATTAATGCTCCTCTTGTTGGTGTCCTGGCCTTCTTCAGATGGCATCCATATCCATAGACATTTGTTTTTGGCCGAATATCCATAGACATTGAAATGCAAGGAAGTAAAACAAGAATTTCAATAAGGAACTCATCAACCATTTCCCCGAAATTCAGATTCCTCTGTCATCGCCTTTTCGTTTTTTAAGAACAAGAAGATTACATACACTTCTACATAGGTGTTGATCGGTTGGGTGAACGACCGTAACAGGTGACATCAAAAGGAGAAAAGGAAGTCGTTAAACCAACTTGATGATAAATGCTTATCTTTCGAATTTAGTGGATTTGTTACGGCCTAATATACCCTAAAAAAACCCCAACTTTAGCTGCACCCCAAATTATATCTGAAACTTTTTTTCGTCTCATAAACAACCCTTATCCTAGTGCCAATTTCATCCTGAACTTTTTATTGTCTAATAAAAAAACCATCAATTTTTTTTTGAAACCCAAATTTGCCCCGTCAACCCTAGAATTGTTGACAGCCTAATACCCTAAAACCTTATTTTTGGTCCATTAATATACGTCGTTGGCTCTGAGTGTGCAAAATCAGCTCTAGAATCATTGTGCCGATCGTCAATGTCCGGCCCTCCAACATCGACCCCGGTCAGCAAGTTTGGATTCGCGAGGTGGGACGTGTTCTTTTTGGTGAGCTCCTGATCCCTTGGCTCTTCATCTTAGCCAAGTTGTTTGATATATCAGAATGTACTCACTATGATGTTCCCATTAAATTTCACAGGATTGTTGGTGCAGCTGTTTGCTGTCAAAACAGCGGAATCACCCATTATCCCTTGGCTCTTCATTTGAATCGTCCCCCACCCATGAAAACTTCCTGAGGGTGTTTTTCGGTTTCAATGTACTAACTATTTTTAATTAAAATAGCAGGTTAGGTATCCCTTGCGCGTTTGTGAAATATCTGCCAAATAGCACGATGTCCAAAATAAAAGGGGAACGAAAATTTCATCGTGCTAAAGTTTACATGGAGAAAACACATATCATGTGTTGCAACCTTTTCAGAGGTGAACAACGAAGGGAAAGTTAATGAATTACTAAGCTAAAAAACTTAGTGCGGACTCTTCCAACCCCATGCCAATTGTAACTTTTGGGTTTAAATTTAATTAATTTAACATGCAAATTAATTCATTTAGGAGTCGCCACTAATCTATTGCGGGTCGATAAAAAAAACCCAATTGTGGGAGAACACTTTACTTTTACAAACTAGAGATATCATGGATGCAAGGACTTAGTTGTACTAAATAAATCTAACACCATTTCGGTACTTTTTCTCTTTATTTTTGTCGCGACCTACCCCGTCCCGATCGGTTAGGCCAAGAGATATTTGTCGATAGATATGAACATTAATTGATTCGTTTGAAAGACAAATCAAATAGTTCATTAGTCCAAGGACCGAGGCACTCCCAAGCCTCATACCTCATGCGACGAAAATTTTTAAACTATGCAGTTGATTGGAGTCGCCACTAGCCATGATCAAGGGTTGGCTAGAAACCCTAATCAAGACGCGGGAGAGTTGTCTTGATACGCGCGAAAACCATAAATCTTAGATCCTAAAGATCGGGAACTTGATTATACTAGCAATCTAACTAGTGCCCTTTCGGTACCTAAACTTGAACATTCGCAAATAAACGTATCGGACAGCCTATCAAAAAAGCTTAAGATTCCACACAACCGTGCTAAAAATGGAAAATAACAACCAAAGTATTAAAAGTGGGCAACCAAATAATCATAAAGAAAATAAACAACCAGCGACCTAGCAATGTCTCTAAAAAAAGACAATCAAAAGCCCTAAAGTGAAGCCCTAATGGCTTATCCAGATTTTTGGGAATTTTTTAAAAGATTTTCTCAATTTTTGCAAGTTTTAAACTAAGCCTAGAATGAGATAAACACTAATATCCAGTGAATTTAAGCCCAAAAAGTGATTTCTGAACATTTCCTAATTTTCTGATTTTTTTGGAATTTTTCTGATTTTTTTCTGATTTTTTTAAAAAAAATTTAATGTTTTTTTTTATTTTTTCAGACTTTTAATATTTTTTGGATATTAAAACATTTTCGAATTTTTTTTGGAATTTTTAATATTTTAATATTTTTATTAATAAAAATTCCGGACCGGGTCCCCTGACCCGATCCGCCCCGGCTACCTGACCCAGCTCTCTGACCCGCCCGGGACCCCATTTTCTATTTCTTTTCTGATTTTTTTCTTTATTTTCTCTCCCTTTTTTTTTCTTTTTCTATTTTTTCTTTTTAGTTTATTCTTCCCCTTCTCTTCCCTTCTGCCCAGGACGCCTTCTCCTTCCCAGGCGTCTTCTGCCTTCTTCACCGTGAGCGTCTTTCCACGAGTCTCCGCCCCCCGACCTCTCTTCGCCTCCGACTGTCGGGGCGTGTCGACTGTCGACACCGCCAACGATCACCGCCAGCCTTACCTTCTCACCGCCGGCCATCACAAACCACCGGACCGTCGGCTAACTCCGGCCACGAAAAGGGACACCGGCGACCAAACACCGATATCGACTTCCATTTTTAATATCTCGACATTTCAGCCACATCTAAAACTCTAAATCCATACGCACATAAGACATAAGACGCACGAAACGAGGATGGGAAACTGACCACGGTGGCCTCTAACCGCGGGCATCGCTCCGGCAAGAGGAGCGAGTCTCCGGAAGGTGCTCGTCCACGGCCGACGACGGGAACTGACAAGTATGCCACGAAATCACAGATAGCTTGAAGTCAGCAACAATACTAGAACGAATCGAGCATATGACAAAGTTCTCGAGTGTCGATTTCACAAAAACATATTCGGAGCTTTCAGACATTTTGTCGAACCGATGCTATGCAATTCCGGAAACAAGCTTCCGATTCAACTCCTGTGTGTTTCTTGAGCAGGACATGATATACAGGCGTTTAAATCACACTATTAAGCAACAAACCAGTCCTATTCTATCCAGTTTTCCCACGATTTCATCACTTGAATCTCGCACTTCACTCTCGGCCAAAATACGGAAAACAAAAACGGGGGAATATCCGAGAAGAAGTTTTACATGGTTCGTTGCTGTGGCGGCGACCGGTGACTGGCGGATGGACCTTGACGAGGACGACGGTGATTCCAACATAAGAAGAAGAAATTTCTCTCGACCCCCCGCTCTCTCGGTTTTTCTTTGGGCAGAGAGTTCCCCCTCAAGCGTTGATGGCACAACCCATCTGGTTCGCGGCTGGCCAGGAGCAATGCGGCGGCCGGGGAGCTCGTCGGCGACTTGACGGGGCTTCCTGCGGGCGGAGGAGGACTCTCTATTCTCATCTCTCTCTCCTCTCCCTCTTCGGTTTCAGGAAGCCCCCCTACCAAAACAGACCTTCCTCCCCCTTTGTTCAAAGCTTCCCCCGGTCTGTCTTCTCTGGTTCGTGACTGACCGAGACGGAACGCGACGGCCGGAGGCGACGGACGTCCGGCGACGGTGACCGGCTCACCGGGAGGGGGGGAAGGGATTTGCCGGCGATCGTCACAGGTGGAGGAACCGGAGCACTCTCTTCTTAGACCCCTTCCCCTTTTTCTCTCCTCTGAATCCAGCGTCCCCCTCTCTCTCTCTCTCTCTCTCTCTCGGTTCCCCGTCATTTTAAAACCGAGCTCCTCTTTTGTCCTCATCCAAAGGACTGTACCGGCCTGGCATGCCCGCTCGACGTTGCGGCGCGCTCCCCTGTCGCTGGTCGTTCCGTCCTCTGTACCTTCCGCGATTTGTCGCTCCTTTCTTCGTCGCTTCTGCAACGCGAGCGAACGTGAGGGAGAGAGAGGGAGAGAAAGAAGAAGGGGCTGGGCTGAGAGGAATAGGAGCAAAGGGGACTGGGCCGAAAGGGGCAAAATTTGGGCTCAAGCACAAGTAGGAAGAATAGGAGGGAGGGCCTAGCTCCGACGGGCCGGGTCCCACCCGCCCGATTTTGTCTCTTTTTTTTAGAGAAAATGACATAAATAGTCCCTGAACTTTGACCCAATGTGCAATTTGATTCCTGAACTTTTAATTTGTTCAATGTAGTCCCTGAACTTTAATCCAATGTTCAATATGGTCCCTGAACTTTAACCCAATATTCAATATGGTCCCTGAACTTTCAGTTTATTCAATGTGGTCCCTGAACTTTTGGTACATGTTCAATATAGTCCCTGAACTTTATAAAAACGTTCAATGTAGTCCTTCCATTAATTCAAGTTCATGGACTGTATTGTACATTTTCATATAGTTCAGGGACTAAATTGAACATTTACTAAAAGTTCAGGAACCAAGTTGAACAAATTGAAAGTTCAGGGATCACATTGAATATTGGGTTAAAGTTTAGGGGACTACATTGAACAAATTAAAAATTCAAGGACCAAATTGCACATTGAGCCAAAGTTCAGGGACTGTTTGTGTCATTATCCCTTTTTTTTATTTAAAAATATCCACTAATGATATTATCTTATTATCTCTCTTTTGCACTAATTTGGCCCATTTACCATTTAAGCGTTAATTTATCGAGGTGGGGCAAAATTAGGTGTCAACAATTTTCAAAATAAATTTAGCGTACACTCTTGAACGATTTTAATCCTAAACCACTAACATGTGACGGGTATTCATGCAGGGGTCCAGTCAATAATGTAACATTCAATAAATCAAAGCAATAAATAACTTGCTTATAGGAATGAGAGAACCTCAATGTGCTAAGCAAATCAAAAGCAGAGATCCTTGATGTCCAATGCATCAAGTGTTTTGCAAAGTGTTAACTAGAAACCAAGCAATGCATGCACGGCCTAGACATGATTTCTAAATGCAATGACGTTCAATTCTTTTTGGGTTTTTTTATTTATAAAAATCAAACTATATGCAATGCGTGAGAAGTAATTATTAATCTACATGTTATTATTATTAAAATATTAACCCTACAGCATGTGACTCATTAAATGACGTGTGACATGGACGTTATCAAACTAATCATGAATTAATTCTACATATCTAGTGAGACATTCAAAACTGGGCTGCATTGGAGAAAATGTGATCTGTTAAAACTAAGGAAAGATATAGGATGGATGTGCTTCGGAGATTTAATTTCTTTTAACAGGGCTATGCTTGGGAAACAAGCTTAGAGAATATCTCAGAATCCACACCTTTCTCATAGTGTCAAATTTTATAAGGGATTTACTTCCCTCAAAGCTCATTTTGGAATGTTGGAAAACGATCTTGCCCCTTCATGGAGGTGGCAAAGTATATTAATGGGCAGAGAAACTATTTTATCTTCTGTGATGTGGTCAGTGGGAAATGGAAATAACATCAAGATACAAAAGGACAGATGGCTTAAAAGAGGCATTATTGGGGACTAGTGAATTATGGAGAACCCACTCGAGTTGCTGAGCTGATTCTTAAGGAGGAGGATAGATGGGATGAACAAACTCTGCATAGACTGTGTGGATAAGAACTGAATTAGACCTTTTCACAGTTAAAAGTGCATATAATAGAGATCGAAAAGCCAATTCTCATAATCTTTATATGGAGTTTATGTCAAAATGTTATCCCTACCAGAGAAAATTTATGCAGAACGAACATATTACCTGGAGCTACATACCCCCTTTGCAACCAAGAGACCGAGACAGTAGAGCATTTGTTCTTGCTCTATCCATGGACTTCGCAGATTTGGGTGAACCATGCATTACAAATGGAGATCTCATGAAGAGGGTTGTCGCGAATCGAATAATGGTTACTAAAATTTAGAGCACAAACAGTAAACTTACCGCCCTTCGAGACTGTTGCTAGAGCTTTGTAGTTCATTTGGAGGGCTAGAAACGACTTCATCTTTTGGCACCGATGCCTAAATCTAGCAAATCTTTTGGAATCGACACAGAGCATGCTCAGAAATTGGTGCAAGTGGAATTTTAAACAGCCGTAGCTCAATTCAGAAACCTCAATTCGCCGCTGGATTCCCGCAAAGGGACGATCTTTAAAGGCGAACTTCGATGGCTTGTTTGTAGAAGGATTGACCACGGGTTCCATCCTTTGCTTGCATTGTCCGGGATGCATAGGGAGCGCTGGTGGAGGGCGTAACGAGCTCGGCTCCGGCATCGTCGGCACATCAGGCTCAAGCCCTAGCCTTGCTTGCAACTCTCTCTCACTCTCCTCGAATCTAAGAAAGGCAAAGATGTTGTATTTGAGTCTAACTGCTTGGCTTTAGTTAGCTCGGTGAAGTGCTCAGATCAACATCCTTGGGAAGTCAATGCACTAATCTTGGAGGCCCGTCGGGTTATTGGCCGGTTCAAGCACTTAACTTTAGCTTATTGCACATGGGAGTCTAACCGAGTAGCGGATTAGATTAGTAAGGCCCAAAAATTGAATGTTCTACCTTCTAATTTGGTAGCTCATTGCCCCCCATCCTTTTGGGATCTACTGTATCTTCATGCACCTGATGTGAGCTCAATGTAATGGACTTACAATCAGCGACTCTCTTTGCTAAACAAATTATGAATACTTTATCTGTCTTTATAGGACCTGTAAGGGCCTTCAAAATCACGTAACCTAGGACAATGCTTTATGGTGAGATGACAAGATGGTTTGGCGTATGGCACATCCGGCACACTCTCCAGCAATTTACATGCTTTGAATTTCAAACTATTCAAATTCTGTAAATTAGTCCTTACCAAAAAAAAATTCTGTAAATTAGACAGGGGAGTTTCAGTTAACCTTTTAATGGAATTGCACCAACAAATGGACAAACATTGCAATGATTTCAATTGTTCCAATCCCTGAATCTCCGTTAGTTGAGGCAATCTCGTTAGGTTCAAAAGCCAAATGTCCTTAAAAAATGGCAGAACGGGCAGCGTCTTGAGTAATGGACACTCCCACATCGTCAATGCACTGAGTTTTGTTAGCTTTCCAAGCACATCAAATCGAATCTCTCCTAGTTGATATTCATGGATCTTCAACTCTGATAAATTTTCCAAGTTGGAAACGAGTAACCGCTCTATTGGTGACTGGAAATTTGCTAAAGTCAAACATCGAAGGTTGGATGGAAGCCCGGTAAGATATCGTTGGCCAGCGCAACCTATTACGAGTTCTTGTAGTTGAGAGAGAGAACTCAAATTGATTGGAGGCAAGGTCATATCTAGAACAACTAGGGCTAACTTCCTAAGAGCGCATAGCCTCACAAGCCACTCTATGTTGGGATCTTGCATTGGTGTTCCGCACATATCAAGATCAACTAAATTGGTAAGGTTTGAGAGGTCAGGAATTGTGGTCAATGACTCCAATGAAAAGTGTAAGACCGTTAGACTCTGAGGAAGCTCCGGTAACTGTTGAATCCAATCACAGCGGAATAAACAAAGTTCTTGGAGATTTGTAAGCTGATTGATGGTTGTCGGCAATCTACTAAAGTGGCCACATGATAAGTCTAAAATTCGCAACGAGAATAGTGCCCCAATTTCACTTTGAATTTCTCCCTCCAAGTGATCACAGCATGTAGCAGTGAACTCTTCCAGATTTTCCACCATTCCTATAGTTTTGGGAAATTCACTTATGAGAGTGTTATCTAGATTTATGTCCTTCAACTTTTTGAGATTTCCAATACAGTCAAGTAAACTCATGATACGTGATGAAGACACATCCAACTGAAGCAACGATTGAAGCCTCCCAATCGAGTCTGTTATCTTTTCTAATCTGCTAGTCATGATACATAAAACTTTTAGCCTTTCAAGGTATCCAATAGAATGCGGTAATTCTCTAATTCTTGAACAATGGATGTGTAGCTCAAGTAGTGACTCCAATTGTCCAATAGAGTCGGGAAGCTTGTCAAAATAGCAACAGTGCCAGATTGATAGCTTTGGCAAAGATTTTAGACCGCCAATGGACTCTGGTAGTGACTCAATAACTGTCTCTTCTATTTCTAGGTAATCAAGATGTTGTAGATTGCCGATAGACTTGTCAATCATACTTAGCTTAGTGCATCGTATAAGAATCAATCTCTCTAGTCCCGAGATTGCAGAGAACTCAGGCGTCTAAAAGTGATGGACAATCCACGAGTTTTAGGACTTTCAACTGTTTTGCTACCCATAATGCAGTGGAGTTGACGCTTAGAAAAGATCCAAAGTAAATATAATGCAAAAGTATATTGTGTGATCGTACCATGATTTGACACCATCCTCCCCAGTTTTCAGTAATGTTAACCCCAAAAAGTTCAAGAATCGCTAAGTTCTTCAACCCAAAGTTGGTAGCTCGGAATTCCGAAGGGCAATTGCTCCAAGAAAGCCATCTTAACTCAGAGAAAAGATTCTTAAACTCTCCCTCGAAGTTTCCATGGTTCAATTGAAGGAACCTAAGGTTCTCCAACCTTGTAAATTCCTTGCAATTAAATATGTATCTCCCATCAGGTTCAGGTGTGCCAAGATTGAGCGCTACTATGTTTTTAGTTCCCTGAAAGATATAAGTAGCAACCGGTGAGTAAATGTGTCAATTTGACTTGAAGTTAGATTTAAAAGGTGATAATACTAATGGATGGACAGGATAGCATCTAGCGATAAAAAGAAAACCTTTTTTCTCTGCATTACATGGAAGGCATCCTTGGGTGACCACAATCTGCTACCGCTTAGATGAATTTTGCAGCTTTCTGGGTGGACAATGTCCCTTCCGAGGTCCCTAAGTTGGTCATGCATCCATAGTTTATAGTTGTCGATGATCTTGATCAAAGACATGCATGTGAGGATCTTGACTTCGATTTCGGTGGGATACCCGAAAATTGCATCCCAATATTTAATTGGAGTTGTTTTCTCTTGGTTGATGAAGAAACATGCGATATCAAGATAAATTTGTTGTTGAACAGGATGTAATTCTTCAAAACTTATCGTCAACTTGCTCTTGACATCTGGATTCATCACCTTCTTTAACTGTTGTAGGACATCTTCCCCATGTACTTTGGCATTTTCCGCGAAGTGTGGAACCTATGACCTCAAGAGCCAACGGAAGTCTTCCAAGAGCGTAGATTAGTTCGCATGAAATACCTAGGTAATCAGGTGGAGGCTTAGCACATCCCAAAGCATGCTTACAAAAAAGTTGAAGAGCATCATCAAGATCCATCTCGGGCATTTCGTAAAATAAAATTTGTCCAAAATGTGAGGGTGGGACATTGTCATCTTCACCTTCGGTTACCAAGAATTCAATATTCCTTGTTGTTATAATGATTCTACTTCCCCCACCAAATCAGATGGGCTCACCTGTAAGTTTCTCGATTTGGGTCAGCTTGTCAATGTCATCAAGAACAATGAGGACTTCCTTGTCACGGAACCTCCTCTTGATCATGTCATGTCACGCCCCGAACCCCATCGAGCACGCAACACACTTCTCTGGTCAAATAATGCGACGTCCCAGGATATCGCCGACCCAATTCAACTTATCAGAGATTTAAATATCAGCGAAAGCCACAAATGCTCGGACAAGAATTAACTAAAGGGTAAAAAGGGAGAATAAACATATCCACTACTTAACCAACTTTATACAACATCCACAATTTATACAACCACAATATGTACATGCACACCGGTATTCTTAAACTATATACCACCGATATCAAAAAGGATCAATAGCCTGGGTATACCCTATCACCAAAAATGGAACACTTCAAAAAGCCTATACTTAGCCCCTACATTAGCCCCTATGCCCTCGAGACGGCGTTCACTTTGAATCCGACTCCTCGGCACCTGAATCTGAATTCCCCTGAACTATCTGCTCCTCTGAGGACTCCGGCTCGGCCTCGATCTCAATCAGGTTGTTTATATCCCCCGACTCCGCTGGAACCTCGACCCGATCCTCTTCCATTGGCTCCTCATCTGACTCGTTCTCTGGCACAAACTCAGGATCGTACTCTGGCTCATACTCGGGTACGTCCTCTAGTTCTTCTACAGGCTCTACTTCTGGGGCCTCTTCAAGTTCTGCTTCAGGGTCTTCTTCCTCCTCTGGTATCACCTCGAGATTCACATCCATCGAATCATACCCCGCCTGGGATTCTTCCGGCTCCGGATCTTGCTTGGCCCCTGAGGGCTCAGGTGCTGCAGGCATAGGATGAAGTCCGGACTGCGCTAGACTAGTCTCCAAACTAGTCATCTCGCCATCAGGAAGGGGTATGGCTGATGGATCCCAATCCCCAACTCCATCAAAGGGTACATCGAAGCCACGGACCGGGCCAAACTCATCTACCCCGTCTCGAAAGTACCAGGCGGTATAGTTATGGGCCTGCCAAAGGGGTAACCCTACGTCTACCCAGACTACAGAAGTATGCTTGATCCAGGTCATATTATCATCTATCGGGTACTCTACAACATTATGGTCGGTGTGCATCGGTACTCCAAAACGCTCAGGTGGCGGCGGTGGGAGATTCATTGCTCAGGCCGGGGTTCTGAAATTGTTGGTTGAAACAACCATGAGATCACATCTCAATAAGCACACACCCTAAACCCCACCTAGGCTATCACGTACCTCCAGACAATCACAACACAATCACACTCAGCCATCACATAACAGGCACACAATTTACACTCACCTGTGCCTTTCCTGCGCGCAACCTATACGTTAGCCACAATAGCACAATTTCCAATCACATGCACATTCTATTACATTTCACGCATTCGTTCCTGCCTCATCACATTCTTTTAACTTGACGTGTTCCACCAAATGTACTCTGTTAGATGCCATAAGTTCTAAGCAGGATCTTTAGCTACTCAAATTGACTCTGTTTCCAACTCTTTTTGTTTGTTTTTAAGCAATTCTCTGTTCATATGTAATCTTTCCGATGCATCTTTCTTGAAAAAGTAGGATTGTGGTTATACAGTTCTTTGACAAGTAATCCCATAAATTTCAATATGTACAACCTGTTTCAGACCATGTCAAAGATGAAATGCTAAAAGCAAAAGCACTGGCAGATGGATGAAAGCTAAGTTTATACCTTCCTGGATAAAAGTTTTAAGAATATCCAGCCTATCCTGAAAAGAAGGAAAATCACAGAACATATGTTGAGCCAGTCAGGTCTTAGAAGTACAGCATCAAGTAAGTGCGCTCTACTGCTTCACATAAAATGCAACTCAGTTAGCACTAAAAGCCCATAATTAGACAATGATAAAACAAAGAAAAAGCATCCTTAGAAAGAAAAGTGAATTAGAATTATTAGGAGACATATGAACCCATGAACCCTGAGCAAAACAAAAGAGCATCTCAGGCAGCAAAGATGTCATGATGATGAGAAATTACATATGCTCGATGTCACAAGACTCAAACGATCAACATCAGTTAATGCCGTTGTAAAGGCTCAAGACCAGCATAATACAGTTCTTGTAAGCTACTTCAACAACTGAAAAGTAATTCATGCAATCCCATCTTTTGTTACCTTCTTTTTAATACATATGTAGCTTATCCAATACTGTGTGTTGACACATAAATTTTGGCGTATCATTTAGTCGTAATTTGTATAGAAAATTAGGGATTAAATTTTTAACCCATAAACAAAAATATTTAAATTGCATAAACATATAGTTTAGGTCCATTTAATTTAATTGCATTTTTTGCATCAGATTGGCAGTGGCGAATGAGCTTAAAATTTCATCGAACGAGACTCGGCTCGCTTGGAATGCAAGGGCCGGGAATTACAAGTCAAACGGGCTCGGTTGTTTTAATTTGAGTTTAATTCAGCCCATTATGCTTAATTAAATAAAAGCCCAAGTTAAATCAGCCCATTTAAATTAAATTAAACCTAAGCCCAAGCCTAAGCCCATTAGGACTATAGAGCCTATCTAATTGACCTAGGTTAGCATTATATCAACATGTTTAGGTCAGATTTCAAAGGGGGGGACTCATAATTTTCGGAAAACACAATTTCGGAGAGCAAGAGAAACACAGGTAGACGAGAGAGAAGACAAAAAAAGAGAGAGACTCGGCTGGATCCTCAGAGTCTCATCCCCGAACTCCCTCTCGGCCGTGCTTTCCATGCTGCACCGCCGTTGCTCGTCACTTGCTCCTGACGACATTCACTGCTGTCGCTGTCTAGAAGCTCCCGTCCGCAAAGTTACAAGAATACAGAGAGAGAACGACGTCCATCGGGGAGGGCGTTAATAAGGGGCAGCCACAATTCAGAGTAGGTATCTTCTGTAGAAGATAACAAGCGAGAGATTGAGGAACGCGTGCAGTGAAGGGGGCCCACTCTCCATCAATTCTCATCTTCATACCTCAGTGTGATTTACGTAGAAGACCATCTCAAGCTTTGACTTCACACACGGACGCACGTCCAACACATTGGAGTAGACTTGTGACGTCTGTTCCAGCAAACCGTGAGCCCAACCGCGACGAAGTTGCAGCCTCGGTTCACACCACCACCGTGAGCCGCTCGAGTATCACCTGCCTTGACCGAGCATCACCGTGAACCACCATCGAGAAGACGAGCCCACTGTGAGCCGTGCCGTGTCCTCACCAAAACAGACCAGTAAAGTTTCTATTTTTGCAGGTTGTTGATCGTCGAACCAAGCCACCACAACTTGTTGCCCTTGCCGAACACCCCCACCGAACTGAAAGTCCACACGATCCAGCAAGTTCGTGAACTGTACCACCGTGCCGGACGCCACCGTGAGCTGCCGCGCCGACGCCGCGTCGCCCGTCGTCCGAGTCCGATCCCGATCCACAATTCAAATTTGGAAGTTATCTGCAAATTAGGTAATTCAACATTATCCGATATTTTCAGAATATTTAATTTCCTAATATGGGTGTTTGAATATTTCGTGAATATCATGTGGATATTTAGAAATCTTAGGATAATGTTCGATATATCCGCAATATTTTTAAATATTCAAAATTAGGAAAACTTCCTAATTTAGCAACGTATCTGGACGACTATCCGACCTTATCCCTAAGGTTCGATACGCGGCGATACGGAAAATTATTATCTTATCCATAACCACTTGGGTACGATAATGATTTTTATCCGCTTTCCAAATTTGAATAATCGGCTTTCCGTCGATATCTATAACCCTATAGATATGACCGATAGTTTGATTTTTGTGCCTAATCCGAGTTTGAAACAAATATGGCGGATCGCGTGGACGTCTTGAATGTGGTTGCCATCCTTGTTTATTTAATTGCTTTCCTTTTTCAAATAAACAGAAAATTCAAAAAATGTTAATTATATTTGAATTAGAGTTTTTGCATGTCTAGGAATCCTAAATATATCTAGAAGATAGAGTAGTTATTTAATTTAAATTAGGACTTGAGATGATCTATTTCCTAGTTTAAATTAAGTAATATTCTAATCTTAATAGATTATTCAGGTTATTTCATTATTTCGAATTTTAACAAAAATCCTAAAAAGAAATCATGCTAGGGTAGATTAAGTCATCATAGTTTGCATGTTAATTTAGGCATTTTTATTATTCCGAATTTAAATTGAGAAAATACCAAAAATAATCATTCGTCCTGTCATTAGAAATAGGTCACGTCGTCGCACGACATATAGTTTGCATGCTAGGTTGCATTAATCGCATGTCATTTTCGCATGTCATTGCATATAGGCTAGGTTTCATTTAAATAAGTGAAAATCCAAAAAAGAAATTGAGTGAATTGCTTGTTAATTAGAAATCATATTAGGGTGTCAATGTGATTTTCTAGTTAACAATACAGATGCTTACGTTGCTTCCAGGTAAGTAATTCTTCCAAACTTGCAATTTATTTAATGCTTTCTGGGTGTTAAATTGGTGGTTTGTGCACTCGCGTGAACACTTCACATGTTAGTAACTAAGTTGAAATGGATCCAAACTGCCTGCCAAAACATTTTTGAAAAGAAAAGGTACCGAAAGGGCGTTAGACCAGATCTAGCGTAATCAAGTCCCCGGGCTTAGAATCTCTGGTTCGTAGGAATAAAACATATCTCCCTATGTTTTATTTAGGTTTCTAATCAACCTACCATAAATTGATTAGTGGCGACTCCAAGCATGAAAACTTTTGCATGTTAAAAACTTAAACCCTAAGTTGCGAATTGGTAGGGCTTGGGAGGGCCCGAGTTAAGCTTAGTCTTAATAATCCATTAGCCTGAGAGAAATTTTAGGTCGCGACACTGTGTATCCTACGTTAAACAGTTCTAGATCAAGGAAAAGTCATGTCTAGCATTTTATAGTCTGCCTTGATGGTTATTACATAGTATCCATACTACATGCTTCGTAGACGTAGAAAATGTTTGTCGAATAATTCATAAGGGCCGTGCAATTTCCAATAGCAATTGAAAATTAGTGTGCTATTGGAAGAGAGTACTTTTTGTTCTCATTTAAAACGAAATTATTACCTTGTTTCCGCAAACACAAACACACCGGTTAAAACTGATACACCATCGAATTCAGTAAAAAAACTGCACCAAAGAATAACATACCAGTAGCGAGTCATACCATTAGATAGATTTCACATGACCACCTTATAAGTGCTATTGAATGCAAGAAACTAACTTGATTGACGACGTGGTCAGTGACCCCATATTATCATGCCCCCTCTTTGGAGCAATGGAACCAAATTCATTGAAAAAGAGAAGGCAAGGTGTTGCAGCTGCTACCTTCGAGAATATATCCAAACCGGTATTTTTCTAATTGCCGTTAGCCTCAAATATTCAAAATCTCTCCATTTTGCTGACAAAATCAATGCCATCAATGTGCATAATAGAAAATCCAGTAGACATTTCATCACCAATTTCAAATTTCTAGTAGAGAAAAGCTTCAAATATTTTACATCTTAATCTCTCTCTTAATCAAAAGGTCATAGAGGATCCTCTCATTCATGCATGAGGAAACTCATCAACCGTTTTAATTTGGCCACTTCAATGGTTATGGGAGGATCCTCATTGCTGTTGTTGACAATAATTTAATTAGAACACCTTGGCTGCAGCGGGAGGATCCTCATTGCTACTGCTAGTTATCCTATTTCAACTGCTAGCATACATGAAGGGACCTCCATTAAATGCATACAAATGCAACAGAAGAAAGCACAAAATTGTGAAATATCTAAAAATAACAAAGTTTAATACAGGATTGCACAATGGAATTTAATCAACATCAGTGAAGTTGAAAAGAAGCCTCCTACAGCTTGCTCAGAAATACCAATATACTTATTCAACAACTCAGCCCTTCTACTGATATGGATCCAAGAGAACAAGCTACTGCTGCAGAACTAGCAATGTTTGTCTTGCCAAAGCCCAGACGTCCATGTAAATGAACATTTGACCATGCCTTAGAGGAGCTTGAGCAAAAACATTTCATCAGCAAATGTAAGAATGACAGACATGAAGATTAAAATGGTTTGTTTAACAAGTCAACAAAAACCACATTTTAGCTTAGAGAGATAGAGAGAGATGAGGAAAGGTGTAATGAGTCACCAGAAAGAATAAACAAAAGCTACAGCTCAGACACAACCAATGCAGTTATACAAGCTTTCTTGAACAAAATCCATGCAAAGTCTCGCTCACTCACAAGAATGCATCAGGAAACAATGGTAGGTAGTTAAGCCCCACAATCTCAGGTAGTCCCATCATCTCATTGAATATTCTGCAGAGCCTGAGCATAAGCTTCCTTCACTAGATTGTCAATCTGCAAAAAGAGGTTTTGATAGCTTACCGTCAAAAGATGACTTTGACGTTACACGAAAAGTAAAGCACTTAATGGAAAACAGACACATGGGAACATACTACATATATTAGTATTGCTCGTCCGTATAGTCGATCAGGAAAGACACTCATAAAACAATAATAGGATCCTGGCACATGTTGAGTATGAGGAACAACTCCTTTTTCTAACAACCCCTTCAACTCATGTCAAAGAACTTCTCTTCCACATTTTCCTATCCGGCACAAAGTTGCTCTTTCCTAGCACCAGAAATTGCACAATGCACAATTCAATGCAACTGAACCTAGCCTTCAACGACATGGTGGCTTGACCATATCGACAAGTTTACTCCAATAACAATTGTCTCCTAGCGCAAATTTCACGCATAAATGGCTAAATACTACAATGGAGAAAGATACTTCACAAATCACACCGTGACTCAAGACTTGAGGCTTCTCAACTTCAGTTCAGAAGTGACTAGAAAAGCACCACTAACTAAATCACTTATACTGCATAACAGTTATCAACAATTCACTCTTCCGCAAACCAGGCATTGATTCCTTTATTTCACTCCTCGCAAATCATGGTTGTTCTTGAGTGAAATTAAAAAAACACTCCATAAGGTGAGACAAGTACTCTCAACCGCCTCTAACTTGCAACAAAACCTAGCATTTGTTAGCATCTTTAGTGTGCTTACTATCTAAAAGTTCCCTTCCATTTTATCCGTTTTTTACTAAGCAAGTTAGGTGCTGTGAAGCATGTCAAACCCGACATTATAACAGGATGAACGAATAAAATAGGTGGTTCCAGAACAAAGATGAAAGGTTAGCTAAAGGAAAACTCACAAAACAGGACGCAGCAACATTTAAGTTTCATCTCCAACATATTGAAAGAAAGAAGAAGGACCGTCTACTTAAGCTGCCTCACTAATCCTAGGGACTTACTTTCATCGACTGTCTTTGCCAATCATATGATACATACCTTATCCGTCTCTGTTGAACATCAGGCAATCATGGACGTGGAGTTCACAAGATTTTGGCACACCCAACACGCTCTCTAGTGACTCACACCGACAGAACTCCAAACTTTTCAGATTATGTAAATTAGACAAATCAAATTCGTTTAAGCTTTTGATGGAATTGCAATCCCAAATCTCCAATGTCCGCAATGATTTCAATTCTCCCAAACCCTGAATCTTAGTTAGCCGAGGCAACTGTGACAAAGATAAATGCTGGATCTCCTTCAAACCAGGCAGAATGGTCAGCGTCTCGAGCAATGGACAGTCGGACATCCTCAATTCATTGAATTTCGGTAGCTTTCCAAGAACCTCAAATCGAATCTCTCCTAGCGTATATCTTCCAATATCCAGTCTAGACAAATTCTCCAAGTTGGAAAAGAGTGACCAATCAATCGGTGACTGGACATCCTCTAAATCCAATTCTCGAAGGCTGGATGGAAGCCTGATAAGAGATCGGGAGTCGGCACATCTTACCCAGAGGCTTTGTAGTTGAGAGAGGGAACTGAAATCGGTTGGAGGCAAGGCCAATTTTTCAACGCAGAGGGTCAATTGCCTCAGAGCACATAATCTCCCGAGCCCCTCTATTTTGGCTTCTTGCACTAATGTTCCGATTATAGAAAGCTCAACTAAATTGGTTAAATTTGAGAAGTCAGGGATATTGGTCAGCGACTTCGATGATAAGCGTAACACCGTCACACTCTTTGGAAGCTCCGGCAGCCATTGAATTGAATGACAATTCCATAAATTAAGTGTTTGGAGATTTGTAAGCTGATTGATGGTTGTAGGCAATTCAGTAAAGCAGCCAAAGGATAAGTTTAGAATTTTCAACGAGGATAGTGCCCCAATTTCACTTGGAATTTCCCCTCCTAGATAATAACATTGGGCATGTAACTCTTCCAAATTTTCCAACATTCCTATGGTTTTCGGAAGTTCACTTATAAGGCTACCATTCAGATCTAGTACCTCAACTTTTTGAGATTTCCAATACAATCAGGTAAAATCCTGATTTTTGAATCACTTAGATCCAACTTTACCAATAATTGGAGCCTCCCAATCAAGGCTGGTACCTTTTCTAATTTCCCTCTTGCGATCATAAAAAATTTCAACCTTTCTAGGTTTCCAATGGAATAAGGTAATTCTCTAATTCTTGTCCTATTGATATTTAGCTCAAGCAGCGACTCCAATTGTCCAATAGAGTCGGGAAGCTTTTGAAGTTCATGGCATGTTAAGATTAGATGCTTCAGCTTCACTAAATTACCAATCGAGTGAGGCAACACTGAGAGTTTCTGAGAATATATTCTTAGCTCTGTTAAAGATTGTAGACCGCCAATGGACTCTGGTAGTGACTCAATAGCTGTATATTCTATTTTTAGCTGATCAAGATGATGTAGATTACCGATGGACTCGTCAATCATACTTAATTTGGTGCATCTCATAAGAATCAATATCTCCAGTTCCAAGATTGTAGAGAACGGGGGCGTCTTTGTAAGGGACGAACAATCCACGAGTTTTAGGACCTTCAACTGTTTTGCTACCTATAAAGCAATTGAGTTGAAACTCAGAAAAGAGGACTCAGAAAAGAGGAAGAGTAAATGTAATGCAAAATTATGTCGTGAGATCATACCATGATTTGACACCATCCTCCCCACTCGTCAGTAATATTATTCCCAAAAAGCTCAAGAACTGCTAGGTTCTTCATTCCTAAATTGGTAGCTCGGAATTCCATAGGGCAATTGCTCCAAGAGAGCCATCTTAACTCGGAGAAAAGATCCTCAAAGTCTCCTTCCAAGCTTCCACAGTTCATTTGAAGGAACCTAAGGTTGACCAACCTCGTAAATTCCGTACTTTTAAATCTGTATGTCGCACCAGGTTCAAACGTGCGAAGATCAAGCGCTATTATGTTCTCCACTATGTTCTCCGTTAACTGGAAGATCAAAATGGCAACCAATGAGTACTAAGTTAGATTTATAAGGTAATGCTGCTATTGAATAAACAAAAAACATTTAGAGGTAAAAATTACCTTCTTTCTCTGCACTACATGGAAGGCGTCCTTGGGTGACCATAATCTACTGGCCCTTAGAAGTGTGTTGCAACTTTCCGGGTGGACGATATCCCTTCCGAGGTCTCTAAGTTGGTCGTGCATCCATAATTTATCGTAGTCCCTGATCTTTATCAGTGACATACGTGTGAGGATCTTGACTTCAATTTCGGTGGGATACCCAAAAACTGCGTCCCGATATTTAATTGCAGTTATTTTCTCTTGGTTAATGAAGAAACATGCGATATCAAGAAAAATCTGTTGTTGACAAGAGTCCAAGGCCTCATAGCTTATCATCAACTTCTTCTTGACATCCTCATTCATCACTTTCTTTAACTTACATAGGACGTCTTCCCATGTTCTATGGCATTTTCCACGGAGTGTGGAACCTACGACATCAAGAGCCAACGGAAGTCGTCCAAGCACATTGACTAACTTATTTGAAATATCTATGTAATCAGCCGGAGGCTCGGCACATCCCAAGGCACGCTCACAGAAAAGTTTAAGAGCATTGTGTGAATTCATCTCTGGCATATCATAGAATGAAAATTGTCCGCTTCTAGAGGCTTGGACATTGTCATCCTCACCTTCCTTTACCAGGAATTCAATATTCCTTGTTGTTATGATGATTCTACTTCCTCCACCAAACCAATTGGGCTCGCCTGCAAGTCTCATGATTTGGTCCCGATTGTCGATGTCATCAAGAACAATGAGGACTTTCTTGCCATGAAACCTCGTCTTGATCATGTGAGCCCCTTCATCAATGAAGGAGAGGTTTATGCAGCTCAGATTGAGAATATCGGACAGCAATTTCTTTTGTAAGTTTATTATATCATGAGTCCGAACATCTTTAATAAAGCAGCAATGACCTTGAAATTGAGGGGAGATTTTCCTGAAGACAACATCGGCTAGCGTCGTCTTTCCGATGCCACCCATACCATGAATCACGATAAACCGTACATCCAAAGCTCCAAGATCTAACTTCTTCATAATGTCATCCATTGGGCCCTTAATTCCCACCAAATGATCATGCACGTCTGTCCGTCTTGTCCATAACAAACTAGAAACCTCTTTGACCATGAGATTTTTAAGTTCATCTAGGCTGCCACATACATAAGATGCAATCATCTCAAATTAAAAAACCAAATATATGGAAACCGCGCATGCATTACGTGGCACTGGAAGGTTATCATCAAGTTCAAAGTAATTTTCTTTTAAAGCAACCAACACAGAAAAAGTGATCATGTAGCTGTGAGCCATTTGAAAACAAAAAACCAGAAAACCATATTCTTTCAAGGGGAGGAGGCGGAGGAGGGACCTTCATCACAATTGAAAGCTACTACTATCAAGGTTCATTGTTCTAGTAAATGGCGGGAAAAGGTTATTTCATGACTGAGGGTCTAATTAGGCTTCATCTAGAAGTCGCTCCGACATATTGTCACCTAATAATTGCCGCGTGCAGTTGGGTTTCAACAAGTTGTGCACCTCGGTTTCATTCCTTTCCCTTCCATTTCAGGGGAAAATTACCAAATCATTCCCAAATCTATTCAATATATGCTAATTCAGTCCTAAAATTTTCAATTTTAATAATGTGGTCCTAAAACTTTACATGAAATTATAATATAGTCATTCTAACCAATTTCTTTCAGAAATGACTAATGTGGCAATCTACGTACGACGTCATTTTGAGTAAAATTGTTCACGTTAGTGTGTCACATAGGATGGCCAATGATTACTGGAGACCACATTAACAATTTCCCGCAACAATTGGCCAAAATGATTATATTGAAATTTCACACAAAGGTTTATAACTACATTAATAAAATTGAAATGTTTAAGAGTGAATTGGCTTCCATACAATAAATTTAAAATTGCTTCGATAATTATTCCTCCATTTCACTTTATACTTTTTTTCCAGTGGTTGGTTTCTTCTTGTCACACATAGCGAGACCTCTAGAGGTTTGCCTAGATATCAAGTCCTGGGTAAACCCGGTCCTAATCATCTATCTCCTCAAGCACTTGGGATGAGTTTGAAGGTGGCAAAAGAAAAAATCTCACTAAGCAGTTACCTTGAAGGAACAAGAATACTAGCTCAAAAGCATTTTTCTTAACGTACACGAAGATGAGGAATACTTTCTAGAATATATATCAACCTTAATTTGAGTTACCAACAAACATATCTCCAAATAAGTTACAACTAATTTGACGTTACCAATTCTTTATTGATAACAATAAACTATTGGGTACTTTAATCGACATAAATTGGTAAGTAACTCAAATTAGGGTTGGTAATTTAATAACAGAATTCGGAGCCTAATAACGTAACCTTACAAATAAAAGTTGGTGAATTATTAACAAATATTATTATAAAGATTGGTGATTTTGAAACAAATTTAAATAATGATAAGTGGCTCAAATAAGAATGAGTAACTTAAAATAGTTAGTTTTGACAAAATAAAAAACTTAGACTAGTTAGTAACTTACTTAGAGATTAGTTAATACGACACTTATATTAGAGTTAGTAATTTGGTACAAGACTTGGTAATTTTGAAATGTGAAGTAAACGATATGTTAAGTCGTACAAAAGTTGTACATCGGTAAATGATGTAATAAACTTAGTAAAAGACCCAAATAAAAGACGGTAAGTTAAAACAAGTTGGTAAAATAATTGAAAAAGAAGTTGGTGAAACACAAATTAAAATTGGTAATTTAAAATTGATAACTTTAAAATTTGCACGGCACGGGTTGGGCATGGTCGGTAATGGGCCTGCCCTTCCCCATTCTCGGATCCACCCGTTCTTCTTCCTCCATTGGCAATGATGTTGGCGGATATAGTGAGCAGAACAGAAACAGTAAGTATTAATGAAGAAGGATGTTGGTAAGCAGAGAGTAACGACTAGGGTTTGTAGAAAAACCACCACAAACTAGGGTAGAGAGTTGCTACATATCTCAAGGTAATTAGAATTGTCAAATTACTTATCCATTTTCTGGAGGTTCCTAGATTCGTCTAACCATAACTATAACTACTTAAGGCCAAAACATATGAACTCCTTAAGGCCAAAACCGAATCCACAACGATCGGTTCCTCAGCTAAAAGTATGGGAACGTCCTCGTCACTGGGTCAATCCCAAAGGGGGTCAGCTCCATCATTTCTTCCTCTTGGCCGTAAGTTTCCTGCGCACTTTTTCGTCTCCCTAGAGTACATCATACACTAACATGTTTGAACTAACTATAACCATTAATAGCTCGGAACACATAAAGAAGCTCCTTACTGAGCTCTCCTATTTTGGGCCGATCTTTCCTCAGCTTTCATTAGTATAACAAAAGGAAAAAAGATCTAATATCAAACTCAATCTAATTGTTTAGGCAAACATCATAGGCATGAGGTCGAGAAAATTGTACCAGAAGTCCTTAACTTTATGTACGGAATGCAATTGAAGTTAAGAAACTTGAATTTTTTTTATTTTTCACACATTAATGGTCATACTATTTTATCACGTCTTAGATCTTCATGGATATCTTGGTTTTTTTGCTATTGTAGATTAATTAATTAAGTTGATATACCTTAACACTAATTGTTATCAAAACTTTGTATTAAAAGTGAAAAGTCAATCTGTGCAAGAAACCTCGCCCTCTTCACGAAATTTATGGCTCCCTCATTGCGTCAAATCCAACCATACATTACAAAAGATTGCACAGCAGCAAACCGAATAATTATTCTTTAAGGAACAAGAAATTTAAAATTTAAAAACGAAAATAAAGTAAACGGAGAAGTTACAATACCCGTGATCTTTAAGATTCCTTCCTTTAATTCTGGCAACCTCCCTTAAAGCCTTCTTCCACTTCTTTGCTAAATCCTTCCTTGAGTCGCTCTTGTGCTTTCGGAGGGCTTTCCGATATAACTTGGTCTTAAGCTTGACATCATCCGCGTCCACGTCGTAGAAGATAGGGAAGATCACTTTCTCATCGTTGTCTCTCGATAACTCTATTATGCATGCTAGCTCACGGAGGCACCACTTACTTGAAGCATAGCCTTTGGAGAAAATCGGGATGTAAATTCTAGAGTCATTGATCGCTTGCAAGAGGCCGCCTTCGATCTCTTCGCCAAATCGGAGCTCTTCGTTGTCTTTGAAAGCACGGATCCCTGCGCGGATCATGTCATTGTAGAGACAATCAGCGATGGTTAAGCGAGTGTCGGATCCTCTGAAACTCAAAAACACCTCGTAACCCCTCCTCGATCCGTCATCACGGCTACTGCTTGCCGGAGCTGCCATCGTTGTCTCTTCTCCCTCCCTCTTTCTCTTCATTCTGGAAGGATGATGGAGAGATGAATCGCCGAATTGAGTCTACCCGGTGGCGTGGGAAGTCTCAGTCCGATCCTCGTAGCAACGTGATAAGCAACGGAGAGAGATCCGTCTCTCCAGCGGCTCGTTGACTTTCGCTGCATTTGCCCGCAAGTCACCAGCGGCCCGTTGACTTTCGCCGCATTTGCCCCGCAAGTCACCAGCGGTCCGTTGACTTTCGCCGCATAGACCTTCCTTCATAAGTATAAAAACCATCCAGACTGACAAAATAATTGATGAAAGTCTTCGAAGAGGAAAACGCGGAGAGAGAGAGAGAGAGAGCGATCTCTGCATCACTTTCCACCACACGTTTTATTTATCCTTCGAGCTATGAATGGGGTAGTGGGGACTGGGGACAATCGCTTCCACTTAAAAATATCTGCTTCGCCTATGATAATACCTATGTTTAATTATTTTTTTTTGGTCTAAATACCTATGTTAATTTACTTTTCGAGTGTTGGATGCTTTTTTTCCCCGATAACTGTTCTGTGGGCCTTTTTAGGCCAAATTTTGTGGGATTTCACCATAAGTATTGACAGCACAAATTCAATTTTGTTAGTGTATAGAAAGGTCGAGTTGTTCCTTAAATTAATTCAACTTTTGTTCTGGGGTCATTAGTTTTTTATGCATGTATAATGTTGAAGTCAACCCTTAAACAAAATATTGATATCGCATGATTTCAAGTTGTTGTACTTCTTTGCATTATGCATATTTGCATCAAGTCGGCTATGGGTACTCGTATTGAATTCCAAAATTGTGGAAATTTGAATGAAACTTTGATCAAAGATTTCAATCAAGCTAAGCTGGCTAAATTTGGGGATTTTGAGGAATACTTGGATTCTAAAGATCGCTCAGTGAAGCTTTCAAGGAAAATAAATTTGGAGATGAGGATAGAGATTGGCCGAGGGATCTTGCAAAGTGTGATTGGAGAAACAGAGCGAATTTCCTTGGATGCTCTTATTCTGGCAATGAATAAAGACCGTCACGAAGGCAGTAGCTTCGCGCCATTTTGGGAAGGGGATTTTCTTGCTCTAAATCAATCAGAGAGATCTTCTCTCCGGCCAGCTAAACGGAGGAATTCGTGGGATATTTTTCCATGAATGATAAGTTCACGGCTGAAGATAAAGGAAAGTGCGGCAATTGAGAGGCAAAATCGGTGAAACAGACATCAATAAAACAATAAAATCGTACTAAGGAGCTGATTGGAATGCACAAATGGGCTGGCCAAAATCGTGGAATGTCGTGAATCAAGGGAAGAAAAAAGGGAAACTTAAAAGATTTGCAAAGAAAGAGAGGTGTCTGGAGCCACTATGAAAGGGCACCTTCTGTCAAGAACAAGGGGAGAGGAGGAAGATCCAAGGGAGCTTGCAATAGAGAGAGATCAAAATACGTGAGAGACAAAGGTGTTCTTTTCGGTGACTCGCAGCAAATTCCTTTGTTCCAGTGAGCCTCGCATTAGCCTGATAGCGTCGTTCTTGCTGCTCATTGCTGCTGCGTCACTGCTGATTGCTGTTGTTTGTCGCTGTTTGTTACTGTTTGTTGCTGCGTCGCTGCTGTTCGTTGTTGTTTGCTGCTGTTCGCTATTGCTGCGTCCCTGCTGCTGCTGCTCGCTACCGTCCGTCATTTCTGTTCACTGTTTGTTGCTGTTTCGCTGTTTGCTGCCATTCGCTGCTGCTTAGCTGCTGTCCACTACTGTCCCGTCGCTTGCGCCTAGACTGGTCCGAAGTCTGCCGGCCTCGCCACCGTATTTGCAACAACGTTGAGTTTCTGGCCAAATCGTGCACTTGGTTTCCCTTTTTATTTTTGCAGGTCTTTTCGGTGCTGTTCTAGTTCAATCCCAGTAGCTCAAACGATTTTTGTTCTTATACAAAGTGGTTTCTTTGCCTCCTTGCTGAGTTCTCGCGGTTTCCTTGGCAGGTATGTGTATTCTGTTCTAGTTAATCGTGGTTAAACCTAATATTTTTCATGAATAGCAGGAAATTCTATCTAGGCGATCAGGGCTATCAATGGGTCGGGTCGGGTCGGGTTGGGTCGGGTACCAAGAAAACCCGACCCGACCTGAAACGTACAGGGTCGTGCTTGACCCGCCCCGCCCCTACCCGAGACCCTATTCAGCATTTACCCCAGGAGATGGATCGGGTAAGTGCTGGTGCCACATCGCCAAAATCTCACCAAATGCCACTTCAGTCTTTCTCAAGCAAGTGCAGAACCAAGAAAAAGAAAAAATACGACCGCCGCCGTGTTGTACACTGCTGCAGCGAGCTATGGGGACGAGAACATAGTGAAGCTCCTGCTGCAGAAAGGAGCCAACAAAGACGTCCACAAAAAGTACAGCAAGATCGCCTACGACCTTGCGGCAAAGCACGACCACATGAAGCTCTTTGATGCCCTAAAGTTTGAAGACAATTGTGCACGGCGGTGAGGAAAGGAGAAGCGCGGTAGATCCACCTGTAAGAATTATACTCGAAGTTTGAGCTTGAGTTTTGCTTATCCTTTAACTCTAGGATAGCGTTTGTATTTATAGAGTTTTTCTTCTAACTGTTACAGCAATTACATGAGATAAGAATGGACTAATTCAAACTATTTTGAATTTTGAATTAGTCCGTTACAGAAGTAACTAGAGTAATAACTACATCCGTTACAGTAATAACTATAGTAATAACTAATTGAGATAAGAATGAACTAATTCAAAATATTTTGAATTTGAACGAGTCATGCATTGTTATCCTTAACAGGCCCCCGCAAGTTGAAGGTGGTCTTCTGGATGACCTTCAACTTGGATCTGAGCATATCATGACGACACCTTGTAAGAGGCTTGGTGAAGATATCCGCTATTTGGTCACGTGTGGATATGAAGCGAACCTCAAGTTTGCGTTGTGACACTAAATGGCGGACGAAGTGAAAGTCTACATCGATATGCTTTGTTCTAGCATGAAAAAGTGGATTAACCGTAAGATACGTTGCCCCTAGGTTGTCGCACCAAAGGATAGGAGGTTTTGATTGAGAGATGCCCAATTCTTGTAACAGTGATTGCAACCATACCACTTCTGCCGTGGCGTTTGCCAATGCCCGATACTCAGATTCGGTTGAGGAATGTGCAATGGTATGCTGCTTTTTGGCTGACCAAGAAATTAGATTTTGACCCATATAAATTCCATAACCTCCTGTTGAGCGCCTATCAGTGGGACAACCGGCCCAGTCTGCATCACTGTATGCGTGGAGTTCTGTGGTGGAGTGGGAACTGATGAACAATCCATGCGAAACGGTTTCCTTTAAGTAGCGTAGGATCCGCTTTACCGCACTCCAGTCGTCTTCTGTTGGTTCTTTCAAGAACTGGCAGATTTTGTTTACCGCATAAGAGATATCTGGTCGAGTTAGAGTGACATACTAAAGAGCTCCTACTGTACTCCTATACAAAGTAGCATCTTCAAGTGGCTTACCCTGATTAATTAAATTGGTATTTGTAGCCATGGGCGTGTGAACCGGTTTAACACCGTCTATTCTGGTTCGGTGGAGGAGATCTATAACATACTTCTATTGTGACAGGAGGAGCCCTGATGGATGTTTGATCACCTCAATTCCCAGGAAATAATTAAGCTCGCCCAAGTCCCTTATAGAGAACTCCTTGTTTAAGCAGTTGATAGTGTCTTGAATAAATGCCGCGTTGGACCCTGTACTAACAATGTCATCAACATTGATGAGCATGTAAATGGAGAAATTGGGCCGATGTAGTATAAAGAGGGAAGTATCGGTTTTTGATCTAATAAATCCCAGTGATTCTAAAAAGATGCTCAACCGATGGAACCAAGCTCGCGGTGCTTGTTTCAATCCGTATAAGGATTTTTGTAGCTTGCATCTATGGTTTGGCCTTTCTTTATCAATGAAGCCCTGGGGCTGAGCCATGTAGACTTCTTCAGTCAAGTTACCATTTAAAAATGCATTGCTAACATCCAACTGCCGGAGTTTCCAATTCTTTGTCACAGCTAATGAAATAACTGCACGGACGGTGGTTGCTTTAACAACGGGACTAAACTTTTCTGTGTAGTCGATACCTTCCTGCTGATTGTAGCCCTTGGCCACGAGGCGGGCTTTGTATCGATCTATCGAACCATCTGCACGTGTCTTGACTCTATAAACCCATTTGGAGCCCACGACATTTGCTTTGGGATTCGGTGGAACAAAAACCCATGTTCCATTATGCAACAAAGCATTGAATTCTTGAAGCATCGCATCCCTCCATTTTTCATCTTTATTAGCTTCGGTGAAACATCATGGCTCTTCCTTAGAGATTATTTCAATCAAGTTCATATCTGGCAATGGATATTTAGTGCTGGGCCTCGGGTTTTTACGTAGCTGCATTGAATGGGTTCTTGATTTTTGATAAACCGGTTGTGGAGGTATCACAACAGCTTGTTGTGAGGAGGCATCTGAAAGAGCCTCATTAGAACCTGCACCAGCATTAGACGGACTAGAAACCAACGTGTTAGATGTTGAAGCAATATTAGTATTTGATAATGTCGGTGATGGTTCTTCAAAGGTGGGTGGAGAAGTGGTAGAGGGTGGGGTAGGAGGTAGAATATTACCATTAACACCATGGTTTGCCTGGGAGGACATACCAGCTATGGAGATCGTCAACCAAGGATGTGATGGTGAGGGTATTTTACAAGGGTGGGAACCAAGTGTGGCGAATGGAAAAATATTTTCAATAAAATGAGCATGTCTTGCAATATACATACGTCTAGTTTTGTAATCTAAACAACGATAACCAACATGCAATGGACTATATCCTAAGAATACACATTGAGTAGAACGGAGTGAAAACTTATGTGAATTGTATGGCCTTAATAAAGGGAAAACAGCACAACCAAATATTTTTAAAAACTTGTAATTTGGTTCTTGATGAAAAAGTGTTTGAAAAGGTGAGATATTGTTTAAGAGTGGTGTAGGTAATTTGTTAATAAGGTAAATTGTAGTTTCAAAAGCATAAGGCCAATACTAAAGTGGGAGAGATGCATGTGCCAATAATGTAAGGCCGGTATCAACAATATGGCGAATTTTTTGCTCAGTTGCTCCGTTCTGCTCGTGAGTGTGTGGACAAGCTACACGATGGAGAATTCCATGGTTTGATAAAAAAATTATTTAGGGTTCTGTATTCCCCACCCCAATCAGACTGGATGGCTTTGATGGATTTTTCAAATTGTTTCTCAGCCATGATTTTGAACTTTTTGAAAATGGAAGGAACCATAGATCGATTTTGAATAGGATAGTACCAGGTATATTTGGAAAAATCATCAACAAATAGAACAAAATACTTATAACCGGAAACAGAATTAATTGGAGCCGGTCCCCATACATCAGTAAAAATTAAATCGAGAGGTGCTTTACTAATACTATGAGTGGGGGGTAAGGGTGTTTTATGAGATTTGCCTAACAAACAGGAAGCACATTTGCTGAAATCAAATGTAGAACATGGCAAATTGTTTGAACGAATCAAAGAGCGAACTTTGCTTTGTTGGGGATGACCCATTCGAGCGTGCCAGGTAGTGACAGTGGCGGAAGTATCAAGTGAAATTGTGTTGGCAGATGGAGATGTGGTATAAAGACCCGGCAGCCGATATAGTCCATCCTTAAGCGAACCTTGGAGTAGTGGTGTTTTGGTCTGCAAATCCTTCACAACAAAGTGAAATGGATGAAATTCAAAGAAGCAATTGTTATCTCGTGTAAAATTATGGACAGAAAGCAAATTACGTGTAATGGCAGGGACATGAAGGATATTTGAGAAATGGAAAGATTTGTTAATAGGGGTTTTGAGAGTGGTAGAACCGACATTAACAATGTCTAAACCTGGTCCATTACCTACACGAAGAGATTCATTACCGTTATGTGGTATAGAGATCTGCAGGTTTGTGATGTCAGGCGTCACATGGTGAGTAGCTGCAGTATCCGGAAACCAGTCTTGCTACGATGGAGAAGGAAGAATCCCAACCATATTAGCAGTAGGCTGAGGTGCACCGTTGTTAGACTGCAAGGACCTGAAATAACATCTTGCAGCCGTATGGTTATATTTCTGACAAATTTGGCATCGGTCTTTTCTGTTTTTAGATCGATTGCCTGAGCTTCCATAATTGCGCTGGTTGCCTTGCCAGCGGTATTGAGGGTTTTGGGTGGTAGATGGTTGGAAATTGGAAATCGATTGAGGTTGATTAGTAGGGGTGGATGATGGAGGGGTGTAAGTGGTAATATTTGCCTCTATAGGTACCGTAGCAGATTTCATTCGAAGCTCATGATTGAGGAGCAATCGATGGAGTTCAAGAAAGGTTATCGGATCAGGTTTTGTAGCCAAGGCAGCAATAATGTCAGAAAAATCAGAACCAAGATTACGAAAGACAATGGCATTTAATTCTTCATTCCCTAGAGGGTGATTGGCAGCAGCCAATTGATCCGAAATGTACTTTACCTCGCGAAGATAAGTTGAGACAAACTTGTCACCTTTGGATGTATTTTGGAGTTGCATATGAAGCTGAAGAATGCTTGTATGTGATAGAGATCCAAAAGCAATTTCTGGAGCCTTCCAGACATCGGCAGCAGTAGCTAATCCAACCACATAGGATAGGACATTAGGTGAAAGAGAAGATATCATCCAACTAAGAACAAGTTGGTCTTTTCGAATCCATTCATCATATGCAGGGATCGGTGTAGCAGTAGTGGAGCCTGTGGGGGTGATGGTTGGAGGAGGACATATAATGCTGCCGTCAAGATATCCCATTAAGGACTGGCTACGAAGCAATGAAAACAACTGGGTTTTCCACAATAGAAAGTTATCACCAGAAAGTTTGAGGCTAAGGTGGTGTTGCACAGCCGGAGTGGATGTGGGAGATGACATCGTGAATAGAAGAGGTCGAAAAAAAAATGGAAGAGAAAGAAGAAATAGCAGAGGTGTTTCCAAGGATCCTACTGGTCGTCTGATACCATGTAAGAATTATACTCAAAGTTTGAGCTTGAGTTTTGCTTATCCTTTAACTCTAGGATAGCGTTTGTATTTATAGAGTTTTTCTTCTAACTGTTACAGCAATTACATGAGATAAGAATGGACTAATTCAAAATATTTTCAATTTTGAATTAGTCCGTTACAGAAGTAACTAGAGTAATAACTACATCTGTTACAGTAATAACTATAGTAATAACTAATTGAGATAAGAATGAACTAATTCAAAATATTTTGAATTTGAACGAGTCATGCATTGTTATCCTTAACACCACCGACTTCTCGAGAGCGGGGCCGCGATCAACTGCCGTGACCAACATGGGTTGATAGCGCTACACCGCGCCTCGTTCAAGGGGCACACTGAGGCTGTCAAGGCTCTGCTCGAGAAGGGAATTGGCATATACGCAAAGGACGCAGATGGATACACCACCTTGCACTGTGCGACCGAATCGGGACACACGGAGGCCACGGAGTTACTAGTGAAGAAAGGAGCCGATGCGGAGTGAACAACCAACAAGGGATCTCGAGGATACTCGAGCACGACAGTAGGGGTGGGCGTAGCAGGGGTGGCCGGAGGGGGGGTGGCCGAAGAGGAGAAGGGAGAGGGAGAGAGAGAGGGTGGGGTTCTGTCTAGATCTAGGTTTTGTCACGTAGAGAAAGAGAGAAGAGAGGGAGAGAAAGGGAGAGAGAATAATGGGTCAATGGGTCAGGCCCGACCCTATCCTACCCTAATTCTAATAATACCCATACCTAAAAGCTCTACCCGAAAAGATTAAGGCTCAACCCTAAAATACCCAAAATTTTAGGGCCAAGCAGGGTCGTCGCGAATCGGGCTGGGCCGACTCGGGTTTTTTTGACACTCCTATAGGCGATGATGGCTCTAATGGATCAATGGTTTTGAATCTTTGATACCAATGCATTGAAGTTGCATTTGATTGTCCGGATTATTTGATCAAAATAAAATAAGATAAATGTGATGGAATATGATAAGCCATTGAGATTCTTTACATTTAAAGAGATAACTTTTACATTTTAAATTTTCTCCTTAAGAAGTTGACACCAGATCTCTGCCCCCATTGGTGAAGTCCAGATTTATTCTCTGTTAATCATTTTTTACTTTTTCTTTTCCATTGCCCAATTTGCCCCTGACAATATTCTCTCTCCTCTCTTAGAAAAAAAGCACTCTCTCTCTCTCTCTAACCCGTGAACAGTGACACGAAGCGCAGACCCATGAATAGACATGGCGTCTCCACCACACGTCGGCCCACCACTGCAGTAGCTCGCCCGCTCGTTGCCACCACCTCGTCCTTGCCCTCGTCGTCAAGTCCAGAATTGAGCCACCGGATGCCACTCCGAGACCCACACTACTGCAGTCTATGAGTCGTGAGTCGGATCCAATCTCGCCGAGCCCAGATCCGGTATCGTCGGCTTCGGGCGACTCCGATCTGGTGTTGCTCGTGGCTGCGAACCGACGGCCCCCGCGAGCAAGGTTGCCTCAAGGAGAGAGCCGGGGACAGAGATGGCGCCTTGGCCGACGGGATTCGAAACGATCGGCGCAGGGGATGGCCGGGGGCCTCGACGGTGAGGGGGGATGGCGTGGGGAGGGGAGACGATGGCGACGGCGACGGCGACGCAGCGGCGAGGTGGCAGAGGCTTGTTTTTATGGAAATTCATCAAAAAGTGAGGGCAGTTGGGTCATTTAATAGGGTAACTGCACCTTGTGCACGGCAGCATAACACTCGGTTTGTTATCCATTAGGCATAGAAATTACCATAAAAACATTTGCCAAATCAGACATGAAAAATATGACCTGAAAGTTTAAAGTTAAAATTTACTTTAATAAAAGGTATTATAAAAATTTTAGAAAAAAAAGTTTGAATATCGCTAGCTCCTTTGCAAATTGGATTCTATTTTCATTTTCGAACATGTGAATTTCTTTTTTCGGTATCATATCTCTAAAGGACATTTTAATTCGACCTCAATAAACTCGAGACTATCTCACCTTGTTCCTTGTATAAAAATTATATTTGCAATCTTCATTTGCTTGATAGCTTGTCACTTACATTTCAGGCTGCTATTAGTGGGCTCCAAAATCAACCTATTAGACAATGCATGAAGTTTAACTTGTATGTATGTCAATACAAGTGTAGAATTCGTAAATTAACCGAGTCGATTTCCAGTGCAATTTCGTACGGGGCCGCATTAAGTAATGACCCATGATTTTGACTCCAAACCATATTGTATGGTCACAGAAACTGAGAGGGAAGAGGCTCACTAATCAATTGGAATTTTGTTGACCACAGATTATTTTTTAATTCAAACTATGCGATTCAATCATTGCGTGAATCACGGGATCCCAATCGAGACGCTTTTTCCTAGTGCCTTCCCATTTAGACACATAGAATTATTCTAAAAAAAATTGATGATTTAAGTGGTATGATTCAAAAGAGAGGATTTTAATTGGCGCGTGTTAGCTGAAGCTCCATGCAAGGTCCAATCGGACTCGATTTCGATTTGGTCTTCCCTTCTTTTTTTGGGACGTAATTTGGTCTTCCCACCGTTCGTGGAAATAAACGGAGGCTTTTCATGGTAAGTATGCATAAATTGCGGGAAAATGGGGACAAAATCTTCTAATTAATCTCCTATTTGTGCTCTTCGTAGATGTTTGCACTAATCGAACCAAGTGTATATAAAATATACAAGCAAAAGGTTGCATGGCTTTTACACAAGTAATGGCAAAAATCCACAGTTCTCACTTTAATTTTGCGATGCGGTTAGTTTCCTCCATTACGATAGAGGTAAAATGAGTCTATACAATCACGCCAAAATACGTGAATCCCGCCTTTAGAACTCCATGACGATGACACATCAATTATGAGGTAGCTATATCTTGAAGTGGATCGATTCCATTATGGGGCGCACGTAATAAGTAGCATAATCATCTCTGATTGGAAGATACAAATCACATTGCAATTGCATATCTGTAGTCAAGGGAAAAGGAAAAGGAAAGAAAGAAAGGGGGAACATGCTGAAAGGCATTCAAAGACTAAGCCTATCTAAAACCGTGGATGCAAATCTATTTGGCATGTTAGCGGAACAATGAATATGAACCATAATTCATCTTTGCTTGAAATTAAAATGAGAGAGAGAGAGAGAGAGAGAGAGAGAGAGAGAGAGAGAGAGAGAGAGAGAGAGAGAGAGAGAGAGAGTGAGTGAGTAGGCTTGGCTCCTGGTACGCCACCAACATAATGGGCCATGGCCAACCAAAGATGAAAGGTTGGAACATGCTTGTGGCATACAGAGAGCTAGGCATAGCCCGACCACATCAGACTCTTATCAACTTCATCTTGAGCGTCTCTTCACGAGGGAAATGATACCAAGTTTCTCTTCTAGGGTTTCTCACTCAACAAAATCTGCCAACTTCTAAGCCCAAACATTATAAAACAAGGATCACTTCACTCTATTTATCTAGGTAAGACAATATCGCAGGTTTTTTTCTATTTTGTTTTACTAACTCATCATCAAATCTTCCGAAAACCGTTAAAACGTGGTTTATCTCTATTAGCAGGACCTCCTATGATTCCTCTCTTAAGCCATTTATCCTCCTTGGTTCTTATCTGTGAACCATCCCCCTACTGCCCACAGCACTTGGGGTGAGATGGAGTCTCTTCCTAGAATCAAACTTTGCCAACCCCATGACGGGCGTTGTCCCTTTTCCGCATGCCAGAAATCTCTATGAGGAAAATAAAGGCCCTTAAATAGAATGCTCCAGAGAGAGTTTGGACTGTTACTCAGACGCCAAGCTTGCTTTCCTAACATTGCTTTATTGAAGGAGAGCAGATCTCTAAATCCCAGGCCACCCTTATCCTTTCTTGTCTTCAGAATATCCCATCTCTTCCAGTGAATTCCGGCTTTGGTCTCATTGGTTTCCCACCAGAATGAAGCAATTTTCTATTCAATAGCCTTACAAAGAGAAATCAGGATCTTAAAAACAGACATGGCATATTGTGATAATGCTTGAACCACCGCTTTAAGCAAAACTTCTTTACCATCTTTTGACATTAGTTTTTCCTTCCACCCTTCCAGTTTGGAATTGACTCGTCCTAAAATCCAAGCAAACATTTGTTTTTTCGATACTCCCCAATTCGAAGGAATTCCAAGATATTTGCCAGTTTTGTCAATAATAGGAACTCTCAATTCGCTTGCCATATTGTCTTTCAGAGTTTAGGGGCAATCACTACCAAAGAAAATCCCCGATTTGTTTAAGTTTATAGCTTGTCCATATGCTAGGCAATATTGATTCAGGATAGATGCCAAATTCTGACACTCTAGAATTGTACCATTCAAGAAGAATATTGAGTCATCCGCAAAGAGTAAATAAGAAAGGGTGGGACACCACCTGTTCAGTTTAATCCCTGTGATACTTCCATTGTCCACAGCTGTCTTCATTAATGAGGACAGTACATTTGCCACCAGAATGAAAAGGTAGAGAGATAGGGGATCCCCTTGCCTAATCCCTCGAGAAGGTTTGAAGTAATGGAGAGGTTCTCCATTAAACTTAATGCTGAATGAAACTGTTGTGACACATTTCATAATCCATCCCACCCATTTCTCATCAAAGCCAATCTTGATTAGGCATGCCTCCAAGAAATCCCATTCCACTCAATCGTAGGCTTTCTTCATTTCTAACTTGAGAACCGCTTGAAATTTCTTTCTTCTCTTTCGAATTCTAATTTGATGCAACACCTCCTGGACAATAAAGATGTTATCCTGAATTTGCCTCCCGCCGACGAAAGCACTTTGTTCCACTGCAACAAGTTCTGGTAGAAGTGGTTTGAGTCTATTGGCCAGCACTTTTGAGATAATCTTGTAGTCAAAATTACATAAACTAATTGGGCAGTATTGATCTAGTCTCTCTGGGTTCGGGACTTTCGGGATAAGAGAGATGTGTGTTTTATTTAAATCTGGTGGCAGGGATCCAGTGTTGAAGAAATTCCTCACCTCCTTTAGAATATCCCATTTAATCTCTTCCCAATTCTGCTGATAAAACAAACCACTAAGGCCATTAGGCCCCAGTGCTTTTGCTGCGCCGAGCTAGAAAGTTGCATTCGTTACTTCTTCCAAGGTTGCCTCAGCCAACAAGAGGTGATTCATCTCTTCTGTCACCACCCGAGATACCTAATCCAGAACTGGGGAGAAATTTCGAGGGCCAATAGATTGATATAGATCTCGGAAAAAAAGTATAGTATGTTCTTTCAACTGGCACCGCTCAAATAGCCATGTATTCTCTAAATTCTGAAGCATAGAGATCCTATTCCTCTGTCGCCTCTGAATAGTAGTTGCATGAAAAAAAAATTGTGTTTCCATCTCCCCATTCAACTAATTAATTCTCGATCGTAACCCCCAATACATCTCTTCCTGCCTCCATAAATAATCAATATCTTCTTGCAGGTTTTTGATTCTCACTTTGTCAAAGGACCCCATGGTATTGTTTGTCAGCCACTGCAGTTCCTGTTCAGCAAGTTGATTTCCCTATGTCCATTCGTGAATTTCTTCTTACTCCATTTGGAAAGAGCAAAAGTTACCGCCTGCAACTTCCCGACTAAATCCTTTTCAAAGTGAGTGGGAGAGCTCCAAGTTTCTTTCACCACCTTTCTACATTCATCACTCTCAAGCCAGAAGGCTTCAAACTTGAATTCCTTTTTTCATTTTATAGGGTTAGCCCAAAGAGATAGAAGTATAGGACCGTGATCTGATCCTATTTCTGGGAGAGCATAAGCTTCCGCTTCAGGGAACATCAACCTCCATTCCATCGTACATACCACCCTGTCAAGTCGCTCTTTAACGTACTCGTCCCCTTCTCTATTATTGGCCCAAGTGAACGCACACCCTTTACTGCCAATGTCCATCAATGAACAGGCATCTAGACAATCCCGAAAAGCATTCATTCTATAGTTTTCAGCCAAGCGCTTTCCAACTTTTTCCCAGTAAAACTGCACCTCGTTAAAGTCACCCAAACACACCCAAGGTAGTACATTCATGGAACTTATATTTCGCAATTCCTCCCAAAGTTGTAGCCTTTTTTGGTACAAATAAGAAGCATGAACAAATGTAACTCTCATTTCCTTTCCACTAACCACCTCTTTACACCTCAAATTCACAAATTCCTCAGACGTTGAGTCTATTTCTAGTGAAATTCTTTCATCCCACAGAATAGCCAAGCCTTCCGCTGTGCCCACAGGATTAACTACAAAACAACTCTGAAAATGGAGTCTTCTCTTTATTCTCTGAATAACCTCAGCCTAATTTTTCGTTTCCATCAAAAAAACCACAGTGGGCCTAAAACGAGCCACTAAAGTTCTTAATTCTCGGACCGTCAAGGGTGTGCCCAACCCTTGACAGTTCCAGCATAGTATATTCATGGTTCACTTGGTGGCTTATTAGGGCTAGCCACCAAAGCCCATGCAGCGACTTCTTCAGTCGTACGAACAGGTGTTTCAAGAAGTTGAGTTTCATCCGGCCAAGTTGGGGTTTTAGGTAGTGAATTGTAAGGACTGAACCTCTTTTGTTTTTTGGTTGAGGGCTTGTAAGCAGAAGTGCCTTCTGAACTTGTTTGGGCAGGCTGAGAATTCAAGCCTTTCTCATGAGTAGGGCTTGTAAGCAGAAGTGCTCTTTTACCAGAATTATACATTGTTATCTCCTACGTGTAGTAGGGATCTGTCCTCATGTGATCTCTGTCACGCCCCGAACCCCAACGAGCTCGCGACATCCCGCTCCGGTCGAAATATTGCGACGTCCCAGGAACGTCGCCGACCCAACCCAAACATCAGAGCCACATGCGGAAGCGAATAACAAAACCCCGGACAAATAATGACGACAACGGAGTAGAACAACGTAACAATCCAAAGAACCACATATTCATACAACACCAAATATACAAACATCATATTACGACATAAATACGGACTAACATCCTCATCACCGTTTAAACAAAAGTTCAGGGGGTTTGGTTATCTTAACTTCACTATCGGATAACCCAAGTTATACAACCCCTAAAACACCCTAGGGAAAAACCTAAGGGTCGCCCTCTTCCATTCCTGCTTCTGAATTTCTGGCTTGAATCTCTAGAACTCACCTGCAGCTCCACTGGGCACCAACAGCAGCTCCCCAGACTCCCAAAAAGAAAAGGCGCACTTCCCAGGTTTAGGGCCGGGGGTCTGAAAGTTGCGGTTATACAACCGTGAGACGAATCTCAATAGGTGTACAACCCCAAACCCCACGTAGGCACTCACGTACCGCAGACGAAAACACACATAACACACAACGATCGGCCAAACTAACAATCACATGCGACCCTACCTGGAATCCATCACGCACGTTCCTGCACGTTAGAAAATAACACAGCCAACACATCACAGCAAGGAATCATAGACGCGCGCGTGCCTCAATTATAAGACAGAAACCACTTGGGCACGTCCCATACCGTGCCTAGCAATTTCTACCCCATAATTAAGCATCACCTCGCGCGATACAAACACACTTGCACGCTACTCACACCATGCGTCACTTTCCACAATCCTCTCGCTTGTCTTGCCAAATCCCACTCATTTTTTTACCTTTCCACCACTACCGCGCTCGCGTAAAACTCATCAGGCCAACGGTCTTCTGACCTCGTCAGGCATCGTCACCCCGTCGGGCCGGGCATCGTCACCTCGTCAGGGACGGCATCGTCCCGCGTAAACGTACACGCCTCAGGACGGAATCCTACACACACTTTCCTTCTACCGCGCCCGCGTAAAACGCATCAGGCCAACGGTCTTCTGACCACGTCAGGCATCGATACCCCGTCGGGCCGGGCATCGTCACCTCGTCAGGGACGGCATCGTCCCGCGTAAACGTACACGCCTCAGGACGGATCCTTTCCAACCAATCCTACATTTCCGTACCCTCGTTCCACTCAAACCACACTTACACATGGCCAGCAACACTCACGGTCATACACAACCTCACGCCTTACACACAATCCACCACGTATGGTCAAACATACACACCTCACACACATTTCACGATTACTCATTCTCGTCACACGAACACGCACACATAACCACACACTCTTGGTACACAAATTCATTGCACAATCACACTCCCATACTCACACACCTCACGGCCACACACACGAGGCACACGGCCAAGCCACATTCAGTCCGAAACACACACCAAACCAGCCAACCATCACGAGCCACACAACCACATACAAAGTGCCATTCAAGGCATAATTCTACCAATCAATCGCACAATTCAGTCACAATCAATCCACAACACCTCAGCCATCATCGAGCCTCCTAAACCTCGCAAATTTCCTTGCCAACTCAGTCTCCGATTCAGCCCACAACAACCACACAATCAGCCTTCAATTTAGTCCTAAAATAGCCACATAAACTATCCGAACTAAACCCTAAACATGCCCTACGATACCCGAACTCCTAAATGACATTTGGGGAAAATACTTACCCAAAAAGGCGAGACAGAACGGGGCTGGAACGGGCCGGGACAGCGGCAGCAGCGTCGCCGGTGACGTACGGACGGCGTGAACAGTACTTTTGTACGGACACCCGTACGGACAAGGCTGGGACGGTGGCCGGCGAGGTGCCGGTGACAGCCGCGCGTCCGTACTGTCCGCGTGAACAGTGATCCGTACTGACGGTGAACAGTACGCGTACGGACACTGTATGGACGGTGCTAGGCGGCGACGTATGGACGTGCTGGATGGCCGGGTGTCGACGGAACGGCGATCGAAGCTCCGGCGAAGCTTCGGCGGTACTGTTTGTAAAACAGAAAAATGAGAAAAGAGGGGAAAAAGGAGAGAGAGGGCTGATTCTGGACTATACCGGGCCGTGGTGGCTGCACGAGGTGGAAATGGTTCTTGGTGATGTTGGCTCGGCGGCGGCAAGACCAATTGGTCTTGTTCCGATGTGAAGTGCACTTAACTTGCGTAACCGTACACGCTAGAACCAGAAATGGAAGAAAAGGGAGAAGAATTTGGGGAAGCTCTCGGCAGAACAGAAAAATGAGAGAGAGAGAGAGAAGACTATCTGGTCAAATGGGTCAAATTTGGGTCTAAGTGGAGTCCAAGTGTCATTATCTAAGCCCATTGGACACTTTTGCCCTTGATCCAATGGACAAGATTTGATCAAATCCAATAATTTAGGGGTGAAATGGTCTTTTGTCCCTAACCATGGTTGACCAGACCTGGTTTAATCCCAATTAACCTTGGTTAACCCCAAAATTTTGACCAATTTTCGGAATTAAATAAAATGGTCTTAGGGGCATTTTCGTAATTTTCCGATCCCGAACCGAAATTCAAATTTTCGCACATACGTGTTCCATATGTGCCTGGCCAACATAATATGGCGTCGGAATCGCGAAATTCATCGCGCAAGCCCTCGAAAATCCACGTCAAAGTCTCGGGAATAAAATAATATTATTTTTCCAATTTTTGTCGAAATTCCAATTTTTGGCCAAAACCACTCTGAATGTGCGTGGCCACCCCAAAATGACCTTGGCCGCGAAAAATAACCTCAAACGGCCTCTGAATCCAGCCTCGGTGCCCACAGGGGCAAAACCGTAATTTTTCCGGCCTCGGACCGAAATCCATTTTTTTGCAGAAATGGGTGGCCCCAAGGTTGGCCAAGCCAAAAACGTCATCGGCCGTCCAAAATTGTCACTTTCAAAATTCTCGATTCCCGAGCCCGAATTCCAAGAAATGACTAAAATCGAACAATCGCGACTTTAGCTTATCTCTTGCTAACGGGTAGCTCATTGGGATTACGCGCTCTCGACCCGTGACCGACACTAAGTCAAATCACGTTTAAGTTTGCTCGAACCAAGGCGACCTCGATTGTCATATAATTGCGAGGGTCTGTCACTAGTGCCCTTTTGACACGATCAATCAAATAGATCGGTCTCGGTTGGCTCAAAACATTCCCTCGTCAATCGATATGGTCGAAGATCGAACCTAGGTCGAGTTCTTTGGTCGTGCGAACTCAATCCCGTAATAGCCCTACCCCTAAGGTTAGCATCCCGTGAATGCGCATTTCCGGGTGAGATCTCACTATAAGTGCATTGATCAAATTCATTTCCTAAATCCCGAGAAAAGGATCGAAAATTCAGACTGTTACAATCTCCCTATTGTATATTGGAATTAATACTGGGAGAGATGGGCTGAACATCTTCCATAACTGCATTTTGCCTTTGGTGCTCAGGAGTTTCAGGGATACTCTCTTCAATTTCTTCTACCATAGATTCCTTCTTGTAGAAAACTTTCCAAAAGGGACTGTGCCCTGGAGTTTCAGCTTTCAGCCAGCTTCCAAAACAACCTCCCAACTCTATCGTAAATTTTTCTTCATCGTAGGGAATGTCTTTGCAGTAATTAGCATAGTGTCCAATCTTCCCACACGAGTAACAAAAGAAAGGCAGCCTTTCGTATTTAAAATCAAGCCAGACCTTCCTGTTTTGGTGTCGCATCAATTGTCCAACTCTCAGTTCAGTATTCATGTCCATTTCTACTCTCGCTTTCCCAATTCTTTGAGCTGCAGGGCCTCGAGCATCTATTTTCACTTCTTGTACCTTCCCCATTGAGCTAGCAATTTTCTTTACCATACCTTCAAAATTCCATTCAAGAGGGAGTCCAAAAATTCTAACCCAAAAGGCACAGGTCTTGAACTCATAACAATGGAGAGGAGTATCCGGTTCCCAGGGTTTCAAGAGCAGTAAATGATTAGAAAAAGACCAAGGACCTCCTTCCAGCACTTGATTCTTTTCTCCTTCATTACAAAATGCAAAACTGAACTTGCCATTTTCGAGGGGTTTGACCTCCACATACTCATTCCTCCAAGCCTTCTTCATAGCTGTTTGGAGTGCTTGGAAATTTACGCTAGGGTTTTGGAAAAGTTGCCCGACAAGAGAGACCTGACATTCCATGATTTTTTCTTCTGAAAGTTCCTCATCTAGAATATTCATATCATTTTCATACATTAACTTACCTAGTTTATTGCAGAGATGTACCAAACGCTCAGCAGCACCTTCTTCCTCATCCATCATCAACGTTCTTTAGTAGCTCGAAACCTATTGAAAATGGGACACAAACGCCTGGAAGCATTCACCGGTAGTAGAGGTCAAAAGGTCCAGAAAGCCAAAAAATCGCAAAAGGAGCCAAGAAATTTGTGGAAGGCAACATAGGTGCGAGACAAAGCTGTGAGAATGGGAATGGATTTGTGGACAGGTGTCAAAGGTGGGTGACAAGGCTGAGAACCCAAGAGCCAAAGGCACGCAGATGCTTCAATGGTTGTGGGATAGGGAAGAAGCTGTAGAAGAGAATAAAGAGTTGAACCACAGATGCAAAGTGAACACTGGGAAACTTATTAAAGAGAGTAGAGAAAGCAGGAAATCGGGCTAAATCATGGTGGAAGGTTGGGACTTTTGGTAGGGTTTGGGTTAGGGTTTAAGGTATAGGAAGCCATAGCTACACAAAGCGGTAGAGAGGAGCTACACAAAGCGGTAGAGAGGAGTGCAATTCAGAGGTCTTCATTATTCCCTATGTTATCCTTCTTCAGCACCCTTTATTTTGCGGAAATTTTGATATTTTTGGAAATATTTACTAGGAAAATGATAATATTTTTTGATGTTTAACTAAAATATGAAATTGAGTTGAAAATTATTTTCCGTCGTTTGAAAAAGAAAACTTGATTTTATTTTTCTAAAAGGACATGCACTACTCGCGCGATATAAGTGATAACTAGCCATCGGGCTCCCGAGCTTGAGATTCTCGAGCCCAACCAAGGGGAAACTGAGCATAGGTGCTAGGACCCAGGCCCGGCTTTGATGGACCAATACCTACAGGCGAGAGCTAGGTACCTAGGCACGGCCGCCAAGAACCTTGGCACAGGCACGGCCGCTGGGCATAGGCGATGGGGCCCATGCATCCCTAAAGTATAATACATTAACTAGAGATGAACATTGAACAGAAATGAATAACTCTGGCAAATTGCAATGTCTTCTTCCCTAACTATGTTTGGTAATTTAAAATGGGAGGAAAGAACGAAAAGGAAACAAACTCTCTTTTGGAGATGATCATTAAAGGAAAATGATGTAAAGGAAAATTGAGTTAGTTGATTGTTCAAAATACCTCTCGCAAACCAAATTTTGTATACCTTTTTAGGATACCTGGCACTATATAAATAGTTTATGGATCAAACATAATTATATTAATTACTTTTCTTTCAATAGTAACCCAATGTTGACAATTTCAGGAACTGAACAAAGCAAATCAATCACTTAATTCTTTTAACTAAAGTAACGTTTTAGCACAAATCAAATACACGCAAATTGGGTGCAAAAAGACGCTATCTGACAAAATCGATTCTATAGACTCACTATCATCAACTGTCTTTGCCAACCAAATATTCGTCTCTCTCGAACTGGGAAGGACCACGAACATCACGTAGTCTCGGGCAATTCTGTATAATGACTCCACAAGATGATGGCACATCCGGCACGCTCTCCAGCAATCCACACCCATGCAATGACAACATTTTCAGATTATGTAAGTTAGACACATCAGTTTCGGTTAACCTTTTAATGGAATTGCAGGTTTCGATATTCAATTCCCGCAATGCTGTCAATTCTCCCAAACCCTGAATCTCAGTTAGCTGAGGCAATTCCATCACGTGCAAAGTGCGGATCTCCTTCAAGCATGACAGAGTAGGCAGCGTCTTGAGCATTGGACAATACCTCATACTCAATTCATTTAATTTCCTTAGTTTTCCAAGCACATCAAATCGAATCTCTCCTAGCCCACAACGGATGAGAATCAGTGTTGACAAATTCTCCAATTTGGAAAAGAGTGACCAATCAATCGGTAACTGGACATCGATTAAACTCAACTTTTGAAGGCTGGATGGAAGCCCTACAAGAAATCGAGGGTCAAAACAAGTTATTTGGAGTTCTTGTAGCTGAGAGAGGGAACTCAAATTGGTTGGAAGCAAGGTCCTATTTCTTAAATTTAGGGCCAACTCCCTCTATGTTGGGTTCTTGCTGTGGGCTTCCTCCGTCTAATACGCGGATATCAAGATCAACTAAATTGGTCAAGTTTGAGAGGTTGGGGATTGTGTTCATCAACTTCGATGAAAACTTTAACGATGTTAGACTATTAGGAAGCTTTGGCAACCATTGGATCCTATCGCAAAACCTTAAATCAAGTTTTTGGAGATTCGTAAGCTGAATGATGGTTGTCGGCAATCTACTAAGGTGGTTAAATGATAAGTCTAGAATTCCCAACAAGGATAATTCCCCAATTTCATTTGGAATTTCCCTGAAATCACACCAACTGTCACGCAATTCTTCCAAATTTTCCACCATTCCAATGGTTTTCGGAAGTTTGCTTATGCGGGTATAATCCAGATTTACTATCTTCAACTTTTTGAGATTTCCAATACAATCAGGTAAACTCATGATCCATGATTTTTGCAGATCCAACTCGAGTAATGATTGGAGACTTCCAATCGAGTCTGTTAGCTTTTCCAATTTGCATTTCATAATCCTTAAAACTTTCAACCTTTCAAGGTTTCCAATGGAATGAGGTAAAACCCTGATTTGTGAAACTTGGACATCTAGCTTAAGTAGTGACTCCAATTGTCCAATGGAGTCGGGAAGCTCTTGAAGCTTCGGACATAGCAAGATTAGATGCTTCACATTCGCTAAATTACCAATCGAGTGCGGTAGTTCTAAAAGTCTCTCAGATTCTACTCTTAGCTCTGTCAAAGATTTTAGACTGCCGATGGACTTAGGTAGTGACTCAATAGCTTCACACTCTATTTCTAGGTAATCAAGATGCTGTAGATTGCCAATGGACTCTCCAATCTTTGTTAGTCAAGTGCATCCTCTAAGAATCAATCTCTCAGTCCCAAGATTAAGGAGAACTCCGGCGTCTTTCTAAGGGATGGACAATTCTCAAGTTGTAAGACTTTCAACTGTTTTGCTACCTATAAAGAAGTTGAGTTGAAAACTCGTAAAAGAGGAAGAGCAAATGTAATGCAAAAGAATGTAGTGAGATTATACCATGATTTCACGCCATCCTCCCCAGTCTTCAGTAATGGTAACCCCAGAAAGCTTGAGAACCGCTAGGTTCTCCAACCCAAAGTTGGTAGCTTGGAATTTCGAAGGGCAATTGCTCCAAGAGAGCCACCTTAACTTGGAGAAAATACCCTTAAAGTCTCCTTCAAAGTTTCCATGGTCCAAATGAAGGAACCTGAGGTTGACCAACTGCTCAAATTCCATGTGTTTAAATATGTACGTCGAATCTGGTTCAGGTGTGCCAAGATTGAGTGCCACTGTGTTTTCATTTCCCTGGAAAATAAAAGTGGCAGCCAGTAAGTACATGTATTAATTTGACTTAGTGTTGGATTAAAAAGGTGACGATGTTAATGGATGGACAATAAAACATTTAAAGATAAATATTACATTTTTTCTCTGCACTACATGGAAGGCATCCTTGGGAGACCACAATCTACTACCCCTTAGATGAATTTTGCAGCTTTCTAGGTGGACAATATCCCTTCTGAGGTCTCTAAATTGGTCATGCATCCATAGTTTTTCATTGTCGACAATCCTTATCAAAGACATGCGTGCGAGGATCTTGACTTCAATGTCGGTGGGATACCCAAAAACTGCATCCCAATATTTAATTGCATTTGTTTTCTCTTGGTTGACGAAGAAACATGCAATATCAAGATAAATTTGTTGCTGCCGAGATTCCAATGCTTCATAGCTTATTATCAACTTCTTCTTAACATCCTCATTCATCACCTTCTTTAACTTCTATAGGACATTTTCCCATGTACTTGGGCATTTTCCACGGAGTGAGGAACCTATGACATCGAGAGCCAATGGAAGTCTTCCAACAACATTGATTAGCTCATATGAAAAATCCATGTAATCAAGTGGAGGCTTGGCACATCCCAAGGCACGCTCACAGAAAAGTTGAAGAGCATCATCAGGATCCATCTCCTGCATTTCATAGAATATAAAATTTCCATAATGTGAGGCTAGGACATTGTCATCCTCAACTTCAGTTACCAAGAAATCAATATTCCTTGTTCTAATGATGATTCTACTTCCCCCACCAAACCAGTTGGGCTCGCTTGCAAGTTTCATGATTTGGTTCAGGTTGTCGATGTCATCAAGTACGATGAGGACTTTCTTGTGATGGAACCTTGTCATTATATCTCAGCCCCTTCATCAAAGTTGGAGATGTTTATGCAACTGAGATTGAGAATGCCGGCTAACAGTTCCTTTTGTAAGGTTAATATATCATGACTTCGGACATCTTTGAGAAAGTAGCAATGGTCCTGAAACTGAGGGGAGATTTGCTTGAACACGACTTAGGCTAGTGATGTCTTTCTGATGCCACCCATACCATGAATCACAATGGACCGTACATCAGAAGCTCCTAGATGTAACTCCTTCATGATGTCATCCATTCGGTCCTTAATTCCCACCAAACGATTTGGCGTGTCTCTCCGTCTTGTCCACAACTTACTAGAAACCTCTTCCACCGTGAGATTTATGAGTTCATATAAGCTGCCACATACATGCAATCAATCTCAGATTGTGTTACATGGTCGAAAATCTTGTCAGTCATACCTACATAAGGTACTATAAGGTTCCAAATATTAGAAATTGTTCTATATGGCTCTGATTTTAAATTAGAAAACCTGCAGTCTTTTTTACCACTGTCCAGAATTAGTTCAGGGGAGCGGATGAAGGCCATAACCTATCGTAACTGCAAACTAGTTACATGGTTGTCGTTGCATCGTTCTTTTTTCTTTGTTATAAAAATTGGAGGCATACATTCCACTTTGGAAAATTCTAGTGTTTCATAGGGTGAAAAACGGTCAAACTATCTAGAACTGTCAAATGTTGTTGGTAAAAAATGCAACCAACTTGTTAATACGGTAGCTTATTGGTAGGTTGTCATTGGTTACTAGCATAACTTTTGTAGCAAATTGTCAATGTGCATTTCAATTTACTGTTTTGGAAAGTAAGTCAAATTTGGGCCGCTTAACATATTGGTAAGTCACCAACAATAGCAGTAACTTACTAATATGCATTTGAATTTATTAGCGTTTGAAAAATTAACCAAATTTGGGTTGGGGTAAGTTATCGATAGGATTGATGGTTTATGGACGATCAAAATTCAGCAGCAATTTATCAACATTTACTTGAATTAATGATGGTTTGGATTAGACAATTGTCAATATGTAACGATAGTAAATCCACCAGTAAATTACCAATATACATTCGAATTAAATTACTATGGTTAGTATATTGCGAACGACCAAAATATTTTTATTTAATATGGTTCAGCAAATTTACCAAATTTGGACTACTTGTTAGGTGGTGATTTCTAAACACGGTTGAGTATTTACAAACAGACAATTCGGTAAATTCCCAACATTCATATAAATTTTCTTTGGTTTGAGAAATTTACCAAATACTGGTAAGTACTAACAAAGTTAAATATTCACCTGCGATAAATTTAGTAGTATTTTACCTTACAATGATTTCAAAATTTTACTAAACTTAGGCTGCTTTTCCAGCGGTGATTTACGAATTAATGTTGAGTATTTTCTAAACTTAACTCGAATTGATTGCAAGCTTTTCTGCCACTCCAAGTTATAGCAGTACGTGTTGATGTTTAGAGTCAGAGAGAAAACAACGACAAAGTGTTTATGGTGGCTCAACCCTAATTAGGGTTGTATGATATGTATTTATAGGAGTGACTAATTACAGAAAGGGTACACATATAAACATAATTACATAAATACCCCATAATACATATAATTATACATTAATACTCCTCCTCAATCCGAAGTAGGTGTAACAACTGAGAGATTGGATCTTAACAACGCGTGACGCGGACTAGGTAGTCCCTTGGTGAAGATATCTGCCAATTGATCTGTTGTAGGCACGTAGCGAACATGGAGATCTCCGGAAGCAACCCGTTCTCGAACAAAATGGTAATCCAACTCAATGTGTTTGGTGCGAGCATGAAACACAGGGTTGATAGCAAGATAGGTGGCAGAGATGTTGTCACAATAAACGGTGAGAGGATTATAAAGGGGGACCCCAAGCTCACGAAGTAAATGACGAATCCAAATAGTCTCAGCAACACAGTGAGCGACAGCACGATACTCAGCCTCTGTACTAGAACGGGCCACGGTGGGTTGCTTCTTGGCACTCCATGAAACAAGATTGGTGCCTAGAAAAACACAAAACCCGGAGGTGGACCGTCTAGTATCGGAGCATCCAGCCCAATCTGCATCCGCATAAGCAGTCAAGGAAGTGGGAGAACCCCGCTCAATGAGCAAGCCATGGGTGGAGGTGCCAGCTAAATATCGGTATATACGTTTGACGGCCTGGAGATGAGGTAATCGTGGTTGATGCATGAATTGACTAACCAAATTAACAGCAAAACTAATATCTGGTCTGGTCATAGATACATACTGTAGAGCACCAGCCATTTGTCGATACAACGTCGGAGAAGCGAGAACCTCACCATCATTAGCAGACAATAGAGTCTTCGAGGCTAGAGGAGTAGATACAGGCTTGACCTTAACAAGGTCAAACTTGCGCAAAAGACTATCAACATACTTGGCTTGAGATAAAAGCGTACCGTCAGAGCGGTGATGAGCCCAATGCCTAGGAAATAGTGAAGTGGTCCAAGATCCTTCATAGCAAATTCCTGTGAGAGTCGAGTAATCAAAGACCGTAATAACTCAGGAGTATCACCGGTGACAAGGATATCATCAACATACAGCAGGAGATACACACGGCCCCGAGAAGAAGCATAGACGAATAATGAAGGATCGGCCTTACTCGCCATGAAGCCCAAAGATAATAAAAAACTGCTGAAGCGATGAAACCATGCACGTGGAGCTTGTTTTAAACCGTAGATGGCTTTCTGGAGACGGCACACATGATTCGGGAATTCAGGATGAGAGAAACCGGGAGGTTGGCGCATGTAAACTTCCTCACAAAGGATGCCGTGTAAGAAGGCATTCTTGACATCAAGTTGACCAATGGCCCATCCCGAGCAAATTGCAATAGAGAGAACAACCCGAATTGTAGTGGGTTTAACGACTGGGCTAAAAGTCTCGTCATAGTCCAGTCCAGCTTGCTGCTTAAATCCCTGTGCAACGAGGCGAGCTTTGAAGCGTTCCACAGTTCCATCAGATTTTTCCTTAATCTTAAAAACCCATTTACAACCGACTAAATTCTTAGAAGGATCAGGTGGTACAAGATCCCACGTGTGATTGGTGACCAAGGCATTAAATTCATCTGCCATGGCCGCTTTCCAACGAGGGTCAAGAATAGCCTTAGAATAGCAAGTCGGTGTCTCGTCATGAAAAGAATGAGAGAGATTAAAAATTTTCCTCTGTTTAGAAATTCCAGATTTGGCACGAGTCTGCATAGGATGAGTCGGAAGAGAGGAAATGGAAGTGGTAGAGCTGGATAGAGATGTAGAGGGGATTTGCGGGTCTGTTATGGGAGGAATTTTGTCGGGAGAGGAGTGAGGTTGAGACATAGTGACTGAGTTCGGAGAGAGGGGAGGTGGAGGTGAAAAAGAATTGGAAGTAGATTCGGTAGTTCGAGAGGAGGAGAGAGGCAAATTAGGAGGTTGGGCTTGAGAAGAAAAAAGAGGCGGATGAGAAATTTGAGGGCCAAAGGAAGTAGAAGGAAGAATAGATTGATTGGAGTAAACAAAAAGTGAAGAAGGTGATGTAGAACAGTGGGGTACGGGACTATGATTTGAAGATTTTGTTGAAAAGGGAAAATTCTCCTCATCAAACCGAACATGACGACTGATAAAAACACGACCACTTGACCGATCAAGGCAACGATAGCCTTTGTGATTTGACGCGTACCCAAGAAATACACATGGCATAGAATGAGGTGCCAGCTTATGAGAGACACGAGACGGAATAAAAGGATAACAAGCACACCCAAAAACCCGAAAGAACGAGTAATCAAACTTGAACCCAAATAAACAGTGGAAAGGAGAAATATTAGATATGACAGGAGTGGGAAGTCGATTAATGGTGTAAACAGCAGTGAGAAGAGCATCGACCCAATATGAAGAAGGCATATGAGCATGGATTAATAAGGTTCGAGACATTTCAACTAAGTGTCTGATTTTGCGTTCGGATAAACCATTTTGAGATGGGGTTTGTGGACAAGAAAAACGTTGAATAATACCATTTTCACGTAAGTATGTTTGAAACGCATTGCTGGTATATTCACCTCCCCCATCAGTTTGTAAAAATTTAATTTTGGCATTGCACAGATTTTCGATAAAACAACGAAAGCGATGAAAGTGTGTAGGCACTTCAGATTTATTTTTCATGGGAAATGCCCAAGTGAACCGAGAATAATCATCAATGAATAACACAAAATATTTGAAACCAGAATTAGAGAAAATTGGACTCGTCCATACATCAGAATGAATTACAACTAAAGGAAAAGATGCACGATGACTAACAGACTCAAAAGGCAATCGATGAGACTTGCCTACAAGACAGGACTCACATGATATCAACTTAGAACTAGAATTGCAAACACGACTCAAAACTTGTTTATTTGGATGGCCAAGACGAGCATGCCAGCGAGTGAGTGAAGCAGAGGAAGCCACGATAGGATGCGACTGAGATGACACCATTGAGTTGGAAATCGGATAAAGACCATGAGAAGAATCAGCTTGGAGGAGAACTTTCCCGGTTTGTTTGTCCTTCAAGGAAAAGGATGAACCATTAAAATCAATGGCACAAGAATTTTTATGGCAAAGTTGAGCAACGGAGAGAAGATTGCGAGCAAGATTAGGAACATGATAGACGGGAGATAATAATAAAGATCGAGAACCAGTATGTAAAAAGGCTTTACCGACTTGCTTAACAGGCAATAAACGACCATCACCAATCGAGACTTTTGTCAAATCGTAAAAAGGTCTAGGATTTAGGATGTTACCAATATCACTAGTCATGTGTGCCGACGCTCCACTGTCAAGATACCAAGATGAATCAGAGGTCTCACCAACCGAGAGAGCTGAGAACGAGTCCGACAGATCAGTAGTGGTAAAAGCATGGTTGAATCGTTGTCGACATTGTAGTGCAGTATGCCCAACTCCGTTACATATCTGACAAGTAAGATGAGGCCTAGATCCGAGAATACCTCCCGGTGTGAAAGGGGGAACATAGGGCTTCGAACCACCACGAGACCGACCAGATGAGGTGGAGGAGGCATAGGGAGCCGATAATGATTGCGAACCAAACCGATCATAGGAAGATTGCCAATTCGATTTATCACGCGAGAAGCGTCCACCTTGTCCCCGACCAGATCTACGACCTCTAGAATTACGTCCACCTCGAGATCCTCGAAACGGTGGACTGGGTGAAGTGGTGTGACCAATCAAAGCATGATGAATATCAGATGAAGATGATGCATTGGATTTTCGGAGAAATCGTTCTTCTTGGATGAGGAGACGTGACCGCAGATCACCGAAGGAGAGAATTGTAGGGCCGTTTGTGACCGTAGTGACAAAAGGATCATACTCAGATGGGAGCCCATTGAGGGCTTGAATCACCAAGTCCTTGTCAGAGACGGAGCAATTGATTGCGGTGAGAGAGTCCGCAATTGACTTCAGATGCTGGAGATAATCAGACATTGACTGATCGGGTTTCTTCACAGTATTCTGAAAATCCAATTTTAGTCCAATTTCCTTGGCCGCGCAGCAATCAGTAAAACGTTGTCCTAGAGCAAGCCAAATCTCCCGAGATGTCCGAAGGTCGTGAACTTCACGGAAAATTTCGACTGTGAGGGTCGAATTGATCAAACTACGAACGCATTGATCTGTCTTCACCCAGGTGGAATAGGAAGTATTGACCACTACAGTGCCAGTCTGATCATTGATAAGCTTCGGCGGACATGGAAAAGAACCATCCACATAGCCCAGCAGATCGTTACAGATTAAAATAGATTCAAACTGAGATTTCCACAGAAGATAATTGTCTGCATCGAGTTTGATGGAGACGAGACTTGTGATGTTGGGAAGAACAAGCGACGACGAGGATGATTGCACAGCCGTAATTTGAGTAGCAGCAGAGATCGGAGCAGCAGTGAAGAGTGAAGAAGAGGGGAAAGTGGGCGCAATATTATCGGGAGGCGATGGGAAATTGGGATTAACAGAAAAAGAAGATGGTGGGTAAAGAGATGGTAGAGAAGAAGAAAAATTTAGAGATGTATTGGACATTGTTGAGATAGTAATTGGAGCAAAGGAAGTGTTGATTTGGGGTAGGGATGTTGAAAAATTCGATTTGTTTTCCTGCTCTGATACCATGTTGATGTTTAGAGTCAGAGAGAAAACAACGACAAAGTGTTTATGGTGGCTCAACCCTAATTAGGGTTGTATGATATGTATTTATAGGAGTGACTAATTACAGAAAGGGTACACATATAAACATAATTACATAAATACCCCATAATACATATAATTATACATTAATAGTACGTTCCTACCATTAAGCATACTTTTAGGAAGCTTGATCAAACTTTTAAGCCATTCTTGTACAAACTTTTTTAAAAAAGTAATGCTTTCCTTTCTTAATTTTCGGAATATCAAAACCTTATCAAATTCATTTTTTTGTTTCTACATGATTTGTAGGAACGATTTATTAAATCTCCAATAAGTTTGTGTTTTTATGTTAATGCAATATCATTATATCATTTAGATTTACGTGTATCTTTAAAAGCAAAATTTCACAGAATGAATTGAAAAGAGTCTATAGATTATCTTGGGCAAAAGCCATAAAAATGCCAACTTATGCTCACTGTGACACATTTACCCTAAACTTTTTTCTGTGACACAAAAATCCAAAACTTGCACCTGTGTAACACATTTATCTTCCGTCAAAGTTTCGTTAATGAGGACTGTCAAAATTCTGCCTATATTGATGTTGGAAAGCAAATGTTATTGACATGGCACTCACATGGTTTAATTGAAATAAAAACGACATTTTTTTTACTGAAAAATCATCTAACGGAACCTTAATAGAGGGTAAATGTGTTACGTAGGTACAAGTTTGAGGTTTTCTATGTCACAAGAAAAAGTTTAGGTGTATTTGTCACAATGGGCATAGTTTGGGATTTTTTATGTTCCAAATAAAAGTTTGGGATAAATGTATCATAGTAGGTATAGTTTGGAGTTTTTTATGACTTTTTCCCTACTATTTTTTATCGAACTTAGTATTTAAAATTGATTTTATTCCTTCATAAGTACAAATGAAGTGAGATGTGAAGTTAAGAGATTTACATTTTTTGTTTAGGAAGCATATGGTCTTACTATTATATCACATCTTAGACTTTCATGAATATCTTGGTTATTTTGCATTATAAATTGATTAATTAAGTTGATATACCTTTAACACTATTGACCAAAACTTGGAGTAAAAGTGAAAAGTCAACTTATGCAAGAAGCCTTGCCCTCTCAGAAAAATTTCTGGCCCCCTCACTGCGTCCAATCCAATCATACACCACATAATATTAGCCAACAGCAAACTAAATCTAATTATTCTGAAAAAAAAATTATAAACTTAAGATCTCAAGAACATCAGAAGAAAGTAAAGTCGTGGAGAAGCTGAAAATACCCGTGATCTTTTAGATTCCTTCCTTTAATTCTGGCAACCTCTCTTAAAGCCTCCTTCCATTGCTTTGCCAAATCCTTCCCAGACTCGCTCTCGTGCTTTTGGAGGGCTTTCCGATATAACCCGGTCTTAAGCTTGACATCATTAGCATCCACGTCGTAGAAGATAGGGAGGATCAATTTCTCATCGTCGTCTCTCCATCTTTTCCTTGTGCACTCCACCATGTGTGCAAGCTCACGGAGACACCACTTACTTGAAGCGTAATCTTTGGAGAAGATCGGGATGTAAATTCTGGAGTCGTTGATCCCTTGCAAGAGGCCACCTCCGATCTTTTAACCGACATGGAGCTCTTCATTGTCTTTGAATACGTGGATCCCCGCACGGATCATGGCATGATAGTGAGAATCGTCAATGGTTAAGCGAGTGTCAGGCCCTCTGAAGCTCAGGAACACCTCGTAACCCCTCTCTAATCTGCCGTCACGGCTACTGCTAACTAGAGTTGCTGTCGCCGTCTCTTCTGCCTCACTATATCTGTTCAATCTGGGAGGACGATGGAGTGATTGATCTCCAAATTGAGTCCGCCAGGTGACTCGGGAACTCTGAGTCTGATCCTTGTAACAACTTGATAAAGCTGTGGAAGTTTCGATCAATTTCTAGAAAATGCTAGACTTCTCAAAGATTCAAGTCTCTAGTTGGTAGTTGAAATTGGTGGTCTCTAGCTTGATTTGTGATAGTTAAAAATAGTGTCTAATGAAATGAACAGCATGCAAATTGAAGAACAAGCCGAGATAATGTTCAGAGAAGTTTACAGAACAACGGCGGAGGAAACGAGAATGGGCAAGTCTTTTTGGCCTTGGAAACAACAGACCAACTGGAAAAAAAAGCAGCTCTCCCCCTCTATCCTTTGCAATACACAAACATCTAATGCAACTTTCCTTACCTTGTCCCATTTGCTCCTTTGCCTAAAAGCCTACACTCAAACAGAGTGAGATCGCTCAGTTGTGGAAATAATCCTTTGCCTGGAAGTCACCTGCGGCCTTCCTTCATAAGTTAAGAAAATAAGCCATACAGACTCGCACTAAATAGGAGGCTAAGTCGAGGAAATAATTGATGAAAGTCGTCGAAGAGGAGGAGGTGTTCTCGGAAATATATTGTTATTATATTGATGAACAATCGCATGTTCCCTTTGTCATTACTTTGTTCCTACGTCCAGAACACTAATTCAAGTTGTTTGACATAAAATAAGTAATTTATCGGACTAAATTCTTATACAACTAGTTATAGTTGTGCAAGGCTCCCCTCAATTAGACTTCGAAAATCCCCTATAAAGATTGCACGAATAAACGCTTGTCTTGAAAATTGCTTACTGCTGCGAAATCATACGATGCCTGGAAATTGCATGTTAACTTCGAAATTATTCGCTATTGCGATAAAGTTGCATAAAACTGAATATAGAGTAAGATTGCATGTTATGATTGCACTTCGGCACTAGATTGAATGATGACAAAATGAAATTACTCGACAATTGAAATTGGACACTGAATAAAATTGCATGCTATCATTAATTGAATGGTGATATTGAAATCAAATGATAATTTTGTCCGGAATTTGATTTGTCTTTGTTGTTTGTTATTTGGTTGATATGGCATTGGATTCATGTCCGCTTAATTGGACGTTGTTTTTTTTTAGGGAAATTGCTAAGAAAATGTGGTTCCTCCTTCACAATAATTCCAACAAAGTTGAGATTTTTCAAACGTCTTGTTCTCGAAGGTATGACTTTATGATTTTTTGATGATATCAACCTGAGTTTTCTAGTATTTTCGAAGGGCCGAAATTTCAAAACACGCTTTGCCGGTCTTGCGGGGGGTTGCCAATCTCCAAATGAAACTTGTAAGTGTTGACATCTTTGCGTGTGTGTATGTGTATGAACACATGAAATTACCAGCCTATTCGTCATTGAATTTGTCTATGTGCAGACCAATGCAGCACAAGCAAATTGACTAGACAAAAGCATACTTCCGTGCTTTCTCCTTTGCCTTCACAAGAGGGTCAAACAAAGACTTAGAGGATGAACTTGTGTATATTATAAGCTAAGAGAAAAGGCGGGTCCATCTTTGTTTCTCAAGGAAGTTCATTTTTTCTCTTAACTCAAACCAGCTCGATGGGGTTAGACTTGCCAGTACTCGGATCCAAATAACCTGGATCTATCAAAGCCGTTAATCATATGCATTTCACATGGATCTCGCAAAAATCAATGGATGTTATTGCATATGGTTCATAGACTATGATCCATGCAACTATTTCCCTTCTATGATTCCTTGATGGTACAATTCTTGTAATAGTATATTGTAAGTATGCGCAAGTTATCATATTTTCTAATGCTAACCGTAGTTATATGCAAAAGTTGAAAAGTTTTGAAGTCAAGGTTTTGTGATTCGACAGTTCCAGCCCTTTTTTAGAATGCTTTTTCGAAAGATTGTAGAAGTATCCGTATAAGGACCAAAGAGTTCTCAATGTCTTCCTTCATATATTTTCTTCTTTTCGTTAGCATAATTTTCTTTCTTATTAATGCCATGCCCAAACCTTAAGTTAATTATGGTTAAATCGACTATTCTTCGCCAATTTAAGGAATATAATCCCAGTGACGACGGCTCTAATGGATCGATGGCCTTGAGTGTTTGATACCATTATACTATAGCTGCGATTGGTTGTCCAAAATATTCGACCAAACAAAATAAGATAGAATATAATGGAATATGATAAGGGATTAAGATTCTCTACATTTAGGGAGGTAAATTTACATCTTAAATTTTCTGCCTCTAGAACTTGACACATCTCTAGCTCCATTGTGTGGGGTCTAGATTTATTATCCATTTGTCCATATTGTTCGCAACCATGCGCGCACACGCAAATTTATAAGGTTATCATGTCCTGAACATATTATCATGTTATTTTCAAGGTGGGCACCATGTTTGAAATCTAACATTACTCCGATTAGACAAGCCTGTGCATGTTATTAGGTCCTGAACATGTTATTACGTAATTTATAACATGTACTCTTGTGCCTCAACATATTCATGATTATTTGAGTTTCTCTGATTAGACAAGCCTTATAGAAAGATTCTTCCAAGCTAAAGAAAGAAAAAAGACTCGAGAAAGACTCACTGTGACAATACTGACAAGTTGTACATCTGAGCACAATTCATCAAACGCTTTTATTTTACGATAACAAATAACGTGACTGAAATAGTGCAAACGATTTCATGAGAATTTCATTAATATGGAGTTTCTGGAAAATAGATGGTGGACCGTACCGTTGAGTTGCCGGAGAGATTGTTGTACCAGGCTAGCATTACTCGGGCTCATAATTTTCAATGTCCCTCACCAATGCCGAATAGTGAGTGCACGATTTGTTAGGCTTTGTAGTTTCTGAAATGAACAACATTTGGGTAGGGGCAGAAGTTAAATCAGAGATGAAAGGTTTTGAAGATGGGGTTCCACAGCTTTGGTCGATTTGGTCGATTTTTGCTAGGGGATAAATTGTCTCCTCACTTTGAATGAGGTGCTCAAAGACAAAGAAGCTGTGGAAATAGCAGCTGCTGTCAAAAGGCAATCTTTTCATCCTAATTTCTTTGATTTTCTAATGCAAAGGGATCGCTCCAGCAACTGCTCGCTGCTGGAAATTTGTGACTGTAGTTGAAAAGCCAACCTGTGCATGCCATCTTATTAATTTGCTCACCAAGATGAATATCCTATACATGTCGCATTACCCCTATTAATGTATAATTATATGTATTATGGGGTATTTATGTAATTATGTTTATATGTGTACCCTTTCTGTAATTAGTCACTCCTATAAATACATATCATACAACCCTAATTAGGGTTGAGCCACCATAAACACTTTGTCGTTGTTTTCTCTCTGACTCTAAACATCAACATGGTATCAGAGCAGGAAAACAAATCGAATTCTTCAACATCCCTACCCCAAATCAACACTTCCTTTGCTCCAATTACTATCTCAACAATGTCCAATACATCTCTAAATTTTTCTTCTTCTCTACCATCTCTTTACCCACCATCTTCTTTTTCTGTTAATCCCAATTTCCCATCGCCTCCCGATAATATTGCGCCCACTTTCCCCTCTTCTTCACTCTTCACTGCCGCTCCGATCTCTGCTTGCTACTCAAATTACGGCTGTGCAATCATCCTCGTCGTCGCTTGTTCTTCCCAACATCACAAGTCTCGTCTCCATCAAACTCGATGCAGACAATTATCTTCTGTGGAAATCTCAGTTTGAATCTATTTTAATCTGTAACGATCTGCTGGGCTATGTGGATGGTTCTTTTCCATGTCCGCCGAAGCTTATCAATGATCAGACTGGCACTGTAGTGGTCAATACTTCCTATTCTACCTGGGTGAAGACAGATCAATGCGTTCGTAGTTTGATCAATTCGACCCTCACAGTCGAAATTTTCCGTGAAGTTCACGACCTTCGGACATCTCGGGAGATTTGGCTTGCTCTAGGACAACGTTTTTTGCGATCGCTGCGCGGCCAAGGAAATTGGACTAAAATTGGATTTTCAGAATACTGTGAAGAAACCCGATCAGTCAATGTCTGATTATCTCCAGCATCTGAAGTCAATTGCGGACTCTCTCACCGCAATCAATTGCTCCGTCTCTGACAAGGACTTGGTGATTCAAGCCCTCAATGGGCTCCCATCTGAGTATGATCCTTTTGTCACTATGGTCACAAACGGCCCTACAATTCTCTCCTTCGGTGATCTGCGGTCACGTCTCCTCATCCAAGAAGAACGATTTCTCCGAAAATCCAATGCATCATCTTCATCTGATATTCATCATGCTTTGATTGGTCACACCACTTCACCCAGTCCACCGTTTCGAGGATCTCGAGGTGGACGTAATTCTAGAGGTCGTAGATCTGGTCGGGGACAAGGTGGACGATTCTCGCGTGATAAATCGAATTGGCAATCTTCCTATGATCGGTTTGGTTCGCAATCATTATCGGCTCCCTATGCCTCCTCCACCTCCTCTGGTCGGTCTCGTGGTGGTTCGAAGCCCTATGTTCCCCCTTTCACACCGGGAGGTATTCTCGGATCTAGGCCTCATCTTACTTGTCAGATATGTAACGGAGTTGGGCATACTGCACTACAATGTCGACAACGATTCAACCATGCTTTTACCACTACTGATCTGTCGGACTCGTTCTCAGCTCTCTCGGTTGGTGAGACCTCTGATTCATCTTGGTATCTTGACAGTGGAGCGTCGGCACACATGACTAGTGATATTGGTAACATCCTAAATCCTAGACCTTTTTACGATTTGACAAAAGTCTCGGTTGGTGATGGTCGTTTATTGCCTGTTAAGCAAGTCGGTAAAGCCTTTTTACATACTGGTTCTCGATCTTTATTATTATCTCCCGTCTATCATGTTCCTAATCTTGCTCGCAATCTTCTCTCCGTTGCTCAACTTTGCCATAAAAATTCTTGTGCCATTGATTTTAATGGTTCATCCTTTTCTTTGAAGGACAAACAAACCGGGAAAGTTCTCCTCCAAGCTGATTCTTCTCATGGTCTTTATCCGATTTCCAACTCAATGGTGTCATCTCAGTCGCATCCTATCGTGGCTTCCTCTGCTTCACTCACTCGCTGGCATGCTCGTCTTGGCCATCCAAATAAACAAGTTTTGAGTCGTGTTTGCAATTCTAGTTCTAAGTTGATATCATGTGAGTCCTGTCTTGTAGGCAAGTCTCATCGATTGCCTTTTGAGTCTGTTAGTCATCGTGCATCTTTTCCTTTAGTTGTAATTCATTCTGATGTATGGACGAGTCCAATTTTCTCTAATTCTGGTTTCAAATATTTTGTGTTATTCATTGATGATTATTCTCGGTTCACTTGGGCATTTCCCATGAAAAATAAATCTGAAGTGCCTACACACTTTCATCGCTTTCGTTGTTTTATCGAAAATCTGTGCAATGCCAAAATTAAATTTTTACAAACTGATGGGGGAGGTGAATATACCAGCAATGCGTTTCAAACATACTTACGTGAAAATGGTATTATTCAACGTTTTTCTTGTCCACAAACCCCATCTCAAAATGGTTTATCCGAACGCAAAATCAGACACTTAGTTGAAATGTCTCGAACCTTATTAATCCATGCTCATATGCCTTCTTCATATTGGGTCGATGCTCTTCTCACTGCTGTTTACACCATTAATCGACTTCCCACTCCTGTCATATCTAATATTTCTCCTTTCCACTGTTTATTTGGGTTCAAGTTTGATTACTCGTTCTTTCGGGTTTTTGGGTGTGCTTGTTATCCTTTTCTTCCGTCTCGTGTCTCTCATAAGCTGGCACCTCATTCTGTGCATGTGTATTTCTTGGGTACGCGTCAAATCACAAAGGCTATCGTTGCCTTGATCGGTCAAGTGGTCGTGTTTTTATCAGTCGTCATGTTCGGTTTGATGAGGAGAATTTTCTCTTTTCAACAAAATCTTCAAATTATAGTCCCGTACCCCACTGTTCTACATCACCTTCTTCACTTTTTGTTTACTCCAATCAATCTATTCTTCCTTCTACTTCCTTTGGCCCTCAAATTTCTCATCCGCCTCCTTTTACTTCTCAAGCCCAACCTCCTAATTTGCCTCTCTCCTCCTCTCGAACTACCGAATCTACTTCCAATTCTTTTTCACCTCCACCTCCCCTCTCTCCGAACTCAGTCACTATGTCTCAACCTCACTCCTCTCCCGACAAAATTCCTCCCATAACAGACCCGCAAATCCCCTCTACATCTCTATCCAGCTCTACCACTTCCATTTCCTCTCTTCCGACTCATCCTATGCAGACTCGTGCCAAATCTGGAATTTCTAAACAGAGGAAAATTTTTAATCTCTCTCATTCTTTTCATGACGAGACACCGACTTGCTATTCTAAGGCTATTCTTGACCCTCGTTGGAAAGCGGCCATGGCAGATGAATTTAATGCCTTGGTCACCAATCACACGTGGGATCTTGTACCACCTGATCCTTCTAAGAATTTAGTCGGTTGTAAATGGGTTTTTAAGATTAAGGAAAAATCTGATGGAACTGTGGAACGCTTCAAAGCTCGCCTCGTTGCACAGGGATTTAAGCAGCAAGCTGGACTGGACTATGACGAGACTTTTAGCCCAGTCGTTAAACCCACTACAATTCGGGTTGTTCTCTCTATTGCAATTTGCTCGGGATGGGCCATACGTCAACTTGATGTCAAGAATGCCTTCTTACACGGCATCCTTTGTGAGGAAGTTTACATGCGCCAACCTCCCGGTTTCTCTCATCCTGAATTCCCGAATCATGTGTGCCGTCTCCAGAAAGCCATCTACGGTTTAAAACAAGCTCCACGTGCATGGTTTCATCGCTTCAGCAGTTTTTTATTATCTTTGGGCTTCATGGCGAGTAAGGCCGATCCTTCATTATTCGTCTATGCTTCTTCTCGGGGCCGTGTGTATCTCCTGCTGTATGTTGATGATATCCTTGTCACCGGTGATACTCCTGAGTTATTACGGTCTTTGATTACTCGACTCTCACAGGAATTTGCTATGAAGGATCTTGGACCACTTCACTATTTCCTAGGCATTGAGGCTCATCACCGTTCTGACGGTACGCTTTTATCTCAAGCCAAGTATGTTGATAGTCTTTTGCACAAGTTTGACCTTGTTAAGGTCAAGCCTGTATCTACTCCTCTAGCCTCGAAGACTCTATTGTCTGCTAATGATGGTGAGGTTCTCGCTTCTCCGACGTTGTATCGACAAATGGTTGGTGCTCTACAGTATGTATCTATGACCAGACCAGATATTAGTTTTGCTGTTAATTTGGTTAGTCAATTCATGCATCAACCACGATTACCTCATCTCCAGGCCGTCAAACGTATATACCGATATTTAGCTGGCACCTCCACCCATGGCTTGCTCATTGAGCGGGGTTCTCCCACTTCCTTGACTGCTTATGCGGATGCAGATTGGGCTGGATGCTCCGATACTAGACGGTCCACCTCCGGGTTTTGTGTTTTTCTAGGCACCAATCTTGTTTCATGGAGTGCCAAGAAGCAACCCACCGTGGCCCGTTCTAGTACAGAGGCTGAGTATCGTGCTGTCGCTCACTGTGTTGCTGAGACTATTTGGATTCGTCATTTACTTCGTGAGCTTGGGGTCCCCCTTTATAATCCTCTCACCGTTTATTGTGACAACATCTCTGCCACCTATCTTGCTATCAACCCTGTGTTTCATGCTCGCACCAAACACATTGAGTTGGATTACCATTTTGTTCGAGAACGGGTTGCTTCCGGAGATCTCCATGTCCGCTACGTGCCTACAACAGATCAATTGGCAGATATCTTCACCAAGGGACTACCTAGTCCGCGTCACGCGTTGTTAAGATCCAATCTCTCAATTGTTACACCTACTTCGGATTGAGGGGGAGTATTAATGTATAATTATATGTATTATGGGGTATTTATGTAATTATGTTTATATGTGTACCCTTTCTGTAATTAGTCACTCCTATAAATACATATCATACAACCCTAATTAGGGTTGAGCCACCATAAACACTTTGTCGTTGTTTTCTCTCTGACTCTAAACATCAACAACCCCTTACGAGAATGTTACTGCAAGGATTAAGCACATTATTGGATTCACAAGGTTAATAGTCATATAAATTATGAGGCCAAGTAGACTACTCAGAGGAGGTATGCTCATCAATGATCTACTGATGTACAAAGATGCATAATAAGCAACTATCAGAATCCCCAGTTGAATTTTCTGATTGGAGATGCGCGACTGTAGTTTTGGGGAGAGATGATGGAATTCAAAGAATGAAAAGAATTTGTATGGAGTCTTCTCTTCTCGGCATCTGAGATCGATGGGCTCGCCTTTGATGCGACAGACTTCGGAAGAGAGTCTGTTATAACTGGCTTCTTCCCATGTTGATCCCTCTCCGCTTGCAGCTGTGCATCTGAAAGCAGAGCTTGAAGAACTGCTGATTATGATTAGATAGATCACATCATGAGCTGTAGCGTCCAAGTCCACCTCGCTGGCCAAAGGAAGCTATATAAGGGCATTAAAGCAGACACTTAGCAAAACTTCAGCGATGCCCAATTGTTGCCATTTGAACTGCCTGCTTATACTGAATAGGACTAATATAATTAAATGAATCCACCCAATATCTTCCTAATTAAATCCCAAAAAAAAGAAAAAGAGAGACATGGCAATGTCTTAGAAAGGTTATTATAAATGATACCCAATATTAAGTCTGAGTCTTGTTTTATGGAATCAGATATAGAGGCCTTTTTCATTTTTTTTTTCTGAGCAACATTAGTAGGTGTTAAATCTACCAGTCTAAAGGTCTAAGGTTGGAAGTGATTTACACTATTGGATATCTAAATTTACTTGAGCCTCACCTGAGCAGGTTGTAGATCCAACCCAAAATGCCTTTTAAAGGTCTCCATTCCTACGGCGGTTTTGTCAACGAACGCTTCTTGAGCCAAATTGACTAACCTAACCCTTATAGGATGGGGCCTTGCCATAGTTGGGTGCTCCGCTTTAGTGTGATTGACGAAGGCTAGGCTAGGTTTGGTAATAGCCAAAACAAATGAAAAGAGATGGCGGTTCCACGGCCTTGCCCCATTCCGCTTCTTAAACTATGTCTTGGGTTGGGAAAGCTGCTTCACTTCGTGCCTCTGCCCTTGAAGCCCCTCCTTCTCCATTTTAGCCCATCAACTTTCGGTATTTGCATTTTTGGCCCTAGTAATTTGAAATTCGAACTAAGGGCGCTTTGGTCTTTCCCCCTCATTTCTCTCTCCTCCCCTCCTTTCCCATCCGTGCGGCCCCTCCACCCGCACGCACTTTTTCCCTTTCTTCTTCTTCCTTTCTTTTTTCTTCTTCTTATTTTCTTCGGTTGCTGGGCGAACCGAAGCCGTGCTGCCACCGTCCGCCGCTCGCCGTCGCGCTGCAGCCTCCGCCTCAGCTGGGCGCCGCCATGCGAGTCGCCGGCCGGCCAGCCACCGCCCTCGTCTCGGCTCCCCTTGCTCTCTCTCTTTCTCTGTCTTCTCGGATTGAGGACGACGAGCCGCTTCTGCCTTTCCGTTCGCCGTCGCCGCCTCAGCTCGCCGTCGCCCTCCGCCGCGGACCAGCCGAGCTGCGCGACGGCCAACCGCCCCGGCTCGCCGTCAGACCAGCAGCCCAGCCACCCCGTCTCTCTCTCTTTCTTTGGTCGGGAAGCTGCTGTTCTTTTCGCCGCAAGCCGCCGCCGCCGCCTCCGCCTTGCCGCCGCCGCAGCTGCTGCCGTCCACCGCCGCTCGCCGTGCGTCGCCCGTCGCCCTCCGCCGCGCTGCCATAGCCCGCCGCCAGCCCCGCCGTTTTTCCCTCGGTCTCTCTCCCTCGCTCCTTCTCCCCCTCAGCCGTGGACACTCAGCCGCCGTGAACCGCTGCTGCTGGTCCCCCGTGCGTCGCCGGCCGCCGTTCAGCCGCTCGCCGCCGCTTCAACCGCGAGCTAGCCGGCCACCGCGACCAGCCGACGCCGCCGCAGCTCTTCTCCTCGCTGCTCGGTCTTGACCAGCCGTCGTCCGTGTCGTTTCGTCGTGCCGACGAGTTTTTCGTGGAGCCGTGGGCCCTGCCATGCGTCGTCGAAGCCGTCGCCGGCCAACCGTCGCCGTCCCTCGCCGGAATAGCCGTGGACAGCAGCTGGTTGCCGGTGTTCTTCGCCATGCCGAGCCCTCGTGGAGTCGCAGGCCTCGCCGGAGAGTTGTCGTCGCCGTTGCAGTCGCCGAAGTTGTCGCCGTGCCGTCGCCAGAGCTTTGCGTGGACTAACCGTGAGTTTACCCCCTAGTCTTGGATTAGGACGGTTAATTTGCGTTTAGTTAGTTTATTTAATTTAAATGCATAATATGTGCTAATATGAGATTATGGGTTAATTTATATGGTTAAACTAGGTTATATGTGCTAAGTGGATAAGGTGGATTAATTAGGTGGTTAGTTAGCTAGTTTTGGATAATTAAATTAATTATGTCCGTTTTAACATATTTTTAGTATTACCTTGGTAATTAGTTTAATTACTAATATTAAATCGACGAGGTGAATTTATGGATTAAAGCCTAATTTATAATTAGGTTCGCGTATTATTGTTTATGGTATTGTTCAATGGAGTTAATTAAGGAGATATTTTGTTTTAAAAATGCGATAAGCGGAGCTAATGGCTTAGATTAGGCGGATAGCCTATCATAGATAGCTTATCGGATTTAGTTACTACTATAATGACAACTTATCGGTTGATTAAATGAATTTGTGGATAGCTTATCTTGGAAAATGATTTATTAATATCCCTTTTTAATATTAGTCTGTCAATAATTTATTTATTAAATATTAAATTTTATGGGACAAATTTATAGATTATAGCATAGTTTCTAATTAGGTTCGCGTACGATTGATTAAGATATCTTCTACGTGATAATTGGAAACGAATTGGTCTCAATCCTATGGTTGATTGGATGAGAATTGCATGGTTATGTGAATATATGATGATTGTTGGATTTTATTTATAAATTCATCAGTGCTTGTGATAAATATGAGAATTGACTGTGCATTGGATGGTGCGAACTGCTTGATTAGCATTTGATTATGCTTTGGATAGTCTGTGGTGATTATTGAGTGCCATGATGTGGATATTGGAATGGCAAAGGCAAAGGCAAAGGCAAAGGTAGGCCTGGTGTGATTTATATGTACCATTTCGCGTGCGAAATAGATGGTCTTAGCGTGAGCACTGAACACCCTGCATTGGTTAAGACTGGAGATAATAATGGGCTTGGGTATGAGTGTGCCCGTGTGATCAGTTTAAGTGAAGCCATACTTGTACAGTTTACGAGGTACGGGATGCCAGGAGAGATCCGGTAGATCGAACAGTTTTCGGTAGCCGTTCACAGATGGATTTGGGAACGTAGTCCCTTTTGTGGAATGCCGTCCTGATGTGTAGATGTATGCGGGACATTGCCGTCGCCGACGGAGCGGGACGATGATGCCATTTGCGGATGGATTTCGAAATGTAGTCCCTTTAGGGGAAAGCCATCCTGATGTGTAGTTGAACGCAGGATATTGCCGTCGCCGAAGGAGCGGGACGATGCCGGTCATGCCGGAAGGCCAAACAACGTGATGGGTTGGCATAATAATAATCTGGACACGTGTGATTGAGTACCCCGCATGAATTGCGTTGTGGAAGTGTCTAGGTTGAGCGCATGGTGTGCGTGCGGTTTGGCTCGTGTGCCTGTCGTGATGGGCCCTGCATGCTGTTCTGGCTTGAGAGCCTGTGAGGTCGTCTGGCATGTCGTCGTGACTAGAGTACCTAATATGGTACGTGTCGGATCGTGATTTTAATGCCTTGCATGAGTTGGCACACGCGAGATTGAGATTGGCATGTGAGAGATTGAACGGTACGATAGAAGCCCGAGGCAAATTGCTTTCCTAGTCGAGGCTCAGGGGAATTACTCATTGAGATTTTTATCTCATTCGTCGTTGTTAACCTCTTTTTCAGGTTCAAACCAGGGAGTTTGATGTTGGGTTTCTGTGGTAGCAGTTTGGCTAATGTGGTAAGCCGGGTGGGCCATACCCATCTTTTGTGTTGGACGCCCGCTGGAGTAGAGGCGCTAGGCTAACCCAACCCCTAATTCTTTTGAGCTGTAAAAATGGGTTCCTTTATGTTTGTAACTCGGATGCATTCGTATGAAGTGCTGCTGTTGTTCCTAGCTATATCCCTTTTGATGTGTCAAGGATGTGTTTTCAACATATTGCTTCCGCTTGCGCATCTCTGGATTTAAAATCAATGGGTCAGCGATGAGTTCTAAGACGTTGCGTGAAAATGACCAAAGTGAATATGGGTTGTCACGTGCTCGGGGTGCAAGGCGTGACATTGTGATTTAGTTTTTAAGTTTTGAATAATTGAAACAAATTGAGTTTAATCTCAAGCATGTAGACTATATAGAGTTGAACTCGTGCATGGCATTGAGAAACCGAATTTGTCGTACTCAACAATTCAATATCAAATCATCAATTTCAAGTTAAACTTTGCATCCACAAACTACTTCAAATCAATTTATAGCTCGATTGCACCTTTATGGTTTTTTTATTTTATTTAATGAAATACCTTATCTTAAACTCTTTAGTGCATCGGCCCACTAAATAATATGCTACCTCCTTCCCTGCATGCCGACAAGGATGACGCTAGTGGTCTTTAAAACAAAACAAGCCTCCAAATTTCGACCAAAAGAAAAACAAGCCTCCACAACATGTACAAGTCCCGACAGAGCTTGGCTCCTGTGGTTCCTGACAAATAAAATCACAATCAATCTTTCGAGTAAGTTTCAGAATAAAAATAGCATAATTAAACTATGCTGTCAAATCAAGCAATAATGCCTATCAACTTATGTTTACTGTGTTCAATCTATTTGTCATTGTATAATATATACAAGGAATAGATCGAAGATGTTCTAAATTCCTCGAAAGGATACTGACGAGAGTCAAATATATAGGTTAACTGCATTCCTCGAGATTAAAATATGAGAAATGATCTATATATGATAGGAAACAATATCATGTGAAAGATAAATAAAATAGTGATTAAGGAAAGAGATTGTGTGTACAGATTCGGTACAATCACATGAGTTCCATTTCTCGCACCACCAAATGCAAACAATTTTATACTAAGCCATTCACCAATCTTCGACTTGCACCTTACTTGGTCCGTAAGATTAGTAAGATATGATATGGGCGTGGCGCCTTATCTGCTCTAGATAAGTTCCTTGGAAAGAGAAACAATATCTGATTACCAGAAAATGACCAGGTTACTTATAAATCAAGTAGATAGAGGCTCTGCTCCTCCTTTTCCCCCTTTCTATCTAGTGCAGTTATGAAAGTAGGTTAATGAATTTCATCTATGTGAATCCGCGTATGCATAAATACACTCAATCTTGTTAGGTTTATCACAACTTTTATGAAAACTGGTTTTGTTCCCAATCTAGCTAAATTAAGAAATTTTCACGTACACAACCGACTAAATTATAGTAGAAGCTAAAACCAAGACTCAACCCAGGCATCAAAAGTTATAAATGAGTAGCAGAAACAGACTCCATCCAAGTTTTTGTTTCATTTCCAGAAGGGCTCCAAGAAACAAATTTAGCAACATGAAAGAAGAAAAAGGAATAGCAGCTTCCCTAAGTCGCGATTTAATGCTGATGATTGTAACACTGAAAACATGTTTTTTTTACCCATTGCACAAACGTAACTGTACCAGTAAAAGCTTCACCACCTCAGACCACATTGTAATTGAAAGTTGGCACTCCAAAAATAAATAGCCCTTTAGATTGTCAAGTAAATTATGTAGGCTTTTTCCAAGCTCTAAAGGAATCGTACAATAATTGGATACTCTGGAGATTCTCATTGTACAAATAGCACTTTAAGTAAAGATGACACCTTTATTTTGACTCCCCAGGCCAAAAGGTGTATTCAAAATAACTTGGAATTGAATTTTCAAAAAATTTCGGAGGGGCGGTATGCTAATAATCAAGCCATATCCCCAATTTTTTTAGCATGTTCCCAAAGTAGAGAACCGCGAAATTGAGCATTAAATATAGTTGCTCCCAACTTAATTAACCCAAACAAAATCATGCAAACAATCCGTGTCTTTTTGCTAAGACTAATAAGATCGCAAGAACTTCCTGTGCTTGTGCATATACTCAATGACATCAGTCCCAAACTTCAGATTTATTCATTCCACAACAGTAAACACCTCAAATGAGTTCACATATCTCCATCTAAATGAAAGAAAAATACAAGAAAGAGGATTAAGCTCGATGTAGTGGCTTGTAACACCATCGTTCATGCCGTTGGGCTTGGATGAAGAGGACTCAACGTTGTTGTCGGCCTCATTGAGCACTTGTGCGAGGACTCGACGTCATCACGCTCGAATGCAGAGGAAATTTGGGGACTCGACGAAGAGGAAGGGGGACACTTGAACAAAGAACAGGAGGATCGACAAATAAGCAGCGGACTCCACGAACAAGAAGTACACTATGGACGAGAAAGACCGGTGAAGAGGTGAGGAGAACTTGAGAAGAAAACTCAATTAGGGCTTGGGAATTTGGGGAAATCCTTAAAAGGAGATGTTTTTGCAGACAAACCCTTTTTTAAAGCTCTACGCCACTTAGGAGAGAGAAATGAAAAAAAGATGCGCCGCCAACATTTTCCATTAATCAAATTGGACAAAGTTAAAGAAGACACTCAATTATATCAAATTGACAAGTTTAATGACTCAATTGCAGTTTTTGTAAGTCTCATGTTCTATCTTCACTGTAAATATCGTAAATCATGCAAGTCATCGTCATAATAATTGGTATTAAGTAAGAAATGGACAAAAAAATGGAGTATATTACGTAGAAAAAAAGCTAAATAAAACCATTCGTTTCATGTAAAACGAGAAAACATTTTAGATAATAGGCTCCAAGCTATTCTATATATATTTCCAACAATATGAAGTTTTTCCAAACATTTGTGACAAAAACTGAACTTCTCTTACTGCAACTATGTAACTTTCTCATATACAAAAAGAAAAAAAGAAGAGAAAACACCACATGCGTCGATTGGCTTTTAAAGTAAGTGAGTCCAAGCAAGCAACAGAAACCTGATGATCTCTGATAAACCAAGTATTTAAACTTCAGTACAGTCCCCACTGATAAACCAAGTATATTCCACCATCTTGGCTGTCAGGAGGAATACTAATAAACCAAGCATTTAAACTTCAGTACAGTCCCCACTGAATGCAACCAAACCAAGTGTTCGAACTTCAGGCATACGGCTAGTCTACCGACGGGAAGTTACCTCAGATGGAGCCAGGAGTTCCTCCATATTTCCTGGTAGGTGCATTCCTTCTTGTGCACTGCCCTCTGCATGCCAAACCATCAATGGGTCTGTGAATGCAGCCGGCACACTCTCTTCCTCCTGCAAAAACCAGAGACATTAACAAAACCCATGGCATTGTATATCACCATTTTCGCGGCCTCACCAGAGGAAGGACGCCTAATTACCACCATGTTGGCCCTACTCAAATTCGATTTGACAAAGAACTGACTAGACCAATTTTAAGACTCATAAACGAACACATTTTATCCAGGTTTTAGTCTCATTGCCTGAAGGGCTCCAAGCAACAAATTTGGCAACGCAAAAGAAGAAAAAGGAATACCGTCTTCCCTAAGTCTCTATCTAATGCTGATGATTGTAACAACAAAAACATGCTTTTTTTACCCAAAGCACAAATGGTCCTGTACCAGTAGAAGTTTCAGCACCTCAGACCAGATTGTCCTTGAAAATTGGCTCTCCAAAAATAATTAACACTTTAGGTAGTCAATTAAATTATGTAGGCTAATTCAAGCTCTAAATTGAAAATGTCCCAAATACAATACTAAAGGAATTGCACAATAATTGGATATTCTGGAGATTCTAAGTGAAAAAATAGCACTTGAACTAAAGATGACACCTTTATTTTGACTCCCCAGGACAAAAGATGTATTCATAATAATTTGAAATTGAATTTTCAAAAAATTTCAAAGTGCGTTATGCAAGATAATGAAGCCAAATCCCCAATAATTTTTAGCATGTTTCTGAAGCAGAAAACCGCGAAATTGAGCATTAAATATAATTGCTCCCGCCTTAATTAACCCGAACAAAATCATGCAGACAATTCGTGTCTTTTCTTTCGTTTTGTTTTGGACGATCCCATCTTTTATTTTGCTAAGACTAGTAAGATCGCAAGAACTTTCTGTGTCTGCATTTACTCATTGACATCATTCCCAAACTTCAGACCTATGTAGTCCACAAGAGAAAACACCTCAAAATGAGTTACCATATCTCCATAGGGACGAAAGTAAAATACAAGAAAAGGGGATTTTAACACCTTTGTTCATGCCGTCGGGCTCGGAAGAAGACGACTTGACGTTCATCGTTGTTCTCATAGAGTAGTTGTGCAAGGACTCGACGAAGAAGAAGAAGGGGGACACTCGGACGAAGAACAAGACGATCGACAAATAAGCAGCAGACTCCACGAAGAAAGACTGATGAAGAGGTGAGGAGAACTTGAGTAGAAAACTCAACGAATAAGGAGAAGTGAAGAAAGAAAACTGGAGAAGAAAGCTAAATTAGGGCTTGGAAATTTGGGGCAAACCTTGAACGGACAGACATTTTTTGCAGACAGACCTTTTCTTCTAAGCTCTATACCATGTAGGAGAGTGAAATTAATAAAAAATACATCTTCAGCATTTTTTTTTAACCAAATTGGACGAAGTTAAGAAAGAGACTCGATTGCACCAAATTAATAACTTTTAGTACTCAATTACACTTTCTCGACTAGTATTAGGAGTTATGATGCACTTGTCGTAAATATTGCAAATCACGGAATTCATCTTCATAATGAATGGTCTTAATTAAAATATATAGACAAAAAAGTGAAGTACATTTCATAGAAAAAATGCCAAGTAAAACCATTCGGTTCGTATAAAACGAGAAAACATTTTAATAATAGGCTCTAAGCTATTCTTTATATATATCTCCGACAATATGAAGTTTTCCAAACATTTGCGATAAAAACTAGACTTCTCTTAACTATGAAACATTCTCATATACAAAAAATGGGAAAAGAGAGAGAGAGAAAACATCACATGTGTCAATTGGCTTATAAAGTAAGCGAGACCAAGTTTAATTCATGTTTGTATGATAGTTTTTTTATTTTCCACGATTATTATAAATCTGCCTAAAGTTGAATTCATGTTTGTGGATGGTTTTTTTGACTCACCTTGTAACGCTTGAAACGCTGGATGGAGCCAGTGAATCCTTGCTTAACCCCACGTAATTTCGGGCAACAGAAGATATATACATGGCAATCATTTGGCAATTGGGTGGTCGATACATCAATCAAACTTTCCAACGACAAGCACGCCATAAGTCGCAAATTGCTCAAGAACTTTAACTCATCGAGGCCCTCGACAATCCGTAGCTCAGGGGCGGAATCTATGTCGAAGGACTTGAGGTACTTTAAGTTTGACAAACCACAAACACTTTGCAAATGATGACCATAAAATCTCAAGTCTTCCAACGATTCTGACATACCAACAACTTGAATACTGAGTATCTTATCGCAATCCTGCAGCCAGAGACACCGCAACTTATTGAAGACTCTCGATGCAAGGATTAGTGAAGATTCATGAGAAGATTCCCAATGTGTGTCGACGAACACGAACCTTCTGAAGGACTCACAGGCAAAAATATTCAATTTTTCCAACGATTCCAACACCCCGGCAATGTGGATCTCGTCTAGTTTTGGGCACTCACCCATGGCGACCTCTTTTAGCTTCCTCATGCTGGATAGCATGAATCTCTCGAGGGGTCCACAATTTTCAACGTAAAGCATTGTTAAATTTGGAACATGAAGCCCATCGAGTTGAATCTCTTGCATTTGAGAGCAAAAGAGCCTTAAATCTGACAAATTCTTCAGGTTGAAGGAGTGTAACGCGATTGAATTGAAATTCTCAAGGGTTAGCTCTAATAGAGAAGAGGGAACTTGCGTGAAGGTTTGCAGGTCCAATCCAGACAAAAGGAGTCGGTTAAGCTTAGGAAGGGAAGCCAACTCAGTGGGAGTAGGGACATGGGGGAGACCCAATCTCAACTGTTCCAGTTTGGATAACCTCCCAATCCACCTTAAGTCACCGGTAAGAATTCTATCTCGTCTGCCCATGTTAGAGAACCTACCAATCCACCTGAAGTCACTGGTAGACATTCTGCCCATGTGAAAGTTGTCACTTAGGTCCAACTCAACCAAATTAGTCAAGTTTGAGAGGTCCGGAACAACCTGCAATGATGTAGATGGCACTGTCAGATGGGTCAGACTTATTGGGAGTGCCGGCAACTCTCGGATTTCATAACATTCTTCTAACACCAGTTTTTGCAGCCGCGGAAGCAAGCCAATTTCATAAGGAATTTGACCTTTCAAATTTCCTTTAACCCGAAGCACTTCCAGATTCTCAAGCTTTCCGATAGCACCCGATAACTCCAGCTTTCCGATAGCACCCAGTAACCCCACTGGACCTAAAATTGAAACCTTCAACTTCCGTAATGATTTCAACTTAAATATGGCATCTGGTAGTTCCTTCATTTCACAACACTTACCAAAAAAAAAACACTTTAAAGAGAAGCGCTCTAGATTCCGTAGGTCCATGATTTCTTCAGGCAAACCTTTAAGCTGAGGGCAATCATCAAACTTTAACTCTTTTAGACACTTTAACTTCCCAATAGAGCCGTCAATCTTCCCTAAACCATGGCAACCCCGAAAAGTCAGCCTCTCTAAAGTTGAGCATCCTGATGAATCTGGTATTCTGGTTATCTCTTGACAATTCTCAAAACTAAGAACTTTCAATTTTCTTGCCTCCTGTAAAAAGTGAATGCATTATCTAAAGGAAGAGCAATTCAAATGTTGCTTTCAAGGGCAAAGAATAGAAATAAGCATATGACGCACCTTTATTAAGTTAAATAATTTCTGATCATCTATAAAGTGAACTGAAGAAAATTCAAGAATGACTAGATTATTTAAGCGCATATTGGTCATCTCATATGGTGGAGAAGGATATCTCCAATAAATCCATCTTAATTCGGGAAAACAATCCGTTAGGTCACCAACAAAGGTTCCCAAATGTAATCTAAGGAACCTCAAATTTTCAAACTTTCTAATCTCTTCGCTTCTGATAGGGACATCAAGATTGAGTTCAATTGCTCGAACATTGTTCTTCGTCTGCAATTGAGAGCAAGAATGAGTGATTATCAGCATTCTATATCCTCGAGGATAATATGGAAAAAAGAGAATCTATTAGTGCTCTCGTGAAGCATTCTACCTTCTTTGAACTTATTGCGCTGAGGACTTCCTCTTGAATCCATAACCTACTACGCTCTTCCGGATTCGTCGGATTTTCTTGACGAACAATTTCCCTTCCAAGATCTCTAAGTTGATCGTGCATCCAAAACTTATTGTCTTTTACAATCTTTATCAAGGACATGTTATTGAGGACCGCAATTCCACTAATTGGGAAAAAGTCACAATCTCTCCACATATGAATTGCATTTGTCTTTTCCTCACCAATGAAAAAGCATGCAATATCCAGAAAAATTTGTCGTTGCTCAAAAGTCAATGCATCAAAGCTAATCCTCAACTTTTTATAAACATCCTCTAGAAGTGCTTTGCTTAACTTGTCCAATGTTTCTTCCCATAGTTCTTGAGTTTGTCTGAACAGAAATGAACCAATTACTTCAATAGTCAAAGGAAGTCTTCCGGTAGTAGATACAATTTTCTTTGAAATATCATAACGATCATCCGAAGGAGAGTCCTTCTTAAATGCATGTTTGCTGAAGAGCTGAAGCGCATAATCACTACTCATCACCTCCATTTCATAATCTAATATATCGTACTTTGGTCCAGTGATTTGCAAAACATCCTTGTTTCTAGTAGTAATCAGTACTCTAGACCCTGAACACAAAGCACCTTTTCCAACTAATTTCTTCACTTGTTCACTTTTATCAACATCATCCAGTACAATGAAGACCTTCTTATTGCGAAGTGTTTCTTCAATTCTCTTCATTCCATAGTCAATTTCATTGATGCTTGTTGTTCCTGCGACATTTCCTATTTCAGATAATAACTTCTTTTGCAATTCAACCAAGCCATCAGTTCTTGACGACTTTTCTCGAACATCTTCAAGAAAGCAACAACACTTTCCAAAGTGGGTACAAAGTTGATTGAACACGACCTTGGCAAGAGTCGTTTTACCGATACCCCCCATGCCATAAATTTGAATGAACCGCACACCTCCAGAGTCTACGTCTAACATATTTCTTACTGTTCCCACTCGATCATCGATTCCAATTAAATGTTCAGTCACAGGCTTTTGCTTCATCTTCAACTTATCCACAACCTCCTCAACGACCAACTTGATTAGTTGGCCTTGGCTGTCATGAAGGAAAACCATTTCAATAGGGGAAATTTGCGAACAAAAACAAAACAATCTACTAGGTAAATTTTATTCGTGATACAATTCCGTCAAACTTTGACAGAATCTCTTTTTTTTTTTTTGTGTTCGTTTCTTAGGAGTTTATGTTATTCAATTGCATCTGCTTAACTGTGCAATACTCTGATAACTAATGGGATATCAACAATCAAGACATGTCTTCTCAAATTTCGGATTGATTGTAAGGTTTTCTTAGTTATTGCTTTCGATAACTTAACATTTGTCATTTTATTTGTTGTGCAAACCTTACATGTACTTGATCTTGTAAAGTTCCAAAATAACACCAAGCATGCATAACACAAACATTTTGATGAGAAAGATGGAATCGACCCCTGAAGGTTTCAGGCTTAATTTTTCTAGCTAATTCTATGTAACCATAAAAAATATGAATCTACATCACTTTCAAACGTGCTTTTCATGCACATTGCAAGGTGCCACGTGTCGCATTGTGTCATGACACCCGAAAATTGACTTGACCCAACATGTAATTAGCAATCTTTGAATTATGTTAATCTTGTTTGTGCAAGATAAATGTACAACTATATGTGCATCAGGAATTAGCATTTTATCAGTTATATTCATGGGACAACATTAGAAATGGGACATTATATGTTCAGAGGAGAAATGTCTGATGTATTAATTGAAAGATCAAATTATTAGACAGGAACGTGCATGGTATTCAATTATTCCACTTATCACCCATTATATAAAATGCCTTTTTCCGAGCATTTTCAAATTTTTTGTCACACATACCATTTGGTATCACTAGTGGAAGTCCCACCTCAATTGTGGTGATATATCTATGTTGTTAAGTTTGAAGAAGTAGTTCTAGAAGCATTAGAAATTTACTAAGAGTTGCTTACGAAGTGACAGGTGAAACAGGAAACAAAATTTATATAGACTATCAAAGAAAGGGAAAAAAAAAAGCTTTCGTTTCTATTTTTATTTCTTCAATAAAAGCAGACATATGATAGCACCTCTAGTGAAATCAAGAACACTAACAATTTTAATAGCTCTAGCATGATTTATGTCTTTGAATTCTCTCCTCCTACCCGCATCTAATATGTTCCTTCTATCTTTGAATTATTTACTTAGTTTTTGCAAACAGGAAAAAAAATATTAGGGAAAAATAAGGATCTTAGAATGCAGCAAGCTCACTCATTGTATTTCTCGACTTCCCATCCCTTTATTGCAGCAACCTCCTTCAAAGCCTTTCTCCAGGACTCTATTTCTTCGGTGCTCAACGGCTTCTTGCGCTCCAAATTGAGAATGGCATTGCCATACAACGGGGTTTTCATCTTAACAACGTCAGGTTCTACGTCGAAAAAAATAGGTAGGATCTCTTTATTCCCGTTTGACTTGAAGGTGCTCTCCACAATCTGCGCGAGCTCGCGGAGACACCATTGGCTCGAAGCGTAGTTTCGAGAGAAGATGGGGATGTAGATCCTAGATTTGTCGATTGCTCTCTGGAGCGCTCCATCAATTCTTTCACCAACATGGAGCTTTTCACTGTCTCGAAAGACGCAGATGCCGGTATCGATCAAGCTGTGGTAGAGGCAGCCGGTAAATCCCTTACGAGTGTCGGGTCCTCTGAAGTTCAAGAACACTTGATACTCATATTCTGACGATGTTCCTGCCTCTAAGCTCTCCATTTTAAACTTTAGCTTTGGCAGCTCTCTCCCTGTCTCCCTCGTGGGTGAACAAGATAGGCCTTTACCCCTGGCTGATTGAAGGTCTCAACCACAAACATATCGCATAAATATATCATAAGTGAGATTACCAATGATTAGAGAAAAGCATCAAAAATACTATCACGGACTATTATATAAATCAGTTACAGAATAACAACCAAGAAGCAAGTATGTAAATGACCGCATTATATTCAAACTCCCCATGATCCATATCATTTGTAAGTCAAATTTTTGGAAAGGTTGAGATTAGCCCGCAATCTTTTCATAAATCCACTTGTCGCCTATTCTTGTTAAGATGCTGATAGGGGAGACTTTTGGTCCCAATTACACAGGAAGGAACGCAACAAAATACAAATGGGTATTTCAGTCCCGACGACCAGATCCGGCCACGATTGCGGACAACGCACTCATTCTGAGCAAGGATTTCATGAAACCGAACTCTTCAGGGCAAATCCAGAATAAGTCAGAAAAGAATCGTACCGTGTTCGGGGTCGCTGCCGGGAAAGGGCTTCGTGAAGATGAATATCGATGGCTCCTGGTCGTGGCTAGCCGATTCGTCGGAGGGGTCGGTTGCCGGAGTCGCTCGGGACGACCGGGGGGACGTTGATCGCTGGGTTTGCGAAGAAGGTCGTGGCCTCCTCTGCTCTGCACAGGGAAAAACCGTAGCCCTCACAGAAGCGTTCGTCGTGTCGAGTGAGGAAACGAAGCTTGAAGACTTTGAAGTCTTCCAAAGTGATCTGAGCGTGGTGGCTTCCAAGCTGATATGTACAATGCATTTAGGAATGGAAAAGCATGTTGGCCCAATTAAAAGGAATTTCAATCGTCCACCGCCCCCGTGAAGCCAGCTAAGTAACGGATTGGATTGTAAAAGCCCATTGGAGATGGTTCTTATCCCTATAAACATTTTCTGCTACATTTTCGCGTTATTGACTATTTCGTGATAACCTTGTTTTTTTTTCTTTATTGCAGACGTTGAGTGACGCAAATAAGGAGGCCAACAGAGCAAAACAAAAGATACAACACACCTTCGGGAACAAAAATTTTGCTAGAATAACAGCAGTAAAGGGACTCTCATGTTTCCCCTTAAATTTTTGTGTTTCCCTATAAGTGATATATCCAGTGTAATCAATAATTTCGCTTTAGAACAGATTCTGCTGAGCTGATACATCTTTGTATCTAAGAAAAGATTGCCAGAGGTACTTGCCACTTTTCCGACAATGCGCATGTTTTAACAGCAGTTGTCACAGGAAGAAAACATAGGATGTGTTATAGAATTGCCTCCCTAAGATTGTCTATGTTCTTAGCGCCTGCATTGATATCTTGTTATTCCCTTAGCTCTGTGACTTGGATTTGCTACACAATCCACAACTTGGTTCAGGTTTATCTAGCATGATACGTCACCAACATTAATAAAACAGCTGTGCAGCAACTAGAGCTGTAAAGTGAATTATAGATGACGAAATCTATACAATTTTCCAGTAATTTGCTAACGTGAGTGCAGTTTGGTTTAATGAGGGAGATTGAAAAACAGAGAAGTACTGCAGCCCTAAAATACCCAATCCTTAGCTGTGCCATTTCACATGCATGTACACGTCCCCACAATTGTTGTAAAGCCATTCAATATAGTTCATCTAGTGTTAGCAAATGTTATGCAGTCTCGGCAATGACAATATTGCTGCTGCAACGTATTTGGAATTTATACAGTTACCTGAGTAGAAGACAAAGGATCAAGAAAAGAAGGCAAGCTGGAATAAATAGTCTAAAATTAAAACCAACAGTCTAACTTCCTAGTGTGTGTTTTCATATGATTTTGGTGGATGACAAGTCATATAACAATCAGCAAGGAACAACTACAGAAAGGAAGAATTAATGTGATTGCTTTTTCAATTTGATATCTCTGGACATCTTTTCTTGTTTCACAGGAAAGTCAGTTCTGCTGACTAAGCAAGTTCTGGCACATGATCGGAAGCTGAGTTAGGAATCAAAGGCAATCGTGCGTATTTATGAATTCAGCTTAAAAGTGCTCGCCAAAAAATTGTATCATTGGTTTAATAAGTTTTTTTAAGTTGCTAAACTGCAGGGAAGTATGAATGATCTCATGGAGGTATATTTGGAACTTGGAAAGAGCGATACGAGCTTGAAATTCTATTTCTCTAATGTTAGGAAAAGAGAAACCTGGACGTGTCCGCTGCTAGGGCATAGCTCATGCTCGAATGATTTGGGGCCTCCAAATCTAGTTGTCTTCCAACCGAGAACTTAAGGTCAGTTGAAGGAATTTAGTTGTCTTCCAACCGAGAACTTAAGGTCCGAGAATGAGAAAAATGAAGAGATTTACAAGTTGAAGGAAATACTGAAACCAACAAAAGAGCAATTATAAAAGACAAATGGAGATGCACAAGAGTTAGAGGTAGAGGCTCAATAAGATGTCTACTATTAAACAGAATTGTTAGCATGCGGAGGACTTGAAGTGGTCTCATAAGATCTGGACGAGGTAAGTATGTCATGAGCCATGAGGTGTGACTAATTTCATTGAATGTTAAAATAGTGAAAGGTGTTTTATTTACTAAATGCCGAGTGACCTGGATATTGGACGCTAAGGTGGTTTTAAAGAGAATATAGGTGGATAGACTTGAAACATGAGTTTGGCATGAGGAGTGCTTCAACGGAACTTGAAAGTGGAATACAAATGTAGCTTGGTGTAACCATGTTTTTTTTTCTTTTTGCTGTGACTAAATCATGTTTTGAGTTTACTTCTCTTGCATTATGCCTTTGTCCTTTTTGTTCATTTTTAAGTATACAAGTGATTGCCCTTATTAGTCACTGCTGAGCTCTCTTTTCCTTCTTTGAATAGATCTTGGAGTGTTGTGGTATCTTTTATATTGAAGAGAAGTTGAAATGTTGCCCGTTTTGGCACTCGAGAGTGGTTGAGGGACACAATCAAATGCTTGGAAATGGCCTCTGTTGATGTATGGGTTTTCTTCTTGCTCTCAAGGTTAGGCTTCTATTTTCATAATTGAACTTCTCAAGTTTACCGGACTACAGTAATGATTGTGATTTGTGAACTCTGCCTTTGGGTTTACAGCCATTCAATATTGGCTGTAGTGTTTATTAGATGCTTGGGCCACACAGCATTGAGTTTGTGTCAATGGACTTCACGACTATGTTTTTCGCAACGAAGTGAATGGAGCTCCTCTATTCACGTCTCTGCATTTTTTTTCAAGTGATGGAAGACGTGGCTGATCGCGTTTTGCTCATTCTGTTTTAAGAAATAAGCTTTTAGAGCAATTACGTAATATCTTGTCTATGATTTGATATGCTTTACAGATATATTATGAGCCCCTCTGCTCATTAATTTTTTTACTTTCTGTGATCTAAGCTTTTCTCTAAATCCTTCTCCAATCCAAATTATTGAAGGTTTAATTGTGGGATGTTCAAGTGATCTCTACTTCTTGTGCTGGTTTCACGCCGATTATGCCTAGTCCTTTCCTACACTCATATGATTTGTAAGATGATGTACCATCATAACACCCAATAGAGATCTCCAAACATCATTTTGTGCTCACCATTGTCGACTCATGACCCACACTCGAAGGGATGAGGCTAGTGTTATCATCAAAGGTATAGTGATCATTGTCGAGCCCGCATTCTAACTATTCGTTTTTGACATAAATGTCCTAGGTCCAGCAAACAATGAAGAGCAAAACAAACTACTTGTGTTCTTTGTTGAAGAAAGTTCATTGGAAGAACTACTATGATTCCCACATCTTCAAGATACGACGAGGCTAGAAAAATTTTTCTAGCCAAGATAGGACCTCTTTTATGTGTAGTCGAACCTTATGTTAGCGATCTGCAGCTGTATGTCTAAGCTGCTGTTAAAATTGCTTCAAAATGCAAAAAAAAAAAAAACACAACAACTTAGTGTTTTTGTTGCAGCAATTCTCTCTCGGACATAAGGTATCTCTCTCCCTCTCTGAACCCACCTTGTTTAATTATCCCTTTCTTGCATTGGTACTGTACATAGCGCAATCTAGATAGTCTGATAAATTATGGAGGCTGGGGAAAAATTGACCGTCATCCTCCGGTATGTCTAGACAATTTTTCCGGATCGCGAGAAGAAGGATAAAGTCCATCCGCGAGAAGTATTTGCCTTTTGTTGTGACTTGTGACTTGGTTGCTTTTATAAAGGAAAACATAATCATTAGGAAGTTCAGTAAGAGTTCCACCATCTGAAGTTGGTTGTATACCAAGCATGAAGCTGTAATACACTCGCCTCCTTGAACTTCTTCGATATGAACTTGGGAATCCTCCGTAGCATGCAAAATCAAGATAAATATATATACAGAGAGAGGCTTACGGTCTTTCCACTTCAAATGTCGTCAACCAGGACTAAAAATGAAGAGGCTGAATCGGAGAAAACCGCTCTCGTCTTTTACTTTAGGAAACAGTTGAGCGTAAGCATCTTTTTGCGTTTCATGCACAAGGTTTCCTAAGCATCGGAAAGCAACCCATCGACAAAGCTAGCTTATATTGCATTCGCATGTGCATGTATTCAGTTAATTGACCTTATTTAAAAAAAATTAAATTATTTTGCCAACGTGTTATGGAGCGCTTGTTAAGTTACTAAGGGCGCGTTTGGTAACGCTTCTGTTTTTCTATTTTTCTGTTTTTCTGTTCCCTGGAACAAAAAAAGAACATAAATCCGTTTGGTAACGTATTTTATTTTTCTATTTCCTGGAATAGAAAAGTGGCCAAGAAATAGATTTGGAGCAGAAATAAGAAGTAGAAAAAATCTACTTCTTTGTTCCCAGAAATAGAAATAGAAATAAAAAGGTCCGGTCCTCAAGCTGCGACCTCAGCTCCTCCTCCATCCTCCGTCGTCTGCAAACCGTCACAAAGCACCGGTCCGGTCCATTCTCGGCCAAAATAATAAAAAAAATTATAAAAATTAATTAAATTATAAAAAATTCCAAAAATTCATAATAATCAGAAAAATTCGCAGAAAATCCATAAAAATTTGCAAAATTCGGAAATTGAAAAAATTTAAAAAAATCAAAAAAAGCTTTTTGGAAAATAAAAAGAGACAAATTTTGGGAAAGTAAAAAGTTTTAATAAACTTTTCCCCAAAAAAATCAAAAATAAAAAATTCACATAATGGCTTAGAATAAATTTAAAAATTCATAAAAATTAGAAAAATTTCAGAAAAATCCCATAAAAAATTAGAAAATTATCCCAAAATTCATATAAATAAGAAAAATTCTCAGAAAATCCATAAAAATCAGAAAAACTCAGAAAACCCTTAAATATTTGTAAAATCCCTAAATTGAAAAAATTAGAAAAATTTCATAAAAAATTTTCGGAAAAATAAAAAGAAACAGATTTAGGGAAAGAAAAAAATTTTAATAAATTTTACTCCAAAAAATATAAAAAAATTTACATAATGGCTTAGAATACCTGTGGCCACCCACTTTGAGTGAAATTTAAATTTTTGAGGTGCCCAAGTGGTATTTTTGAAGATTCCTTAGTTTAGGGATTAAAAGGGGTTTTAAACCCCTAAAAAGGATTAGACAAACCAATAAATCATGCTTATTGATTTTTTTCACTTATAACTTGTACTTATAGTTAAATAAAAGATATAGATTTGAACGCAAAAAATTGGGAATAGAAATTTTGTACAGTTACCAAACGCATTTCTGTTCTTTTTCTATTCCAGGAATAGAAATTTTGTGCAGTTACCAAACACATTTCTGATCTAGAAATAGAAATTTTGTGCAGTTACCAAACGCATTATTTTGCTTAGAAACTCATCCAGGAAATAGAAATAGAAAAAACTATTTCTGAAAAGAAATTGTTCCCAGAAATAGAAACGTTACCATATGCACCCTAATAGACCATGATCATGGGCAGACTTAACCAAGAAAATTGGTGGCATAGGCAAGCCTCGCTATGTGTTTGAGCCCAATGGAGTTTTGGGCTGGGGATGGGCAGGAGCCCGTTTACTTGTCTGAAAATACTGCACCACTCGGAATCTTGTTACGGATTTAGTTGGTCCGACTAGTCCCACATCTTCCCCAAGAATTTCTTGGCAATCATTTATAGCATAAAACACAAAAAAAAAAATCGAGATAAAAGTATCGAGTTATATATACATAGAATTAAAACGCAATAGAGCTGAAAGAGTTTTCATTTAACTTTATTAGTCAACCTTTATAATCAATATCATTTATAGTATGATATTACTTCTTTTTTTAATGGGAACTTGAGATGGAGTTCAAGCTTCACATTGTGATTTAGTTTATAAGTTATTAATAATTGAGTTCAATTGAGTTTAATCTATATCAAACATGGATTGAGAAACCGAGTTTTGTCATACTCATAGTCCAATATCAAACCATCAACATCAAGTTAAACTTTGCACTAACAAATTACTTCAAATGAATTTCTCGATTGTGCCTTAATAGCATTTTTTTTATTATAATAAGATACCTAATTTTAGACACTTTTAGCGGATTGATCCACTATATACAAGAAATTAGATAGAAGATGTTCAAATTCCTCAAATAGATACTGGCGAAAGTCAATCTGCAGGTTAATTGCAGTCATTGATATTAAAATATGAGAAAAGATCAATATATAAGAGGAAACAATATCATGTGAAAAAAAATATCGTAAATATTATGGTATTCGTGTAGTCATTAAAGACCGGGATTGTGTATGCGGATTGGCCCCATCACATGAGTTCAATTTCTCACACCACCAAATGGAAACAATTTTATACCAAAACTATTAACCTAATCTTTGCCTCATACCCTACGTGGTCGACGAGAATAGTAACATATGTCAATGGGCTTGACGTCTTAGCCGCCTAAGATATAAGTTTCTAGAAGAGAGCAATATCTTATTACCGGAAAATGAAAAAAGGTTCGTTACAAATCAAGTAGATAAAGTCTTTCGACCAAAGAACGAAAAGTAGATAATGCTTTCCCTCCTCCTTTTTCCCCCTTTCTTTCTAGCATAGTTAGGAAAGCTAATTAAATTTCATCTTTGCATACACATAAATACATTGTGTATTGTTAATTTTATCACAACTTTGATGAAAACTGGTTTTGTTCTCAATCCAGCTAAATTAAGAATTTTTCACGTACACAATCGACTAATTTATAGTGGAAGCTAAAAACAAGACTCAACCTAGGCATCAAAAGTTAAATGAGAAGCAGAAGTAGACACTATATTCTACCCGACATGAAACCTTCACGACTAAAAGAATGAATATCTCCTTTCCTTCTTCGTTCGTTCTACTGGTAAGTGGCTGCTGTTGTTCGGTCATTCCTTGTGAGCATCCGGTGCTATGGGTACCGTTCTATTAGCGTCATGATCTCTAATTGCAATCATCATCATTTGTGTTATCCGCTCTTTTATTAGCTCCAGTTCTGATTTGCTTTATAAATCTTGAGACAACGCTTAGGAAACAGAAAAGAAAATCTGTCTTTCATGGGCAGTTACATCTCTCGCTTTGCAGCTCCTCGGCGAGGCTTGCATACGTCTGTGTTCCTGTTATGTTTGTCTTTTGGTAGTCACTGATGTAGAATTTGGCGAGCTCTTGTAACAGATTCTCTCTATTTCACCCACATATAGGATGCGTTTGGTAATGATTCTTTTCCTAAAAACAATTTCTAATAAAAAATGATTCTTTTTTATTTTGTTCCCTAGACGAGTTTCTGAGCATTTGAATGCGTTTGATAACTATCCAAAATTTCTATTCCCAGAATAGAAATACATTTGGTATGACCCTTAAGTTTTTTTGTGACCTATAATTTCTTTTAATATTTTATTATATTTTTCTTTTCTTTTTTTCTTTTCTCTCCACCTTTTATTTTCTTCTTCTTCTTCTTTTCCCTCATTGCCGGTTGCTGGCCACAATGTCGGCCGGCTATCGACTGGGCGAGGTTCAGCGACCTCGCTGGAGCCTTGCCAGGCTAGGGTGAGGTCACTGGAGCCTCACCGGTGGCTAGGCGAGCCTCTAGCGAGCTCGCCGGACCTCGTCCAGCTGGTCGCTAGCGACTGCCGATGGCAGTTCAGCAACCGGCTGGGAAGAAGAAGAAAAGAGAAGAAGAGAGGAGAAGAAGAAGAAAGAGAAGAGAAGAGAAGAAAAAATGATTGTGGAGTTGTTTTCGAAAACAAGAATCAACTTTTTTTTTATTTTTGATTCTGTTTCAAATATATTTCGAGGAATATTTTTTTTTATTCTATTCCTGGGAACAAAAAATTTGCCAAACGGATTTATGTTCTAAATCTATTCCCGAGAATAAAAGAATATAATCAGTTACTATTTGGTACATTAACAAACACACCCGTAATGGCAGCCCAGTAAGGAATAAAAGTCAGAGCACGAAAAAGAAAATGAGACAGAATTCAAAGTTCTTGCAAGATGTGAAGGTTCTGGGATGACCAATCTCTTCGTAGCATTATTATAGTCCAAAACGGGAGTTACACTTTACCTTCACATGACTTGAGTTGTAATGCAGCTAACACTTTGTTCTTAAATGCCATCAATTTCTTCGATGCTCTTGTGATCAGGTTATACATGGTCATGTCTGTGAATTCATTATTCTTCTTGCAACAACGAAGCCCACTTCTTTTTTATGCGGATGCTTTTCCTTTTGCTTTGCATTGTCTTGTTATAGTGAAGAAGCCCCTAGTAGAATTATTGATATGAACCTGATAGTCAACATACGTTTCTTCTGGAGCATTTTTCTGTTGCTTCTGTTGCAATTAGTAGAATTTCAATTGCCAAATCAAAGAATGGCGGCCAGAATATAGAGGGCGCCAACGTCTAAATCAAGTGGTGTAACTCCTAATGAGATTGACTCAGAGCTTAATTACTCTTGTGGTCTTCAATCACCAATTCTCATAGCAAAGGCATGGAAAAATGTAGGAATTGCTTTTATGGTTGTGGTAAGTCGTGGGGTTGATCAGAACACACCAGATCGAGCAAGGGACATGATAGCCGACTTCCTTCAAGGAATCAAGCATCGTGCGAATCAAGCCAATCGAGGTGCGACAAGGTCGACATGAGCTAACTTCTAGCTGAAATCAAGGCTCAATGGGGGAAGTATAACTGTTAAAAGGAAGAGCTCACACGAGTGAAGAAAGAAAATCTGATATATTAATTGTCAGTTGTTCTATGCAGTTGTTGTGTCATTATGCTGGTCGTGTCTAATGCGAGAGTTGGTGGGAAGTTTCTAAGCCTTCCATAGTTTATGGAGGCGGGTGTGTCCATTGGTGTCGGGTTGAAATACTGAAAATCCTACTTCCCTCATCTTCAGTACTTGTTCCCGCTTCATGCTTCAGAGTTGCTTTACTATTGAAAACTAGATATTCTAATGGAAAGTTGTTGGCTGTTTGGCAATCTGACAGAAAGCTTTCATCGTTCTTCCCATTCTTATTGGAGAACTTCTGATTCCTTCTCATTCTGTTACGAAAATTCTCTAGGGAACTTAACAGCTTTGGCCTCATGTATAGTCTAATATATCCATGAATTGCCGGCTGGTCACCAGGTGTAACTTGCACATGCTGATCTGGGTTCTATCAGAGGTGCCCCAGAAGCGAGACACTGAAATGACAACCCCCTCGAGCAGGAAACATTCCACCATAGTCAGTGATTAAAAATTTGACCCTGAATGGTCAGAGCAGGAGGAATAAAATGAAGCCTCGTTGTTTTCATTTCCTCATCCCAACGGCTTATCAGAGGTTTAAATACTTGTGTCCTCACATATGCAAGCCACCTTTAGGCTTTTTAGGTAGGTCCCCCATATTTTTTTACTAGCCTCGCCGATTGGAATGCCGAAGTCTCGGGTGATTGATTCGGATATAAAAGCATTCCTACTTGAATGTTAAGTCTTCTAGAAGTCCGTGTTATGTGAAGAGCATTTCATGAATCAAATAAGATGCAGATTCAAAATCTCAAAGATTCATCCGAATATGAATTTTTATTTTTTCACTCCGAGTGATACAAATGACTGAATGCAACCAAAAACCGATATGATTATTTCAAGTTCAGCACTCTCAAAGCATTCTCATTATAAATTAGACGTACAAAAACCACTGGAAATTTGAGAGTAAACCTTTTTGCTCAAGACCAATTTCTCAACAGACATGAATTCCGTCCAATACAAAAAACCACACCAACTGCCAATGCAATAACCAAATGCAAATCGTAGTGGAAGAACTAGATGTACCCGGACATGAGCTGTGGCGTCCTGACCAGACTGAAGAAGCAACGTGATGTCGCGCCTCATCTGCTTCAGCACTGCCTATCTCTTGTTCCTCAACAGCTTCATCCTGGCCACCGTCATCTCCGCTGCCGTTTTTCTGTTCGTTCCGCAAAACAAAGTAACAAAAAACTCTCCATGAATAAAACCACAAAAACCCCTCACCTCTTAATTGCTATTACCATAACATAGAAAAGAAAAAGCCCCCAATTAAACCATTTTCATGTGGGGATTTCATGTTTCATACCTTGCGAATAGTGGTCATGCGTTCGGTCTCTCCCTTGATCCGACCCAAGTGAGAGAGGATACGGACCTCCATCTTCTTCCTCTCGATCTCCTCCTCCTTGGCCTTGAAAGTGGACAGAGCCAAACTCGACACCTCCTCGCCCTCCTCCCTCAACAGCGACATGTTGCTGCTGAAACTCAAGCTCCCCGACGTATTCTGCAGGATAGGCTGCTGCTGCTGCCGCTACCGCTGCTGAGCCTGTTGCAGGGGCTGCTGCTTGCTCGCCTGCTTCATGGTCTTCTTCCAACCCTGGTGACGTCTGATAAACCAAGTAATTAAACTTCAGTACAGTCCCCACTGATAAATCAAGTAAATTCCACCATCTTCGCCATCAGGAGGAATACTAATAAACCCAGCATTTAAACTTCAGTACAGTCCCCACTGAATGCAACCAAACCAAGTGTTCAAACTTCAGGCCTACAGCTAGTCTACCGACAGGAAGTTACCTTAAATAAAGCCAGGAGTTCCACCATCTTTCCTGGTATGTGCATTTGTTCTTGTGCGCTGCCCTCTGCATGCCAAACCATCAATTCGTCTGTGAATGCAGCCGGCACACTCTCTTCCTCCTGCAAAAACCAAAGACATTAACAAAACCCATGGCATTGTATATCACCATTTCCGCGGCCTCACCAGAGGAAGGACACCTAATAACCACATGTTGGCCCTACTCAAATTCGACTTGACAAAGAACTGACCAGACCAATTTTAAGACTCATAAACAAACACATTTTATCCAGGTTTTAGTCTCATTGCCCGATGGGCTCCAAGCACCAAATTTGGCAACGCGACAGAAGAAAAAGCAATACCGTCTTCCCTAAGTCTCTATCTAATGCTGATGATTGTAACAACGAAAACATGCTTTTTTTTACCCAAAGCACAAATGGTCCTGTACCAGTAGAAGCTTCACCACCTCAGACCACATTGTCCTTGAAAATTGGCACTCCAAAAATAAATAACACTTTAGATAGTCAAATAAATTATGTAGGCTCATTCAAGCTCTAAATTGAAAATATCCCAAATACAATACTAAAGGAATCGCACAATAATTGGATATTCTGGAGATTCTAAATGAACAAATAGCACTTAAACTAAAGATGACACCATTATTTCGACTCCCCAGGCCAAAAGATGTATTGATAATAATTTGAAATTGAATTTTCAAAAACTTTCGGAGGGGCAGTTTGCATGATAATCAAGCCATATCGCCAATTTTTTTAGCATGTTCCCAAAGTAGAGAACCGCGAAATCCAGCATTATATATAGTTTGCTCCCGCCTTAATTAACCCAAACAAAATCATGCGAACAATCCGTGTCGTTTTGCTAAGGCTAGTAAGATCACAAGAGCTTTCTGTGTTTGTGCATATACCCATTGACATCACTCCTAAACTTCAGATTTAATCAATCCACAATAGTAAACACCTCAAATGAGTTCACATATCTCCATCAGAACGAAAGCAAAATACAAGAAATGGGATTAAGCTCAATGTAGTGGCTTGCAACACCGTCATTCATGCCGTCGGGCTTGGACAAAGACGACTCAACGTTGTCGTCGGCCTCATTGGGCACTTGTGCGAGGACTCGACGTCATCGCACTCGAATGAAGAGGAAATTTGGGTATTCGACGAAGAGGAAGGGGGACACTCGAATGAAGAACGGGAGGATCGACAAATAAGCAGCGGACTCCACGAACAAGAAGTACACTATGGACGAGAAAGACCTGTGAAGAGGTGAGGAGACCTTGAGAAGAAAACTCAATTAGGGCTTGGAATATGGGGAAATCCTTAAAAGGAGACGTTTTTGGAGACAAACCCTTTTTTAAAGCTCTATGCCACTTAGGAGAGAGAAATGAATAAAAAATACGCCGCCAACATTTTCCATTAATCAAATTAGACAAAGTTAAAGAAGACACTCAATTACAATATTTGTAAGTCTCCCTTTAATGTTCTCTCTTCACTATAAATATCGTAAATCATGAAAGTCATCTTCATAATAATTGGTATTAAGTAAGAAATGCACAAAAAAATGGAGTATATTACGTAGAAAAAAAAGCTAAACAAAACCATTCATTTCATGTAAAACGAGAAAACAATTTAGATAATAGGCTCTAAGCTATTTTATATATATTTCCAACAATATGAAGTTTTTCCAAACATTTGTAACAAAAACTGAACTTCTCTTACTCCAACTATGTAACTTTCTCATATAAAAAAAGAAGAAAAGAAGAAGAGAAAACACCACATGCGTCGACTGGCTTTTAAAGTAAGTGAGTCCAAGTAAGCAACAGAAACCTGGTGACCTCTGATAATCCAAGTATTTAAACTTCAGTACAGTCCCCACTGATAAACCAAATATATTCCACCATCTTGGCTGTGAGGAGGAATACTAATAAACCAAGCATTTACACTTCAGTACGGTCCCCACTGAATGCAACCAAACCATGTGTTCAAACTTCAGGCATACGGCTAGTCTACCGACGCGAAGTTACCTCAGATGGAGCCAGGAGTTCCTCCATATTTCCTGGTACGTGCATTCCTTCTTGTGCGCTGCCCTCTGCAACCGGCACACTCTCTTCCTCCTGAAAAAACCAGAGACATTAACAAAACCCGTGGCATTGTATATCACCATTTTTGCGGCCTCACCAGAGGAAGGACAACTAATAACCACATGTTGGCCTTACTCAAATTCGAATTGACAAAGAACTGACTAGACCAATTTTAAGATTCCTAAACAAACACATTTTATCCAGGTTTTAGTCACATTGCCTGAAGGGCTCCAAGCAACAAATTTGGCAACGCGAAAGAAGAAAAAGGAATACCGTCTTCCCTAAGTCTCTATCTAATGCTGATGATTGTAACAACAAAAACATGCTTTTTTTACCCAAAGCACAAATGGTCCTGTACCAGTAGAAGTTTCAGCACCTCAGACCAGATTGTCATTGAAAATTGGCACTCCAAAAATAATTAACACTTTAGGTAGTCAAATAAATTATGTAGGCTAATTCAAGCTCTAAATTGAAAATGTCCCAAATACAATACTAAAGGAATTGCACAATAATTGGATATTCTGGAGATTCTAAGTGAACAAATAGCACTTGAACTAAAGACGACACCTTGATTTTGACTCCCCAGGCCAAAAGATGTATTCATAATAATTTGAAATTGAATTTTCAAAAAATTTCAAAGTGCGTTATGCAAGATAATGAAGCCAAATCCCCAATAATTTTTAGCATGTTTCTGAAGCAGAAAACCGCGAAATTGAGCATTAAATATAGTTGCTCCCACCTTAATTAACCCGAACAAAATCGTGCAAACAATTCGTGTCTTTTTTTTCGTTTTGTTTTGGACAATCCCATCTTTTATTTTGCTAAGACTAGTAAGATCGCAAGAACTTTCTGTGTCTGCATTTACTCATTGACATCATTCCCAAACTTCAGACCTATGTAGTCCACAAGAGAAAACACCTCAAAATGAGTTACCATATCTCCATGGGGACGAAAGTAAAATACAAGAAAAGGGGATTTTAACACCTTTGTTCATGCCGTCGGGCTCGGAAGAAGAGGACTTGACGTTCATCGTTGTTCTCATCGAGTAGTTGTGCGAGGACTCGACGAAGAAGAAGAAGGGGGACACTCGGACGAAGAACAAGACGATCGACAAATAAGCAGCGAACTCCACGAAGAAAGACCGATGAAGAGGTGAGGAGAACTTGAGTAGAAAACCCGACGAATAAGGAGAAGTCAAGAAAGAAAACTGGAGAAGAAAGCTAAATTAGGGCTTGGAAATTTGGGGCAAACCTTGAACGGACAGACATTTTTTGCAGGCAGACCTTTTCTTCTAAGCTCTATACCACGTAGGAGAGTGAAATTAATAAAAAATACATCTTCAGCATTTTTTATTAACCAAATTGGACGAAGTTAAGAAAGAGACTCGATTGCACCAAATTAATAAGTTTTAGTACTCAATTACACTTTCTCGACTAGTATTAGGACTTACGATGCACTTGTCGTAAATATCGCAAATCACGGAATTCATCTTCATAATGAATGGTATTAATTAAAATATATAGACAAAAAAGTGAAGTACATTTCATAGAAAAAAAGCCAAGTAAAACCATTCGCTTCGTATAAAACGAGAAAACATTTTAATAATAGGCTCTAAGCTATTCTTTATATATATCTCCTACAATATGAAGTTTTCCAAACATTTGTGATAAAAACTAGACTTCTCTTAACTATGAAACATTCTCATATACAAAAAATGGGAAAAGAGAGAGAGAGAAAACATCACGTGTCAATTGGCTTATAAAGTAAGCGAGACCAAGTTTAATTCATGTTTGTATGATAGTTTTTTTATTTTCCACGATTATTATAAATCTGCCTAAAATCGAATTCATGTTTGTGGATGGTTTTTTTGACTCACCTTGTAATGCTTGAAACTCTGGATGGAGCCAGAGAAAATTCCCCGCTTTAGCCCACGTAATTTCGGGCAACAGAAGATATATACATGGCAATCATTTGGCAATTGGGTGGTCGATACATCAATCAAACTTTCCAACGAACAGCATAGCATAAGTTCCAAATTGTTCAAGAACTTTAACTCATCGAGGCCCTTGACAATCCGTAGCTCACGGGCGGAATCTATTTCGAAGGACTTGAGGTACTTTAAGTTTGACAAACCACAAACACTTTGCAAATGATCACCAGAAAATGCCAACTCTTCCAACGATTCCGACATACCAACAACTTGAATACTGAGTATCTTATCGCAACTCTGTAGCGAGAGACGCCACAACTTATTGAAGACTCTCGATGCAAGGATTAGTGAAGATTCATGAGAAGATTCCCAATGTGTGTCGACGTACACGAACCTTCTGAAGGACTCACAGTCAAAAATATCCAATATTTCCAACGATTCCAACACCCCGGCGATGTGGATCTCGTCTAGTTTTGGGCACTCACTCATGGCGACCTCTTTTAGCTTCCTCATGCTGGATAGCATGAATCTCTCGAGGGGTCCACAATTTTCAACGTAAAGCATTGTTAAATTTGGAAGATGAAGCCCATCGAGTTGAATCTCTTGCATTTGAGAGCAAAAGAGCCTTAAATCTGACAAATTCTTCAGGTCGAAGGAGTGTAACGCGATTGAATTGAAATTCTCAAGGGTTAGCTCTAATAGAGAAGAGGGAACTTGCGTGAAGGTTTGCAGGTCCAATCCAGACAAAAGGAGTCGGTTAAGCTTAGGAAGGGAAGCCAACTCAGTGGGAGCAGGGACACGGGGGAGACCCAATCTCAACTGTTCCAGTTTGGATAACCTCCCAATCCACCTTAAGTCACCGGTAAGAATTCTATCTCGTCTGCCCATGTTAGAGAACCTCCCAATCCACCTCAAGTCACTGGTAGAAATTCCGCCCATATGAAAGTTGTCACTTAGGTCCAACTCAACCAAATTAGTCAAGTTTGAGAGGTCCGGAACAACCTGCAATGACGTAGATGGCACTATCAGATGGGTTAGACTTATTGGGAGTGCCGGCAACTCTCGGATTTCATAACATTCTTCTAACACCAGTTTTTGCAGCCGCGGAAGCAAGCCAATTTCATAAGGAATTTGACCTTTCAAATTTCCTTTAACCCAAAGCACTTCCAGATTCTCAAGCTTTCCGATAGAGCCGTCAATCTTCCCTAAACCATGGCGATACCCAAAAGTCAGCCTCTTTAAAGTTGAGCATCCTAATGAATCTGGCATTCTGGTTATCTTTTGACAATTCTCAAAACTAAGAACTTTCAATTTTCTTGCCTCCTGTAAAAAGTGAATGCATTATCCAAAGGAAGAGCAATTCAAATGTTGCTTTCAAGGACAAAGAATAGAAATAAGCATATGACACACCTTTATTAAGTCAAATAATTTCTGATCATCTATAAAGTGAACTGAAGTAAATTCAAGAATGACTACATTATTTAAGCGCATATTGGTCATCTCACACGGTGAAGAAGGATATCTCCAATAAATCCATCTTAATTCGGGAAAACAATCAGTTAGGTCGCCAACAACGGTTCCTCCATCTAATTTAAGGAACCGTAGTTCTTTAAACCTTCTAATCTCTTCACTTCTGATAGGGACATGAAGATTGAGTTCAATTGCTCGAACATTGTTCTTCGTCTGCAATTGAGAGCAAGAATGAGCGATTATCAGCATTCTATATCCTCGAGGATAATATGGAAAAAAGAGAATCTATTAGTTCTCTCGTGAAGCATTCTACCTTCTTTGAACTTATTGCGCTAAGGACTTCCTCTTGAATCCATAACCTACTACGCTCTTCCGGATTCGTCAGATTTTCTTGACGAACAATTTCCCTTCCAAGATCTCTAAGTTGATCGTGCATCCAAAACTTATTGTCTTTTACAATCTTTATCAAGGACATGTTATTGAGGACCGCAATTCCACTAATTGGGAAAAAGTCACAATCTCTCCACATATGAATTGCATTTGTCTTTTCCTCACCAATGAAAAAGCATGCAATATCCAGAAAAATTTGTTGTTGCTCAAAAGTCAATGCATCAAAGCTAATCCTCAACTTTTTATAAACATCCTCTGGAAGTGCTTTGCTTAATTTGTCCAATGTTTCTTCCCATAGTTCTTGAGTTTGTGTGAACAGAAATGAACCAATTACTCTAATAGTCAAAGGAAGTCTTCCGGTAGTAGATACAATTTTCTTTGAAATATCATAACGATCATCCGAAGGAGAGTCCTTCTTAAATGCATGTTTGCTGAAGAGCTGAAGCGCATAATCACTACTCATCACCTCCATTTCATAATCTAATATATCGTACTTTGGTCCAGTGATTCGCAAAACATCAATGTTCCTAGTAGTAATCAGTACTCTAGACCCTGAACACAAAGCACCTTTTCCAACTAGTTTCTCCACTTGTTCACTTTTATCAACATCATCCAGTACAATGAAGACCTTCTTATTGCTAAGTGTTTCTTCAATCCTCCTCATTCCCTTGTCAGTTTCATCGATGTTTGCTGTTCCTGCAGCATTTCCTATTTCAGATAATAACTTCTTTTGCAATTCAACCAAGCCATCCGTTCTTGACGACTTTTCTCGAACATCTTCAAGAAAGCAGCAACACCTTCCAAAGTGGGTAGAAAGTTGATTGAACACGACCTTGGCAAGGGTCGTTTTACCGATACCCCCCATGCCATAAATTTGAATGCACCGCACACCTCCAGAGTCTACGTCTAACATATTTCTTACTGTTCTCACTCGATCATCGATTCCAATTAAATGTTCAGTCACGGGCTTTTCCTTCATCTTCAACTTATCCACAACCTCCTCAACGACAAACTTGATTAGTTTGCCTTGGCTGTCATGAAGGAAGACCGTTTCAATAGGGGAAAATTGCGAAAAAAAAAAAATCTACTAATTAATTTTCATTCGTGATACAATTCCATCAAACTTCGACAGAATCTCATTTTTTTTTTTCGTTTCTTAGGAGTTGATGTTATTCAATTGAATCTGCTTAACTGTGCAATACTTCAATTACTGATCGGACATCAACAATCAAGACATGTCTTCTCAAATTTCATATTGATTGTAAGGTTTTCTTAGTTATTGCTTTTGATAACTTAACATTTGTCATTTGATTTGTTGTGCAAACCTTACATGTACTTGATCGTGTAACGTTCCAAAATAACACCAAGCATGCATAACACAAACATTTGATGAGAAAGATGGAATCGACCCCTAAAGGTTTTGACTTGATTTTTATAGCTAATTCTATGTAACCATAAAAAATATGAATCTACATCACTTTCAAACGCGCTTTTCATGCACATTGCTAGGTGCCACGTGTCGCATTGTGTCATGACACCCAAAAATTGACTTGACCCAGCATGTAATTAGCAATCTTTGAATTATGTTAATCTTGTTTGAGCAAGATAACTGTACAACTATTTATGCATTGCGAATTAGCATTTTATCAGTTATATTCATGGGACAACCTTAGAAGTGGTACATTATATGTTGAGGAGGAGAAATGTCTGATGCATTAATTGAAAGATCAAATTATTAGACAGGAACGTGTATGGTACTCAATTATTCCACTTTATCACCCATTATATAAAATGCCTTTTCTTCAACATTTTCAAATTTTTACACACGCATACCATTTAGTATCATTCGTGGAAGTCCCACCTCAATTGTGGTGATACATCTATGTTATTAAGTTTTGAGTAGTAGTTCTAGAAGCGTTAGAATTTTACTAAGAGTTGCTTACTAAATGACAGGTGAAAATGGAAACAAAATTTATATAGACCATCAACCAAAGGAAAAAAAATGAGCTTTCGTTTCTATTTTTATTTCTTCAATAAAAATAGACATATGAAAGTGCCTATAGTGAAATCAAGAACACTAACAATTTTAGTAGCTCTAGCATGAATTTTTATGTTTTTTAATTCTCTCCTCCTACCTGCATCTAACATGTTCCTTCTATCTATGAATTATTTACTTAGTTTTTGCAAACAAGAAAAAAATATTAGGGAAAAATAAGGATCTTAGAATGCAGCTAGCTCACCGTTCGCGTTTCTCGACTTCCCAACCCTTCATTGCAGCAACCTCCTTCAAAGCCTCTCTCCAGGTATCTACTTGTTCAGTGCTCAACTGCTCCTCGCACTCCAACTTGGAAATGGCATTCTTATATAACTGGGTTTTCAGCTTAACATCTTTAGGTTTCACTTTAAAGAAAATAGGTAGGATCTCTTTATTCCCATTCGACTTAGAGGTGTTCTCCACAATCTGTGCAAGCTCGCGGAGACACCATTTGCTCGAAGCATAGGTTCGAGAGAAGATGGGTATGTAGATCCTAGCGTTGTCGATTGCTCCCTGGAGCGCTTCATCGATTCTTTCACCAGCATGGAGCTCCTCATCATCTCGAAAGACACAGATGCCGGCATCGGTCAAGTTATGGTAGAGGCAGTCGGTAAATCCATAACGAGTGTCGGGTCCTCTGAAGCTCAGGAACACTTGATACTCGCTTCCGGATGATGTTCCTACCTCTGAGCTCCCCATTTTAAACTTTAGCTTTAGCAGCTCTCTCCCTGTCTCCCTCGCGTGCGAACAAGATAGGCCTTTGCCCTTGGCTGACTGAAGGTTTCAACCACTAACATATCATGTGAATACATCATGAGTGAGATTACCAATGTATAAATTCAGAAACATAATGACAATAAAACAAAAGGCAAGAATTTAGATGATCATATTATATTCAAAGACCCAATGATCCATATCATTTGTAAGTCCATGCTATGAAACTCTCATATAACATTGATTTTGTAAGTCCATGCTATGTGAATCTAGGAAACTGGAAAAGACCAACAATCAACAAAATCGATCCGCAAGAATTAAGAAAACCAAAAACTCAAAAAGTAAAAAACAAAAGTCAATTCAAACATATAAAAATAAACATGTACAATAACTAGTATTATGAAATCAAATGCTAAATCACGGATTCTTCTAAAAAAACTTAAATTTTTGGGAAGGCTTGAGATTAGCCCACAATCTTTTTCATAAATCCACTCGTCTATTCTTGTTAAAAAGCTGATCGGGGAGACTTTTGGTCCCAATTACACAGGAAGGAACGCGACAAAATACAAATGGGTATTATAGTCCCGACGACCAGATTTGGCCTCGATTGTGGACAACCCACTCATTCTGAGCAAGGATCTCATGAAACCGAACTCTTCAGGGCAAATTCAGAATAAGTCGATAAGAATCGAACCGTGTTCGTGGTCGCTGCCGGGAAAGGGCTTCGTGAAAATGAATATCGATGGCTCCTGGTACTGGCTAGCCAAGTCGTCGGAGGGGTCGGTTGCCGTAGTCGCTTGGGACGACGGGGGGGACGTTGATCGCTGGGTTTGCGAAGGAGGTCGGGCCCTCCTCATGCTCTGCACACGGAAAAAAGCCTAGCTCTCAAAGAAGTGTTTGCCGGGTCGAGCGAGGAAACGGAGCTTGAAGACTTTGAAGTCTTCCAAGCGCTCTGAGCGTGGCTTCCAGCTGTATGCACGGTGCATGGGCCCTCCAGCCAGGTGAATTGAGAGGACGTGGGCCCCACTACCGGCATCATTCATGCTTCCCAGCGGGCCTCTTTATATGTTTACTCTAAAATGTAATAACATGAAAGACAGAAAATGGAAATTTTCAATATATTTTAATGTATTGATAAATAGTACATGAACTTATTTATATATTTATTAAATAATTATTAAAGGTGAGAAGATAAATATAATATTAAATATAATTAATCAACGATATGCACTATCAAATGAGATATATGCATAAATTTGAGAGATATGTAGAATCAAGTAAATATCTTAATATTGCTAAGATGGTATAAGGAGCCAAAGTGGGTGGTCACCTCCTTCTTCCTTGTGCACGGCCTCTACGTGGCCGTCGAGATTATCGCCAAGAAAGTGTTCGCCGGCAAATTCCATTTACCGAGGGCATTTTCGGGACCAATGGCGATCAGTTTCATCCTCACAGCAGCATTATAGCTATTCCTGCCAGCTCTATTATGGTGTGATGCTGAGGACAAGGTGTAACGCCCCCACCTCGGGGTCATTCATGTGACATCCCGTTCATTATTATTTTTCTTTACACACAAACAGAAGCATTTCTCTGACAATCACAATCAATGCACACAGCGGAATAAGACAAGAAGCATCATGAGCAAACCTTATGTTTACAATGCATGCAAACATGTTTTAACAAGCCATTCGGGCTATGGCAAACAATACATATTTCATAACAAACTATGAATAACAAAACTTGACTTGGGTTATCCTATACCCAATACGGCTTCTCGCTCCTCGCTTCTTCACCTCCACCCCGGTCCCGTCCGCTAGGTCATCTCACATCCCACCCGTGACTTTATTCCGGAGCCGGCCGCCCGCACTACCAAAGCACCGTTGAACCCACATAAAGATCCAACCCATTCTCCGTTCGCATAGCAATACCACGCCATGTACGGATGAGGCACCAGGTCCATTAGGCCCTCATCGAACATCACAAGCGTCGTGATTCGGCGGTAGGCGCGGTCTTCTCTAACATCTATCACGGTGAGCACTTCGGCTCTCTGCTCCACGGGATTGCCAACGCGGGCTAGGGGAGATGCCATCCTATAGACCTGAAAAAGGGAAACAACGGGGGATGAGTCGGGGAGACTCAGCAAGTGAAAAAACTAATATCAAGCGATGACGAGACAATTGTCGTTCACACAAGTCGACTATTACCGTATCGGCATCGATGGCAATTCAAATAGCAAAGTCATGCTACGAAACCAACAAAACAAACATCAAACGTGAGTGCCACACGTGAACATCGTTAGTCAAGAAAGAACGAACAACCATGAAACCAAGAAACGAGCCAAGCAACCCATGTTACAACGTATTGCAACTTCCTTTCCCGATATTAGGGAATTCACTTACTTAACAACCACTAGAACACGAGATATTAAAGGAAAAAAGTGGCTGGTAGCTTGGCTTGAGCACGGAACAAGCTTAATTTTGGGGAAAAACGGGGCCTTGGGCGAGTATCGGGTGTTACTTCCTAGTTGGCCAAACGAGCAAGGAGGAAGAACGAGGTTGGCTTGTGTGTTTCTTTGGGCGTGAATGAGGAACAAGGAAGCAAGAAGGCAAGAAAAGTGATTGGTTTTAGTGTGGGGATTTCACGTAAGAAGGCTTCTTGCTTCTTTATAGCCAAATAGGCTTGGAGAAGAAGCCAAGCATTAATGTGCAGTAATGCACAATAGTTAAAAGTCATGATATATAGCAATTAAGGGCATTAAATTGGATCTTATCCCTTGGCTTCTCTCTCTCTCTCTCTCTCGACTTCCCCTTGGCTTGGGCGAATGGCCTTGCCTTGTGCCCCATAATAATAGGGCCTCCAAAGTCTAAGATCATTTATACTTGTCATCATGAAATAGGGCTTCTAAGTCAAGGGCCATTAAATGGCATTAATGAAACTTAATGATGGAAGCTTGAAGGAGAAGCTTTGACCATGTCAAAGCCTTATCTTCTAGTTTCTTCCCAACAAAACAAACGCAGAGCCTATTTTGGCCTACTAGAAATGTCGGTTCGGCTCATAATAACTTAGCACCATCGGGTTGCACAATAACAACTAATCGACACTTAAGTCGCAAACCCGCATCATAATAAATTCAATGATTTCCGAGGATTTTCCACGACAAAACATGTATAATAATCTTGTTCAACCCGAGGTTCGGCGCGGGAATGTCCTCAAATATCACCAAAAGACATCAAGTCGAGATTCCAACGTTCTCATATAGAAATTGATAAATCTTTGAAATCTGACAAAATCGGACAACTTTGCACTGTTCACGAAATCGGACTTGAAAACATAGTAAATGGACTCCGAAAATTCTCAAATTTGAATATGTCATAAACAAGACCTTAACAAATATTTTTCATGAGAACACGAAATCTGAATCTCTCTGTAAACACCATTTTTAGTAGCTCAAAGATAGACTAAAAATAGTTCGCTGGAACAGAATTCTTGTCTCTCAAAGCAAGCTCTGTCCAGAATCCAAATCATCTCGAAAAATTTCCAAATTTATATACGTTATAGAAAAGAAAGTTCTCAACAACTTTTGTGAAGGAAACTTTTCCAAAATCGGCCCAGAAAAGCTTGTAGAAATAAAGGAAGGGTGAACATCACCGAAATACCCATTCTGGGTAGTTTTACAAGGTCTGAAAATCAGGCCATCGTACCACTCATATCAAGTCCAAAAATTCTGAAATTAAAGTATACAAAACTTCAAGATGTTTGGAGAAACTTTCAAAAAGGAAGTATTTAGAAATTCGAATCACAAAAGTCTTCCCAAAAATAACAAAACGAAGGGGTACCAAGGATCCAAAACTGGTTTTTTCAAAACAAGAGTAAAAATTTGGTTCCAATTGAAAAACTACCAAACTTAAACCATAGCCATTTCCCATGGACTAAAATTGAGGATGTTACACAAGGCATGTGGAGAGGCCATAGCGATCTTTGACTTTACAAAGGAGACTTGGAGTGTTGTGAGATTTAGCTCCATTTTGATGGTGAGTAGGTGACTGTATTGATTGTTGACATAAAGCGCACTTGCTAGATATTTGATGCTGTTAAAATCACTACTTACCGATAAATGTTCTACTTTTAATAAGGAAATTCCGAGGTCTGGCATTGATCCTTTCTATTCTAATACTAGTTCAGAGTAGCCTTCCTGACAACAAATAAAAAAAACAATGCTTTGAATCTCTATCAATTCCTAAATTAAATCAAATCAAATAATAACTTCTAAAAAAGCAATCACAAGTATTTTCAACCTCCTTGACAAAGTCGAGAAGCAAGGTAAATAGTCACGTAGTGATTTAGATGCTTGGCTTAGCTAATTGTTGTCAAGGTAGACATTGGATATTTGAGACGCCTTTTTTCCTATTAACCTTTCGAATTCATATCATCCAAATTTAGAAATAATTTTTCATCTTAAATTCAATTCCGCTTTATATACGGATACCTCCGCAACCCAATTGAGGGCTTTTAAATCAATCCACTTCTCCCACAAATGCTCACCTTTGCCAAAATGCCTCCGCATTCTCTAAAAATCACACCCATTAAGGACAACTCTTGCTCCCAATTTCTCTCTCCTCTCCCTCTGAGCCACCTCCACGCGCTGTGCCGCCATTGTCATTGCTCGCCGTCGTCCCAACCACCGTGAAAAGCCTAGCTGCCACCAAGATAGCCATAGCCACACTGCTCAGCGCCGTGTTCTCTCCATTGTGATGCTTACTAATCCCTACTCATACTATGATTTTTTTTTCTATGTAAAATGTAGTATAAGTGAGATTAATAGTCTTGATAAGATATTTTATTTTGATTTACAACTTGAGCTTAGTATAAGTGAGATATTAGGGGAAAAATGCCAAAAAAGTCATAAACTTATTATTTTTGTGCCAATTCAGTCTCAAACCTTTCAATTTTGCTAATTGAATCATAAATATTTTGACAATTTACCAATGGAGTCCATTCAACCAATTTTGACCGAAAATCACTAACATTGAGGCTAGACGATTTACGTGGCATGGCCGGTGTTCATGTGAACAATTTTTTATTTTTCTGAATTTTATTACTTTTTTTCTTTTTTCTCTTCTTTTCTTATTGTTCTTTTTCTTTTTCATTTCTTTCCTTTCTCTGTTTTTTTTCCCAACTGTGGGCTAGCGAGGTCATCGGCCAACGATTGCCGGCCAAGGTGAGTGCCAACTACCCTCATTGATGTGAGTAATTATATTTTTAAATTGTAATAACTACTCAAATGAATGGTGATGGAAGGGCGATATCAATGAAAAAGAAATTATACAGGTTATATTGCAAATGTTAATCATATAATAAAGAGTTAATACCACAAAAAAATCTCAAACTGGTACATCTGTGACAAATTTACCCAAAACTAATTTGTTGACCTCCAAAAACCCCAAAGTAGTGCACCTTTTACTAATTTAGCCTAAATTGGTACACTTGCGACAATTTTATTTTGTTAGTTTTCATTAAATTTTACTGTTAAATTACCAAGTTGGATGACACTGACAGTTGACTAGTATACCAGTTTAAAATTTTACGCTCCGTTTGTCACAGTTGTATCAGTTTTATGATTTTTTGTGGTATTAATCCAATTTAAAGGATGATATATTTGTCACAAATGTACCGGTTTGGATTTTTTTTTTTTTGCGGTCAAAAAATTAATTTGAGATTAATTTATCACAAATATATCTATTTGGAGTTTTTTGTGGTCATTTTGGGTAAATTTATCACAAGTGTATCAATTTGGGGTTTTTCGTAATATTAACTTAATAATAAAAAATCTGTAAAAATATAGCTAGCTAGCGTCGTTATTTTCAATTTCAAATTGATTTGACATGCCCACCCTTAGAATCTCCAACTTTCGGACCTAGGCAGGTCCTTAAAAGGCCTACGGGAAAATAGAGGAGAGAACTCTCTTGGGGAGAATGACCCCTTATACTTTTGTTCCTAAAGGAGGGGGCCATATCCTATGGTGGGATGCAGTCAGCTAATAGGTGCCGGCCCCACCTTAGGGTTCCTCCCGGCGTAAAACTAAGGAGGGTAGAGGCAGCTCCCATGCCTCGATAAAGATAGTGGCTGGGTTAATGCCCGTAAGACTCCTAAAGGATGTGGCTGCATCCTATGGTGGGATATAGTCAACTGATAGGCGTCGATCCCTCCCTGTGGTTCCCTTCCAGCATAAAACTAAGAAGGGTAGAGACAACTCCCACGCCTTGAAAAAGATAGTGGCTAGGTTGACACCCGTAAGATTACACAAGTTAATAACCCTCCAGAGAGAACCTAGCGTGAGGATGATTTAGTGAATGAGCTTGCCAACATTCAGGCTCATTGCATTGTGACAATCATTAGTAATCCCCAGAAGTGGGGATGAAAAAGATTCACTTCCAACAAGGGGGGATGAGGCTTGCGGGCACCGACAAGTAAAAATAAAGATTGCATCCCTACAAGGCGCCACTCTCTTCTTGCAAGGCGGACTCCCAGGGAAGGCCCTCATCAGAAGGAAACTTCCTCTTGCTGTCCACCTACGAAGACCAAAAAAAAGAATCTTCAACTTTAGCGCATAAATAGAAAGTATTCGTTAAATCTCTATCTCTAGATAATAGATACGGGATATAATATGATCTTCGACAGGAGTGTTAGTATATAGCGATCTAAAGATAACTTACTCTATTAGAATGATGAATTTAATATACAGTAGAACTCTCTATCACTACATAATTGAAGATCACACGTAGTGCCAAATCCTTTGAAAGAACCAATGAAAATCTCACAATGTGTGTGTGTATATATATGATTTGCCATGTTGTAGGAGTCATAATTTGTAGTACTACATTGATATGGCTTGCAAACCGTGTTAATAATTTAAAGGATGTTAGGAAAATATTACCTTCACTTTTATTTTTATGAGAACTTGTGATGAAGTTCAAGCTTCGCATCGTGATTTGGTTTTTAAGTTTCTAATAATTGAAACAAATTGAGTTTAATCTTAAACATGTATACTACCTAGATTTAAATTCATGCATGGGGTTGAGAAACCAAATTTTGTCATACTCAACAGTTCAATATCAAATCATCAATTTCAAGTAAAACTTTGCATCAACAAACTACTTCAAATCTATTTATAGCTCGATTATGCCTTCACGGCTATTTTATTTAATGCAATACCTAATCTTAGACTCTTTAGTGCATTGGCCCAGTAAATAATATGATCCTTTGTTCCCTGCATGCCAACAAGAATGACGCTAGTGGTCATCAAACTTCACTAAGCTTTTAAAATAGTTACAAGTCCCGTGAGAGCTTGATTCCTGAAAAATAATACCACAATTAATCTTTTGAGAATATTCTTGCTCCATTTACTATCTCATCGTAGGGACCTTCAACCTATTGCTCAAACTCGCAGGTGAAATTCTCAGTAGATAGATCAATTACGATCGACATCATCATTACATCAGATATTTCATCGCCACTTGAGGTGGTGAGGATGTCCCCATGCCAACCGGATGCCTAGGTTTGAGCCTGGATGTCTCGAATAAGGTAGCCCTCGAGATGACTCGGTTGAGCCACGATGCCCAATATGAAGCTGAAAGTCTCGGTTGAGCCATGATGCCCAATATGAAGCTGAAAGTCTCGGTTGAGCCAAGAGAGCCTGGTTGAGCCAGGATGAAGTTAAATGAATCGTTTATGTGTGCCGGGTATGCATAAATATGATGTGTTGATGTCTTCATTGATAAGCCGAAAGTAAATTGCCTGAGAATCTTGCACATAGTCAAGGCGTAGCATTTAATTTGCTATTGATATGCCATCAACACTGTTTGCAAGTACTATACGTGCTAGACTTTGATGCTGAGATGCTTTCCTAGTAGAGAACTAGGAATTTTACTTACTATGTCCCTTGACTCACTCCCTTATCGATCAGAGTTGTAGGCATGGAAGTCTCACATCAATTTTGGGAGCTGCAGTCATGCTAGAGGAGATAGAAACCGTCCGATCTATCTGGATACTTATAGTGTGATTTAAACAGGAAAGAGAGCCCGTAGAGAAAGGGCTTGTAAATATACTATTGTAATATAAAGTAGTGTGTTCTGTGTGATGTATATACCAGTATTTCAGCTGTTGTTTGTCTAGGGAGTTTGTTTGTTCACGTCTTCTACATGTGCTTATTAACAAGATAAAAAGAATCGAGATGATAACGAGACTGGGATGTCTCGAACATAACCCCCGTCAATCAAGACCCTGGAGATGGAGTTGGGGTCATTACAAATTTCGTCCTAGATTTCTAATTTTGTCCAATTCAAATGAAATTAAAATTTTCCTATGTTAATTGGATCAATTTAAGTGCAATTGGATCATCCCAGGTTGATTAATTGTGCACGAAATGCTTAGATTTATTGAATTCCTATTGAAATGAGGCCGCAAGCTAGACCTATGTTGTTATTGTACTTCAATTGACCAAATTGAAGCTCAACTACTTCAATTAAACTCTACTCTATAATGGGCCAAGTTGAATCGGCTCAATCGAACCACACTAGCTTGATTTTTGCAACTTTCGGTTGAACCAAATTTGTCAAATTGAGAAGTTCCAACATGAATTTGCCAAAATTGATATCGGATTCGAATTGCCACTAAGGAAATGAGCTCATTAAGGGTATAATTGCTCAAACCATGAAAAATTAATTGCGACCCCTGATTAGGGCTAAAAATTGGAAATTTTTATCCCAAATGGAAAATTCCAAAATTGCTTCAACGATTGGAAGCGGGATGACCTCTAGATCACATGTTGTGAATAAAGTTATGCTAATAAATGACTAAAAACAAAGTAATTTCATTTTTGGCTAATTTTAAACCTAAATCTGAAATTTTTTTTTGGAAAACTAGGTTCTTAATTGATTTTTGTAAAAAAATTTACGCCAAAGTTAAATTGAAGCAAAAAGAATATGATTTGAGGATTTTGAAATTTTTCTTTTTTTAGTCAAAGTATTGGCCAAAAAGTCAACATTTTAGTGACTAATCACTAAAACATCAATTAATGGGTCAAACTTCGATTTTTTTGAAAATTTACAATGCAAAAGTGAAATTGAGGTCCTTTTGAAATTTTTTGTGTAAAAAGCAAAATTGTGACTCGGGATTGACTTTTTGGTCAAAGTATCAATTAAAAAGTCAAACTCAAAAGTAAAATCTTTGACTTTTTGGAATTTTGATGAAAATGAAATGGAAATAAGGTACGAATAAGGGCCAATGCAAAACAACATTTTTTTTTATTGAGAAACAAGTTCCATCACGATCGGAAACACTAATAAAAATTCTTTTGCCTTTAATGATGCGTTGACTAAAAATCAGGTGTCACCAATATGTATACGTAATAAATATAAAAAAATAGGTTTTCATAATCCTAGAAGAATTTAATACTAACGGAGTCATCTTTAATGAATAGGATAAGAAAAACGCTTTTAGGTCAACACGAGAATGAAATGAGGAGAACCCTTTCTTGTGTGAAGGAAAAGACTAAGAAGAAGATAAGGAGTAATCCCTTGCTTTCTATTTTCAACTTACTTATCTTATGTTCAGTATATGTTGAATTTTAGATGTTATTCATTATTAGAATATAAAACTATTGATCCATTAGATGACATTTCAATCTCACAAGAGGGATATAGTGATGTCACTCGAATTTGGCTCGAAAAAGAAATGGATTAAGTCCTATAATATTCTTCAGAATACACATGCTATGACTAGAATGCGAGTCATGCGATTTTCAACATCGACATCCGGAATAGAATACAAGCAACAAGCTTTTAATAATTATTTATCATATATAACATGATTGAATTGTCAGAACAATAATTTGATTCTTTTTACGAACTTGATATTGGAAATCTGCAAACTTACAAATTCATATCAGACAAATGAACCTCCTCAGGGTGTTTCTTGTTGAGAACAAGAGGTATTTGTGCCAAAATAATGGATGCTGAGAAAAAGAAAATGCCTAGGATACGGAATTGATCTTGAAATACTATTTCTATATGACCTGACCAAATCCACCCACGGTAAGAGAGATAATTGTTAAATCAATGTTAGACTTATTGTACAAATGCCAATTCAGTCATAAAATTTTCAATTTTATCAATATAATTTGAAACATTTGTGCGAAATTCTAATATAGTCCTTTTGGTCAATTTGTTGCGGAAAATTGTTGACATTGTGTCCAGCCATCGCCTGTCATCGTACATGGTACATGATAGGGACAAGGTTACTCGAAACGACATCTTATGTGGATCATAATGTCAGCAATTGGCTAGAGGTACTACATTGAAGTGTTGCATGAAGGTTTTAAAATTACATTGATTAAATTAAAATATTTATAACTGAATTGATACCCGTACAGTAGATTTAATACCGATTTGATAACTTTTCCCACATGAGGATCACTCGTTAACATGGTAAGGCAATATATTAGGGAAGAAGTATAGCAAATTTGCGGAGGTAATTAAAGTGAGACCCCAGGCATCATATAATCTTCCATGGTTCCACATATTTTATAAGGATGAGTCCCGGTGGCCTTTTCCTTAGCAACGAGTCCTCGTACGAAGGAACACCAAAACGAACTCGTTACATGGGAAGATCAATGTTGTTCATGTGAACCGTACTTGCATCCCTGCTTACCTTTAATCGATGGGTGACACACTCAAATTCACCTATTACATGTGATTTGTCGTTTCATAGCGTTATTACTTGTTAGTCATCTCACTGTTATTTTTTACTTTTGAGTGTGTCTTCTTCCAATAAAATGTCAATTAATTAAAGGTAATTGCTCCAAAGCAGTTTAATGGCAAGTATTCGTATATATAGCTCGAAAAATTATTCCACAAGCAGTAGACCTGACTATGTGAGGGTTTTAATTTATTGAGGAATTATGCTGCACCTTGATGGGCATTATTGGCTTAATTCCCTTAAAAAAAACTCTCAACTTTAGTTCCATTCCCAATTTTACTCTCAACATTTTTTTTTTAAAACAGAGATCACCAACTTTCATTCTACTTGCAAAAATGCCCACACATCGAAAAATGGCAACATCAACGCCATGTAAATGTTTATTATTAGAATCCGTGTCTTCATCAACACCCTCACATTCATATAGAACAACAATAGCCTCTTTATGTAATAATTTTGAAAAAATCAATGGCAATTTTTGGATGATGAGTTAACAGAGTAGATTTGGGACTAGATTGAAAATTAGTGACTTTTTTTTTAAAAAAAAAGTTCATAACATAATTGAGATTGGATCTAAAGTTGAAGGGTTTTTAATGAATTAGGCTGGGCATTATTATTACATAAGGTGTATTTTCACAGTATAAAAGAAATGGTAAGCTATGTAGGTTTGAATGCCTTGAAACTTTGAAATAAGTACGAGTTCATCAAATTTTTTATGCTTGGATGGCATCTCTTTTTTTATATTTAGTGAAGGGAAAATGACACAAATAATCCTTGAAATTTGACCCAATATGTAATGTAATCTCCGAACTTTTAATTTGTGTAATGTGGTCCATGCACTTTTAGTATATATTTAATTTTGTTCCTAGACTATATGAACATATTCAATATTATCCTTGAACTTAAATTATTGAGAGGACAACATTGAACGTTTTTGTATAATTCATGGACTAAATTGAACATGTATCAAAAGTCCACGGATCACATTGAACAAATTAAAAATTCTTGGACCATATTTAACATTGGGTCAAAGTTCATGGACCATTTGTATCATCATCCTTTTAGTGAATGATTGACATGTATACAAAGGCACCTACGTGGAATGCATGAAACTGGCCATGCTTATTTTCCCCAAGAAATTATGGTTAAAACGCATCGTGAGCAATTCTTCTGGAACATACGTGGTATTTACTCCATTGTTGACTCCTGAGTATGCCTCAAGTGACTTTTCTCTTAGGAAGACTTGAAAATATGGGTGTGGTTTAAGTCTGTCACCAAATTTGACTGGAATCTTTTGATTCGCTTTTGCTCTTGGATTTTAGCGGCTCAGAATCTGCATAAGTTATTTTCAAAGATGAGAAATATTGAAAAGTGAGCTGCTGACGATAGTCTCCTTGACATTGTCGAAGAAAAGACCTCCCGCAGGCAGGACAATCGAAGACCCCGCAAATTGCGGACTACCTCATCCACTCAGGAAATAAACAATAAATAATCATTTATATAATTGATAGAGGTGTGAGGAAACATTGCACATTTAATTAAAATTCATGAATAATTTAAGTCATTATCTCATTTATAATTTTTTCAGAGGGAGTTGGAAATTTTAGGTGTGCATTTCAACTGCCTCATTCTGTATAGAGAAAGAGTAAAAGTTTGAAAATAAATTGAGAGACAGAGTAGAATAAATAAAAAAAATACTTTTCATAAATCAATTAATTTCGATTGAATGCATACATGATTGCAAAATAATTTATTTTGTACTAAAAACTATAATATGGAATTGACTGAGTTTAAAAATGGGGCCGATTCAAAATTGATGAAGCCCTTTCACCCCGCACCACGTTGGCAATTAGAAACGGTCAATCTTGCAGTGCCACGTACTTTTTCTTTCTCATCATGGCCGGCATTGACTAGGAAATAGAATCGCTGGACTGCCAACATATAAAGCAATTAATTTATTTCCGGTAATAGTTCTCATTAAATTTAATTTCCGATTCTTCAAAACATGCCCCGCATCAACCCTCCCAACAACTCCTTATAAATGCAAATTTAAGACCAGTCTCTCGAGCAAAGAGAGAGCTAGAGTTCAATCATATGACACAACTTCACCTGGACAACACTAACTGTTTACACAAGCTTCGCTACCGCAAGTGTGTGCCTCTAGTGAGTAAACATGGAGGGAGAGATCATCAACTTTATCATGGTATGGACCTTGGTGGTGATATCACTCACCTATTGCCACACCATCAGTCAAACCGTCCCTAGTCGAAACAAGCTAGAGGCTCCTGGGCATTTCACCCGTCATTGGCCTCTTCTTCATCCTCCCTCTGAGCCTCACTACCATCTCTCTCGGAGGCCTCACTTCATTCTTCGTTGCCTGGCTTTGCAATTTTAAGCTCATCCTCTTCGCCTATGACAAAGGCCCATTGTCTTCAAGCCAATCTTGCTCGTTGGCATACTTCATTCCCATTGCTTGCCTGCCTATCAAGATTCATAACCCAATTGAGAGCACCAAAAATGACGAACACCCATGTTCAGAAATCAACAAGAGAGGCCTCAAGTCGGTGATGAATTATGTCATCAAGTGCTTGGTGATAGTTGCCTTTTTGCCCACCTATGAGAGGAAGGATCGAGTTCATCCGGTGATGATTAACTTGATGTATTGTGTGCATGTGTATGTCGCATTGGAGGTGTCCCTAGCTATGGTCAGAGCCATGGTCCGAGCACTTGTTGGTATCAGGCTTGAGCCACAATTCGAAGAGCCATATCTCTCGACCTCGCTACAAGACTTTTGGGGGAGGAGATAGGAACCTCATGGTCACAAATATACTTCGCCTTGCCTATATTTACCTGTCAGGTGAGATACTATTTTTCTTTAGTTTTTTTTTAAGATCCAAAATAATTTCATCGTTCATTATTATGTTGAATTGACTTTTGGATCATTTTGATATGGATCAATTAGCTTTTACTGGTATTATATATGAATATCCAATGGATCGGCGCTCATAGAACAGTTTTGGTATGGATCAATTAGCTTTTACTGGTATTATATGTATATTTTTCCTTGAATAATCTTTGACTAAGTTTGAGTCAAACATGAGGGAAAAAATACGTAGTTCCAAATACTTTCTATACTACAATAGATTTATGTCTGTCATATTTAATTACATACATGTAAGTCAAGTCTTACCTATCGACCAAAAAAAAAGAAAAGAAAGGCAAGTCTTACGTATGAAACATTGACGGTTAACTACATAATACAATTGTATACTATCTAATGGACTATAAAAAAATTCCATAAAAGTCAGACAAACTAAGACTTCATACCAAAAAAAAAAAGGCTCACAAAGTAGCAATTCTCATTCGATGCTTGACCCATTTATTAAATATTCACTCGCGATTTGTCAAAGCTCTACACTTTATATGGTTACCCATCTTAGTATAAAAAGAAGAGAAGGGGTGACAGTTTTTAATTTACTGTGAGAATAACAGTCTGTTCTGAATTATAAAAAATCAAATAATAAATAATTATAAATTGTTATGAGGTCCATTCCTTTTAAGAATTTGTGACTCACAACATATTGTTATTCTCATAGTAACCCAAAAACTGTTATGCTAGCAAAGCCTTAAAAAGAATTCAGTATATGATGCATTCGCCTCCTTGTCTTATACCATGTCCATTTCCAGTCGTGTGATCGGGAGGACATGGGCCACATTGCCAGCATCCTTCGCATGCTTCCTAGTCTCGGGCCTCATGCATGAGCTGTTTTTCTACTACATTGGACATAAGGAGCCGAGGTGGGTGGTCACCTCCTTCTTCCTTGTGCACGGCCTCTGCGTGGCCGTCAAGATTGCGGCCAAGAAAGTGTTCGCTGGAAAATTCCGTCTATCGAGGGCAATTTCGAGACCAATGGCTATTAGTTTCATCCTCGCGACAGCGTTGTGGCTATTCCTACCGGCCCTATTGAGGTGCGACGCTGCGGACAAGGCACGTGGAGAGGCAATGGCGGTCATTGACTTTGTGAAGGAGACTTGGAGTGTTGTGAGATTTGGTTCCATTATGATAGTGAGTAGGTGAATGTACTGATTGTAAAGGTTCTTATTTTAAGATAAGGAAATTTTTTAGTATAGGATCGATCATTTCTATTCTAATACTAGAGTAGAAGTAGCCTTCCCAACAATAAATAAAATATACTACTAGAAATGTGTATTAATTTCTTAACCAAACCAAGTCAAATGAAACTTCTTGAACAAAAGCAATCGCAGCATTTTCAACCTCCCCAGAAAAAGTAGGGAGGTAAGATAAATAGTAATGTAGCAATTTAGATGCTTCGCTTAGCTAATTGTTGTCAAAGTATACAATAAATATTCGAGACGTCCTTTTCCAATTAACCTTTTAGAGTCAGATCATCCAAATTAGGAATAATTTTACATCTTAAATTCAACCCTGCTTTATGTACGGATACCTCGGCAGCCCAATTGAGCGCTTTTTAGATCAGCCCACATCTCCCAAAAATGCTCGCCTTTACCAAAATGCTCCCACATTCTTTGAAAATCACATGCCCATTGAGTAAGGCTCCGTTTGATAACATTTCTACTCTTGGGAATAATTTTTTTCAGAAATAATTCTTTTCTGTTTCTACTCCCTATAACAATTTTTGAGTAAAATAACGTGTATGGTAACTACAAAATTTTTTTATTTTCAGAATAGAAAAATAATAGGAATGCGTTTAGTACGACCCATAAATTTTCTATTCTTTTCTTCTTTCGGTAGCGGCGGTGACCGGCGGCTGGCGTCCGTCGTCCGACGTTCGACGTTCGACGTTCGGCGTTCGGCAATCGGCGTCTGGCAATCGGCGTCCAATGTCCGACGACCGCTGCCGAACACCGGTCATCGCGATCGCCGGCGGCTGGTGGCCGGACTAGCGATCGGCAACGGACGACAAGGGGGCCGGCAACCTACGGCGAGCAGCGAGCGGTGGGCACGAGTAGCGGCGACCGACAGTCGAAGAGAAAGAAAAACAAAAGAAACACTTTTCTAGAAATTGTTCCCAAGAATAAGAAACTACTTTTTTCTACTTCTTGTTTCTATTCTTTGAAATAGAAACACTACCTGACGTTACCAAATGGATTTCTATTCTTTTTCTATTCTAAAGAACAAAAAAACAGAAAAATTGGAGCGTTAACAAATGGAGCCTAAAACACTTGCTCCCAATATCTCTCTCCTCTCCCTCTGAGCAACCTCCAGTGCGCTCTGCTGCCACAGTCGTTGCTTGCTGTCATCCCAACCACCATAACAAGCCCAACACAGCCATAGCCACAGCCACGCCACTCAGCCCCGCGATCTCTCCATTGCGATGATCATTAATCCCTACTCATACTATGTCTTTTATGTAAAACATAGTACAAGTAAGATTAATAATCTTGATAAGAGATTTTATTATGGCTTACAACTTGAGCTCTGTATAAGTGAAATATTGTGTTAAACTGATCTTACACCAAGTCTAAGCCAATCTTACCCCCTACTTCTTTTACTGCTCTACTGAGTATAAATAGGAAAAACATAGGTGTGATTATGGAATTATGAAGAACGTATATTGACCATGCGAAAATCATGTTCTTATTCATTTGAAAGTAAACGATATTTGATATATCTCTGCTGTCGTAAGGGCCTTCAGGGAAATTTAGGCCTAATCCTGAGATTAAAAGGTTCCATCAGGCACCCACATGACATGTGTGCTAAAACAAGGAAGAAAGGTGGTAATATGTGCATTTATGCAGTGAAAAATAGGAAAATGGAGCAAGTTAGGTGAAATGATTACTCAGAGAAGAAAATAGGAGGGAAGGAGTGGAAGAAGTGCTGATACCTGCTCGGTGTCAATTGTTATAGGTAATCTTTGCATCTAAAAGATTTCAAAAAGGAAGTGAATACTCGTTTAAAACTGGTGTGATATAACGCGGAAATGCAAACAGATTTTGCAATTAAATTAATACGAAATCACTAGAGAAATAAACGAGTAACAATAAAAAATACTGGAGATTTATGTGGTCGGTTCGAGTGTTAATAGTTAATACCTACTCCACAGAAAGAGCCAGCAGCAAATAACCCATTAATCAATCGAAAAATTACAGGGTTACAATCGCTCATACAATCGAGTGTTTTCCACACCATGATTAAGCCCAAAACAAACTCATAAGTATTTTCTCACAAATTATCATAAAAAAACTCACTCAGAAAAATAATAGTGAGAAAATCTGATACTCCTCTTATTTGTTTTATTGTAGCTAATATTAGAGTAGATATGTTGTTCTTAGCCAAAATAGAAAACTTTTTTTTAGGAAAATCTACTCAAACTAGGAAACCTACTCAAACTAAAGACGTAGTCTCAACAATATCCATGTTGGCTCTACGTTCAAGCCACGGCATAGTGCCCATTATCCATCTTAGCTCTCCCAACGCTCAATGACGCTTAACAATTACAGACATTACGGTCACATCCTCTCCTGACATGATATATCTAACACGGAAATTCCGGAAACTGAGGAGCTCGGCTCTCCAATGATATCTTTGGCTTCTATTGGACACCATATTAATTGAATGTCACACATTAACATCACTAACCAAGCCATTAGACCACATCCCCTCTTCAACTCCTTTTGTAGTCACCAAGTCTCTCGATGACATCTTCCAAGTCATTGTATCACCAACAAATCAAAGACATAAATGCTCAATAATCGACAAACTTTTCAGGAACCCATGTGACTTGGGTTTTTCGATTTTTTAAAGAGGAAGTCATTTTCTTGAATTTAAACATAGGTTTTCCATTGATTCATTTTCCTAAGCAATCCAAATACTAGAAAATGAGAAAAAAAATTTCAAAAATATTTTTCACGAAACAAATGGAGCTCATGAGTTTGCTCCCTTACGCTAATAAAGACTGGGCAATTCTCCAAGCTTTTTACCCAGCATGGCCTTATCGAAGGTGGTTAAGCCTTTGAAGCCCAAGCCTCCTTTGTCATTCCTTATTTTAAGTAAATCCCATTGTCTCCAATGTATTCCAACTTTCGGTCCCCCATTCTTATACTAAAAAGCAGTTAAGTATTTTGCTCTATAGCATGAGATATGGATAAGGGAATTATAGATCGACATGGCATATTATGGTAAAATTTGAATCGCCGCCTTTAGTAGGACTTCTTTTCCTGCCTTTAATGTCAAACTTTATTCCCACCCTTCCAGTTTTATATTCACCCTAGCAAGGATCAACGCAATCATTTGTTTATCTGATGCTCCCTAATCTGAGCGCATTCTCAAATATTTTTTTGTTTTGCCAATTTCCGAAGTAGACAATGCATGGGCCATGTTTTGGCTTAATCTCTTAGGGCATCTTGAGCCGAAAAGGATTCTTGACTTATTCAGATTAATAACCTGACCCATGGTATAATAATATTGATTTAACATAACAACTAGATTTGAAAATTCACTGACGAAAAAAGATAAAATCATCGGCAAACAACAAATGAGTTTCGGACCTAAATAAGTCCCTAAATTGTTTCGTCTAAGCTATAGGATGTAAAACACAAGGGATGTGAGGCATGCGGACACTGATACGTTAAAATAAGTAACGCAATCAAGCTGGGTGTATTCCCAAATGTTTTTTTTGTTTTGCCAATTTCCAAAGCACACAATGCATGGGCCATATTTTGGCTTAATCTCTTAGGGCATCTTGAGCTGAAAAGGATTCTTGACTTATTCAGATTAATAACATGACCTGTGGCATAATAATATTGATTTAACATAACAACTACATTTGAAAATTCACCAAAAAGATAAAATCATCAGCAAACGACAAATGAGTTTGTTTTATTAGTTTAAGGCGGCGGAAAAGAAAAAAAAGAGATCACATCACAATTGGATGGACAGAACAACCTTAAACCCTCTAATTTTTTTTCCTACGCAGTTGTTTTGTTTATAGAGTTAATACCATAAAAAACTCTAAGCCGATACACCTGTGATAAATTTATTCCAAATTAATTCTTTTACCACAAAAAATCTCAAACCGGTACACCTGTGATAAATTTACTCCAAATAACCATAAAAAATCCAAACTGGTACACATGTGACAAATTTATCCCAAAATTATTTTTTTGACCTTTAAAAACCCAAAACCGGTACATTTGTGACAAATATACCCTCCATTAAATTGGATTAATGCCACCAAATTGATACAACTATGACAAACAGAAAGTAAAATCCCAAACTGACACACTAATGTCATGGGTCATCAAACTCAGCAATTTAACAGTAAAATTTAACGGAAACTAACGGAGGATAAATTGGTCGTAAGTGTACCAATTTGGGGTAAATTTGTCAAAGATATACCGATTTGGAGTTCTAATGGTATTAATCCTTGTTTCTAATGGCCTTTGCTTCAAAACTTGAATTAATATGGTCTCATCAACTTTGTCACGCCCGACCCTCGAGCACGCGACAACCTCCATTTCAACTCGATCATTTGAATGCGACATCCCAGGATGTGTCGCCGACCATTCATTTTATCTTTCGTATTAAACACATGCGGAAGCAATTCAAACATCACCTGACCAATATCAATAACAGGGATAGTAGAAAGACATCAACATATACATTCCAAAAGCACCACCTTTTTCATATCTGATTAATCCCTGGAAAGTGTATAAGTACGAGCCCTTCAAACGGGCACCTCCTAACAAGCCAATAAAACCAGTAAGGCCAGGGTTAATCTACTCCATCCTAACACAGCCATGAACTGCACCACGAGCTGGTTTTCCATGTTATGGACCTGAAAATGTTTAACCACGACGGGTTGAGATAAACTCAGCAAGTCAAGTCCTAAACCTCGGCTAGGAAACCAACTCGCCTAAGGTGCGCCCTAAACGTGCAATCCTTTCTAGCGGCAACAAATCATCAGTGATGAATACTCAATTTGCCATTATTTAATGTACATAGAGACTATAGCCCCAGACACAGTCATTTACAACCAGTAAATGCAATCACAGGCGTCCTTACCCTTTCTTGCCATACACGACCTGCATGATACAGTCTATCTCATGGCACATTTCAATGCAAAGGCACATCAGACATTTAACCAGAACACGTCATATGCTTTCTCATGCATAATGCATTCAGTCATGTTCCGATTAATTACTGTACATATGAGGCGCGGGGGGGGGGGGGGGGGGGTACTATCTTTCAGCATAGCTGGGCGTCGTCCCACAACCTTTGGGCACGGCATTCCATTTCCACGTCATGGGGTTCTCGCCCAGACGGCAAATTATAGGGAGCAATGGAGCAATCAATAGGACGTCATGGGGCTCCCGCTGTCACGCCCCGAACCCCAATGGGCACGCGACACCCCTTACCTGGTCGATAAGTGCGACGTCCCAGGAATGTCGCCGACCTCAAATAACCATCAGAGATTTACAACCACAGCGGATACTAACAAATAATCCCGGACAATTAAAACTGGGAAATCAATCAGGGAGAATGAACATATTCGTTCTCATTGCCAAACTTACACCATAATATTTACAATATCCATTATTATTACAAGCACACCGAACCAGTAATTATTAACTTCCAAAATACAAAAAGGATCAGCATCCTAGATCAGCATTATCCAAAAATGGGGCCCTCTCAATTTATTGCCTCGCTCCCAGAACTAGTCCCTACGCTCTCTCGGAGGCGTCCACTCTGACTCACTGTCCTCAGCATCACCACATGAATCCTCCTCAGCTGTCTGTTCACCCGACGGCTCCGAGTCAGCCTCAATATGATCATGGCTCACGCAGGGGCTCTGAAATGGTTTGGTTGAAACAACCGTGAGACACTTCTTAGTAAGTACACCCCTAAACCCCATCTAGGCTATCACGTACCTCCAGACAATCACACAGACACACGTGCATTCGTACACATCAAGTCATCACATCGCAGGCACCTCAAATAATATAGTCAAACTCAAACATGCGTACACCCGTACTCAATCACAATCACGCCGTATGCAACACACGCATGTACCGATTCTCATTCCACTATTCCTTCCATTCTCATTTCCTCTTTCTCATTCCTCGCCAGTGACCCGCGTTGAAGTACACGCCTCAGGTACACTGCGACCATTCATCACCACACTTTCGGCCCGCGTACCCGTACACGCCTCAGGCCTCTCGATCGCGCCCCGAGCATCACACGCCTCGGTCCGATCCCACATTCCCACTCGATCCCGCCCCGAGCATCACACGCCTCGGTCCGATCCCACATTCCCACTCGATCGCGCCCCGAGCATCACACACCTTGGTCCGATCCCACATTCACACTTTCCTCAGCCCGCGCCAAATGCGACAGGCCTACATGATCGAAACCCGAGCTTATAATGCCTCGGTCCGATCCCGGTCTCACCCGAGCTGATCGTGCCTCGGACCGATTCTCAACCTTGCTTTTTCAAGCCTCAGCCTGTGCCAAATGCAGCAGACCTACGTGATCGCTGCCCGAGCTTATGATACTCGGCCCGATCCCAATACTCGTAATTCCACACCTTCACATAAATTCCACAATCACATGCCACACCACATTTCTTTCTTACTCATGCGCATGCTCGACACGCATATACCACACCCAACTGGCCCATCACACGTGGCCCGTGCACGCATCACTTCACACATAAAACACGCTCACTCAGCAATTCACATGGCCACTGTCAACAATTAATTCAATCTGGTCCACGCGTGCACCAAACATGCATAATTCTATTATATAATTACACAACTAAGCACCCAATTAAATCAACTCCATCCAGAATAATTCCAAACACGCCTAAAACATGTAAATTGCCAATTTTCTCTAACCAGATGGCGTCGGATCAATTCCGATCCATCACGACACTTTCTCGCCATTAAATGCCGGTTCTAAAAACCCAACTTGTGTCCCGAACAAATCATCACAGCCCCGTGAACAGTAAATGACAGCTTCTGAACAGTATTTCGCAGCTTATAAACACACATATAACCATCACAATCGCGAGTAATTTCAGTCACAGGGACCCTCACAATTCAGCCACGATATCACACAACAATCCGACACATATACACCACAAATCAAGCCATAAACACATTATTCCGAACCACAAATTCCAGCATGTATACTTCTCGTAGGCAGCCCTTATTTACTCTCTAAATAACCCCCAAACCATCATAATTCCAGCCATAATTTCACCCAAGATGAACTCGATAAATTCGTCCATGAAACAAACCCCAAAATTTGCCGAACACTAGTCCATTAATACCGAAATCATTATTTTTCTTCCACCAAACGACGTCAAATCGATTTCGGTCCTTCACGGGACTTTTTCACCATAATTTCTTGGTTCTAAAAATCCAACTTGCGTCCCGATCGGCTCATCACGGCCCCATGACCAGTAGATCACAGCCACTGTTATTTTCTAATTTCCAATAATTAATGCCCGAATTAAATCCCAAGGTCAGCCATAAAATTTCCACTACCAATTCATACAATTCCGCACCTAGCTTTATATAGATTTCGCCCAAAATCGCCCGTCGATACCCGAAGTCCTAAATTGGGTTTAGAGCGCGACTTACCCGCGTTCTAGACTATCGCGGCTAGAACGGAAAGCGGCGGCACTTAAACGGACACGGCGGCGACGGCGGCGAAGCTCGGCAACGGCGATCGGCTTGCGGCGGCGGTCCGGCTCTTGATTTGGGCTCATGGCCACTTGGGGGAAAGAGAGAAAAGAGAGAGAAACGGTGGCTGGTGGTGGTGGTTTGGGGCTGGTACGGCGGCTAAGCGGCGGCTAGAGGGCGGTCCGGCTTGCGCCGCGGTGAGGGCTTGCTTGGCCGTGGGTCTTGCCTCACGTGAGAGAGAGAGAGAGAGAGAGAGAGAGAGAGAGAGAGAGAGAGAGAGAGAGAGAGAGAGAGAGAGAGAGAGAGGGTGTCTACGGTTGGGGGGAGGGATGCTCACGGCAGAAAGGGGAAGAGAAATAGAGGAGAGAGAAGGAATGGGTCAAAGATAATATGTCCAATTTGACCACTTTTTGTCAATTTACCAAAATGCCCCTTTCTCACATTTTTGATCCGACGGTCCCGATTCGATCTTATCTTGATCCGACGGCCGAGATCGATTCTTGCACAAAAATATCCAAGGGCATACTTGTAATTTCCAAAATATCCAAGGGTAAAATTGTCCAATCAAAATTTGAGGGCAAAAATTACCAAAATGCCCTTTACCCTTAAAGCTTGTCCTTTAATAAATCCTAGGGGTATTTTGGTCACTTTCTCTGTTTCTTGTCCAAATCGAATTTTTCCGAAGGATTTGAGCTCACCAAAAATTCGCACGTGTCACGTGCAACGTCGTCTTAACGTTCCGTCGTGACTTCCTAATTTTCCGGTGTCCAATTTGGGCAAAATTTCAATAATTAAATTCTATTAAACGCAACTCGAGCGTTTCTCGAGCTAACGGGCGGCTTGCTGGGGAAATTCGCGAAATCGACTCATGACTGATACTAAATCGAGTCTCGTGCAAAGTCCGTTCGGTGCGTGACGACCTCGGTTGTCATTAAAATCGCAAAGATCAATCACTTGATCCGAGGGGTACGATCGTTCGGTATAATTTCAGAATCATTCGTCAAGTCGTTTCGTGGTCCAACAGAATCACCCGCGATCCACTACTAGGACAGTGGCGAACTGACCCCTAACTATCCTTGGATCGGCCAACAGTGGCTCAAAATATCACTTCCGCGATTTAATGGTCGAAATCCATTCACGATCGAATTTCCTTTAATCGCGCGAATTTAATTTCCCCTATCAGCCTTTCCCTAATGGTTAGCATTCCCAGGAATGATCAGTTCCGGGCGAGAACTGACTACGAGTACATTCATAAAATCCAGTATTTCATAATTCCCAAATGGACTAATTTTTTTTTCAGGATGTCACAATCTTCCCCCCTTATAAAAATTTCGTCCTCGAAATTTACAAATCCCACCACTACTCAAGATTTACAATCTTACTACTGCTCAAATAGCTGGGGGTATTGACGTTGCATCATCTTTTCGCTTTCCCAAATGGCACCTTTTGTCCTTCGGTGCTCCCATACACTTGGATCACTGGGACTGACTTATTATGCGGCCCATGATCCTTTTTGTCCTCAAGCTTCATCGGCCCTTTCCACGTACGACACTTTATCGTCCACGTCCGTTTTCCCTTAACGTGGGTCATATTTGGCTCATACTTCTTCAACGTTGTCACGCGAGATACATCATATACTTAGGACAGATTAGGCAACGAGGCAATTTGTTAGATCATATCTCTGATCTTTTCCCGAATATCGAATAATTTGACATGCCTTGGCTCAACTTCCCTTTTCTGTCAAATTAGGATAATCTTTCCATTGAGGAACACTTGTGCTGTCACTTAGTTCCCAATCTCAAGCTCTAAAAGTCGTCGTCTTCGATCGGGTGACCTTTCTGACGACTCTACTTATCTGTCCGACTCAAAGTCCGTTCACAATGTCAGAAAGCGCACTGACTTAGTCAGTTTATCAATTGCTATTCTGATGGAATCGGGTTTTCTCCGGCTCCCCTTTGATCCTACTACAACATCCTTGGGATCATGTCACATTTCCATTCAAACGGATTTCCTTCTCAATCAGTCGTGCCCATAGCACGGCTATCGACAAAAATCTTCCACAAAACATCGATAATCATCAGCCAAATCTAAGACACTGCCAACCTCCGCTATTGGCATTAATCTTGGCCACTTAGTCATCACCTCAACCTTAGTCGAGTTCACTGTAATTCCATTTCCCCTAGATTATATGTCCAGGGAATATTGTTCTATTGAGCCAAAATTCGCACTTGCCATACTTGGCGTAGAGTGCGTGTTCTCTCAAGATTCGCAGCACCTTAGTCGGACTTGCTTCTTGTTCCCAGGCTCTTCGAGTCTCCCAATACATCATCAACGAAGATCGTTATGAACTAATCCCATAATTCTTGGAACATTCGGTTCATTAGGTCTACAGAAGCAGCGAGGCATCCCTTAGCTCAATGGGCATTACTATGAATGCCTAGTGCCCATACCTCGTCTGTTAAGCAGTCGTAATTACATCCGCTTTTCATGTCCTTAACGGAAAATTTCCAATCCGTAACACAATCTTAGGAACATTCGCTTTCTGAATTCCTTACCGGTGACATCCGTTCATAATTCAACCTTAGAGGGCACTAAAGTTCCTTGCAATCAATCGAACAGGCTATCGATCCTCGGTAATGGGTACTCATTCCTTTTTGTCGCCTGGTCCTGCTGCCGGTAATTTACGTACCATCTCAATGTCCTGTCCTTTTTCCTCATACTAAATACAGGAACTTTCCATGGAGACACACTAGGGCAGATAAAGTTTTATCCACGAGTCCGTACATTTGGACTTTCAATTCCTTAAACTTTCAATAAGAACATTTAACATCGCGCCCTCGAAATCAGCTTCATCTCGGGGCCAATTCTTTCACAATTCCACTTCCCGTTCTAGTGGCAACCCGGCAATTCCTGAGGAAAGACCTCGAAAGGTTACACACCTCGTTTACTCTTTCAACTTTAATTCCGTCACGGTCGAGTCAACCACATTCACCTCGTATCCTTCACAACTATCATCGGATATCTAGTCACCTCAAACGAAGGCATTCAAGGAATCGAGATTCCTCCTCGATTTTCCTGAAGATCAAACCTAAGACGTTCAACTGGGTTGAACTGGATCATCCTTTAGTCGCAGTCCATAACGGCCTTCTGTCTTATTAGCTAATCCATTTCAATTCCCCACTCAAAATCGCACCTGACCAATACTGTCAAGTTGACACTCTTTTCTCTACTCTCGATTACTATCTCACAGTTAAGATACTTTAACGACACCATCACCTTATCAATCGAGGAATCGTCACACCAAACGTGACTCAAGCACAACAGACTCAATCCCATCTAGTTTAACTAGTTGTTCCGACTCCCACTTTCGATGCAAGCCTCAAAACGGCTCGTTTGACGATTCGGCTTTCTAATATCCTTCCTAACCGGTGGGACGAATCGCCTGTTTCCCCGCCATCTGCCTCTTCTCGAGGCGGCGATTATCCTTAATTTGAGCAAATCACTATCCAGAAGTAGTTGCACTTTCCAACTGATCTCGCTCTATCACTTGAGCTCATTCATACACTTCCCCATCATTGCTGATGTTCAGTGAAATCATTAGGTTTCAGAGATTCGACTTCAGTCCGTCTTGGGATTTCTGAACCTTGTCCCGTGGATTCTCAACCAGTTAAATGGACTCCGTTTCATATCGTTCCACAGTCATCTGACCCTGGCGGAGTCTCATAAGCTCTGCTAGTTTCTTCTCCCTAGCACTTGCCGAGAAATATTTTTCATAAAACTTTTCAGTAAAAACAGCCCAAGTCCGAGCTGTACCTTCCGGAAAAACCTGATCTTTGGTGGCCTTCCACCAATCGCTCGCGTTATCCTGCAACTGGTAAACCGCCAGCGTTACTTTCTCAAGCGTTACTTTCTCATGATCAGTACACTCTAGCACCTCAAAAGCCTTATCAAGTTCCTCTACCCATCGAGGTGCAGCCTCAGGGTCACATTTCCCAGCAAACTTAGGCGGTTTAAGCTTGATGAACTGCTCTACCAGTTGATGCATCGGTCTATTTACAACCACTTGCCCCTGCCCTTGGTTCTCATTATTATGATTGACAGCAGCAACGGCCTCGGCAGCTTGGGCAATCGGAGCAGCTCTTTCCTGAGTCTGCTGTTCCAACAAATTTCCGATCCGTTCCAACGTCCTAATAACGACTTCCATTCGAGGATCCTCAACACGTCTAACTTCCACTCTAGGGTCCACTGCAGCTCCAACATCCACTCCTGGATTCTCTACTGCTCTAGCACCCATTCCGAGGTCCTCAACGGCCCTAGCTCGAGCACGACCTCGACCTCTCGTTCCTCTTCCAGCGCCCCTTCTTGGGACTCTTCCTACACCTCTTTCTTCACTGCTCATTGTTGCAATTCTACCACTCTCCTACCTGCTGTAATTCCACTCAGGAATTTACGGTCTAAACCAACTAGCTCAATTAAATTCTAAGCAGCAAATTAACACGAAAGCTCGCTCAGCAAGCATTTCCCCACTACCCATCGCGAAATCACCATCATCAAAGTCTGAACACTTACCTCAAGTCCAAACGCGCCTGCAATTCAATTACCACACACAATTGACTTACACAAACAATCATAACAAACAATCTGGAGGCACGTGTAGCTCACTCTACCCTACACCCCACTAAGATCTCCCCAATTACTACCCCAAGGTTTCCGCTCCTTATCACTCCAAGTTTCGACCAATTCTAGATCGAGCTGACCTTGCTCTGATACCAATTCAAACAGGGATGTCACGCCCCGAACCCCAACGGGCACGCGACACCCCTTACCTGGTCGATAAGTGCGACGTCCCAGGAATGTCGCCGACCTCAAATAACCATCAGAGATTTACAACCACAGCGGATACTAACAAATAATCCCGGACAATTAAAACTAGGGAATCAATCAGGGAGAATGAACATATTCGTTCTCATTGCCAAACTTACACCATAATATTTACAATATCCATTATTATTACAAGCACACCGAACCAGTAATTATTAACTTCCAAAATACAAAAAGGATCAGCATCCTAGATCAGCATTATCCAAAAATGGGGCCCTCTCAATTTATTGCCTCGCTCCCAGAACTAGTCCCTACGCCCTCTCGGAGGCGTCCACTCTGACTCACTGTCCTCGGCATCACCACATGAATCCTCCTCAGCTGTCTGTTCACCCGACGGCTCCGAGTCAGCCTCAATATGATCATGGCTCAGGTGGGGGCTCTGAAATGGTTTGGTTGAAACAACCGTGAGACACTTCTCAGTAAGTACACCTCTAAACCCCACCTAGGCTATCACGTACCTCCAGACAATCACACAGACACACGTGCATTCGTACACATCAAGTCATCACATCGCAGGCACCTCAAATAATATAGTCAAACTCAAACATGCGTACACCCGTACTCAATCACAATCACGCCGTATGCAACACACGCGTGTACCGATTCTCATTCCACTATTCCTTCCATTCTCATTTCCTCTTTCTCATTCCTCGCCAGTGACCCGCGTTGAAGTACACGCCTCAGGTACACTGCGACCATTCATCACCACACTTTCGGCCCGCGTACCCGTACACGCCTCAGGCCTCTCGATCGCACCCCGAGCATCACACGCCTCGGTCCGATCCCACATTCCCACTCGATCCCGCCCCGAGCATCACACGCCTCGGTCCGATCCCACATTCCCACTCGATCGCGCCCCGAGCATCACACGCCTTGGTCCGATCCCACATTCACACTTTCCTCAGCCCGCGCCAAATGCGACAGGCCTACATGATCGAAACCCGAGCTTATAATGCCTCGGTCCGATCCCGGTCTCACCCGAGCTGATCGTGCCTCGGACCGATTCTCAACCTTGCTTTTTCAAGCCTCAGCCTGTGCCAAATGCAGCAGACCTACGTGATCGCTGCCCGAGCTTATGATACTCGGCCCGATCCCAATACTCGTAATTCCACACCTTCACATAAATTCCACAATCACATGCCACACCACATTTCTTTCTTACTCATGCGCATGCTCGACACGCATATACCACACCCAACTGGCCCATCACACGTGGCCCGTGCACGCATCACTTCACACATAAAACACGCTCACTCAGCAATTCACATGGCCACTGTCAACAATTAATTCAATCTGGTCCACGCGTGCACCAAACATGCATAATTCTATTATATAATTACACAACTAAGCACCCAATTAAATCAACTCCATCCAGAATAATTCCAAACACGCCTAAAACATGTAAATTGCCAATTTTCTCTAACTAGATGGCGTCGGATCAATTCCGATCCTTCACGACACTTTCTCGCCATTAAATGCCGGTTCTAAAAACCCAACTTGTGTCCCGAACAAATCATCACAGCCCCGTGAACAGTAAATGACAGCTTGTGAACAGTATTTCGCAGCTTATAAACACACATATAACCATCACAATCGCGAGTAATTTCAGTCACAGGGACCCTCACAATTCAGCCACGATATCACACAACAATCCGACACATATACATCGCAAATCAAGCCATAAACACATTATTCCGAACCACAAATTCCAGCATGTATACTTCTCGTAGGCAGCCCTTATTTACTCTCTAAATAACCCCCAAACCATCATAATTCCAGCCATAATTTCACCCAAGATGAACTCGATAAATTCGTCCATGAAACAAACCCCAAAATTTGCCGAACACTAGTCCATTAATACCGAAATCATTATTTTTCTTCCACCAAACGACGTCAAATCGATTCCGGTCCTTCACGGGACTTTTTCACCATAATTTCTTGGTTCTAAAAATCCAACTTGCGTCCCGATCGGCCCATCACGGCCCCATGAACAGTAGATCACAGCCACTGTTATTTTCTAATTTCCAATAATTAATGCCCGAATTAAATCCCAAGGCCCGCCATAAAATTTCCACTACCAATTCATACAATTCCGCACCTAGCTTTATACAGATTTCGCCCAAAATCGCCCGTCGATACCCGAAGTCCTAAATTGGGTTTAGAGCGCGACTTACCCGCGTTCTAGACTATCGCGGCTAGAACGGAAAGCGGCGGCACTTAAACGGACACGGCGGCGACGGCGGCGAAGCTCGGCGACGGCGATCGGCTTGCGGCGGCGGTCCGGCTCTTGATTTGGGCTCACGGCCACTTGGGGGAAAGAGAGAAAAGAGAGAGAAACGGTGGCTGGTGGTGGTGGTTTGGGGCTGGTACGACGGCTAAGCGGCGGCTAGAGGGCGGTCCGGCTTGCGCCGCGGCGAGGGGCTTGCTTGGCCGTGGGTCTTGCCTCACGTGAGAGAGAGAGAGAGAGAGAGAGAGAGAGAGAGAGAGAGAGAGAGAGAGAGAGAGAGTGTCTACGGTTGGGGGGATGCTCACGGCAGAAAGGGGAAGAGAAATGGAGGAGAGAGAAGGAATGGGTCAAAGATAATATGTCCAATTTGACCACTTTTTGTCAATTTACCAAAATGCCCCTTTCTCACATTTTTGATCTGATGGTCCCGATTCGATCTTATATTGATCCGACGGCCAAGATCGATTCTTGCACAAAAATATCCAAGGGCATACTTGTAATTTCCAAAATATCCAAGGGTAAAATTGTCCAATCAAAATTTGAGGGCAAAAATTACCAAAATGCCCTTTACCCTTAAAGCTTGTCCTTTAATAAATCCTAGGGGTATTTTGGTCACTTTCTCCGTTTCTTGTCCAAATCGAATTTTTCCGAAGGATTTGAGCGCACCAAAAATTCGCACGTGTCACGTGCAACGTCGTCCTAACGTTCCGTCGTGACTTCCTAATTTTCCGGTGTCCAATTTGGGCAAAATTTCAATAATTAAATTCTATTAAACGCAACTCGAGCGTTTCTCGAGCTAACGGGCGGCTTGCTGGGGAAATTCGCGAAATCGACTCATGACTGATACTAAATCGAGTCACGTGCAAGTCCGTTCGGTGCGTGACGACCTCGGTTGTCATTAAAATCGCGAAGATCAATCACTTGATCCGAGGGGTACGATCGTTCGGTATAATTTCAGAATCATTCGTCAAGTCGTTTCGTGGTCCAACAGAATCACCCGCGATCCACTACTAGGACAGTGGCGAACTGACCCCTAACTATCCTTGGATCGGCCAACAGTAGCTCAAAATATCACTTCCGCGATTTAATGGTCGAAATCCATTCACGATCGAATTTCCTTTAGTCGCGCGAATTTAATTTCCCCTATTAGCCTTTCCCTAATGGTTAGCATTCCCAGGAATGATCAGTTCCGGGTGAGAACTGACTACGAGTACATTCATAAAATCCAGTATTTCATAAATCCCAAATGGACTAATTTTTTTTCAGGATGTCACACCCGCCCACTGCATTTCATATGGAGCAGAAGCATCGGTCCGGCCTCTACCACGACTCGACTTCCAGATCAAACACCGGGATCGGATTCCGTTAAAACGAACTACGTCCACCACTGATCCCCATTGGGTGACGACAGATTAATTGATCAAGCATTCAGTTTCCGTTAAAACGGACTTCGTCCACCACATATCTCCTACTAGGTGACGGTAGATTAATTGATCACGCAAACACATCAATCACTCATGATCATTTCATTATCTTGCATTTTAGCTGATGCAGACATGATCCGTGCTTGCACATGACAATTTATTGCATCTTTCACATGCACAATGCCAGAATACTTCCCATGCGGCCATATGATCATGCCAAACATAATGACCACATATTAACTTGCAGAAACCATCTCTTTTGACAGTGAATAAGTTGTAATCAATCCAATTGACATTTCAATCGTAATTCTTGTCCTTTCAAATAATCAAATACGAGCAACCCAATAGAACTATCAACTGGATAACGTTCCAAGGTGAACCATCGTTTATCCACTAAAAATAACTCATTCTTATTCAAAGTAATTCCTGATTTACTTTGCAAAAATAATACTTTTCGTCAAAATCATTCATTAATTAAAACTCAATTAACTAATGAATTCTCATCCAAAATGATTAATTATTTATTGCCCAAAAACTAATTAATCATTTCCATTTCCAAAAGGAATTAATTATTTTTCTCTCACAAAATAATTAATTTCCAATTTTCGAAATTCAATTATTACTCAAAATAAATAATTAATTATCATCCCATAATAATTAATTAGTTTCCAAAAAATATATAATTCCATAAAAATAATTAACCAATTAACTTTCCACATAAATAAAAATTTCTTACTCACAAATAATTGTTCCCAATAATTTCTAAATTTATTTAATAATTATTATTTACTAGAAATAAATAATTATTAATAAATAGATAATTATCAATAATATCCAAAAATACATAATCACCATTATTTAATACAAAACCACCATTGCTTTAATTAAACCACACTTATAAGCAAATTAGCCATAGCTCAAGACTAATAGCATAATTTAACATAAACCAATTTAATTCAATAATTAGAACTAAATAGAGATTAAGTATAATTAAGCCACCACAATCACAATTAGCTATCACAATCCATTGTTTTAGTAGTATTAACAGCTAGACATACAATTTTATGAGTTTGACATTCGCTGGATCTGTAAACTCAAGGGTGCTTAAGAACTGTGCTCTGGTGATGGTGAATGAAAGTTATTGTAAAGTTTCTAGTTACTCCATCTTTAGTTGTACTTTGTTTCTCTCTCTTTAAGCATGCTTAAATTAATTTTTGGAATGGAGTATTGATCGTAGGTGCTTTTGGGATACAACCCTCCTACCATATTAAGATCGTGCATTGAAAACTATAAAAAAAATTTCAATTAATCTCTCAACAAATGACTAGGATTACTCTTCAATGGGGGACTCTAAAATTTCTTTCTTTTTTTTATACGACTTGAGATCAACATGCACTATCCTTGGATCAATGGCAAGTCTCCACAATCTCAAGGAGATCTTCACTCGTGCCACTGAATAAGTCCAAAGGGATGTTTGAGGACGGATTCGAATACATCATTGGGAGCACGAGATGGAAGCAAGGTCGCCGCTGCAGCATCACCTCCGGGGCCTCGATAATTTTCTCAAGACCCACTGGCTGGAGCAAAGACCAAGCTAGGAATGGCTTCCGCCGGTCACCCATTTGCAGACTATTCTTCTTCTCTCACCGAGAGCCCAATGCGAAGTAAAAGATATCATTGGGATGACTGAGTTCAGTTCACATTCACAGTTTGAATGAATGAGCAGGATTTTCTAGTACAAACTAAAAGTTATCCTTTCTTTTAGGGTGGGTAAGTTTCAAATTAGGAAATTAGAACTTATCCTCTTAGAAATGGTTCCCAGTTTTTGGAGTTTGAAATCTACCATGCTTGTCTTGAAACCAATCTTGAACCTATTTTATTTTTCTGGTCCGGTAGGTCTATCCAAGAACGTTTTTTTTCTTTAATTCCTTTTTCTGATTCATTTTGTACAGCAAGATAATATGAGGAAAAAAACAGTTTAAAGTAAAAGATAAACAAGGGCGAAGATGAGTCAGAACAAGCAAGGTTTGGGAGGCTCGAACGAGTGAGGGCGAGCCACAAACGAGCAAGGAGGGTGAGTCGCGAGCAAGAGAGAGTGGTACAGTGTGTGAATGAGGTTAGAGAGAATTGAAAAAGAGAGAAAAAAAAAGATGCCAAGAGAAACTAGGCTTTTTAGGCTTTATGTGTAAAATATGGGTTTTTGACCCAGTCAAGAAAAGAAAAAAGGAGAGTTGAACGGTAAAAAGAAGAGGAAAAGAGTGGAAGCTTCAGCATAAACTAAGAGCTTTCAGGGAGAGAGGAAAAAGAAAGAAAAAAAAGAAAGGAAAAGAAAAAGGAGGAGATAAAGGGAGAAGAAAGAAGCACGTTTGGGCAAAAGATAAGAAGAGAGAGGAGAGAATAAGAAAAAGAAAGGAAAGAGAGAGGGCTTCATGCATTCTCATCATGGGAGCCTCGCCAAGCCAACTCAACACCGTATCGCTTGTGTCCCTCATTTGTTCAATCGGAGTAGTTTCGCATTTAGGGCTTGAAATTCATAATTATTGGAGATTCGAGCGGCGAAGTCCAATTTTTGAATCGTTGAGCTGCGTATTTATATAGAAATGATAGTTTGTGGTATTGTGGAGCTGTAGGATCTTACAGATCTTAATTTGAGTTTACGGTTTGCCCGTAACAAAATTTTAAAGTTTCTTGCGCGCGATGATCAGTGCATGTCCAGTTAATTCGGGGCCATATTTCGTTGGTTTTTTGCTTGATTTTGGAAGGGTCAAGTAAGGGTTCTTGTAGTACGTTGAAAGAGCTTCTTTTGACTACAAGTATGTTTGGAACGAGATTCAGTGAAAAGAGTTAAGGTGTGACAAAGTTTCGCGCTCAAGCTCCGTGTAACGAACAGCTTGAATAATCGCTTTGGGGTATGCGATTCGTTAGTGCGTAGGAGTGGCATAGTATAGCCATTTCGTAGTTGAAGTCGTGCGTTATTCAATTTTAACGTTGTTTCTCACTTATTTGATAGGGTCGCGAGTTCAACGATTCGAGTAACGCTTGTTTGGTCATTGTCGTTCCGAGGTGAGTGGTGCTATCTTTTCTAAAAATTTATAAACTCATGTCTTCAAGATGATAAAGATATGATATTATGAGTTATGAATAAGCATGTTTGTTGCATAAAATTTGGTTTGAGCATCTATTACATTTTCGTATTTGTGAATGGTACGAGAATTGTTTGGTGGAAACTTGTATTTTGTTTGATGAACAAAGTTAAGAAGTATTATATACTTTGGGTTTGCAAAACCTTCTTATGAAAAGCTGTTGACTTTGAGTACGGTTTATGGAATGATATCGATTTGGGAAATGCTTTATGACATGTATTTGATGTGATTCGATTTGTAAAACCAGTTTATTGGACGAGCCTTGAAATGATTTGAGAATATTTTATTAAAAGTATTTATAGCGGATGAGTTGAATAGCGAAAGCTTTTAGTGATATATGAAATGACTTTTGAATTTGGCTTTGTAAATACGATGGAGGATGTTGTTATGGGTTGGTATTGATGCTTAATATAGCTGTGAGCCCAGTGAGGGACTTGTTGGTATACGCATACTAGTATAAAATATTCTTGTGAGTCGAGCCACCGGCTAATAATAGTTGGAGACCTAATCAAGGGAGGAATCTTGGTCGCCTTGTCATGGGGCGTTATTTGTGACCATGGCTAGATATTTGAGCTGAGTTTAGTCAATAGAGTGGACCATTGACATGTGATTTGGATTTGGTCAATGGAGGAGACTATTGACATGCAATTTGAGATTAGTCGATTGAATGGACCATTAGTGTGTAGTTAAATGAGATTAACCAATGAAATAAACCATTGATAATTGATATTATTATTGATTCATACGCTACTTTTGATATTTTGTGTATATAGTACTCTTGCTTTTGGGATTGATAAATAGTGATATCGTGTTTATAAATGTGCATAGTGAATGTTCGATCCACTTTGAAGCGATGCATTACTCACTGAGCTGTGGTTGTTCACCCCTTTATTTTCTAATTTTTTTTAGGTTCTTTCAATGAGCGATAAGTAGTATGAGAGTGATAGCGAAGATGGGACTTTTGAGAGTTGGATTTTGATGGTTTGAGGTTGTGTCTTTCGGATGGAAGGACGATCGTGTCATCCCCATTCGTAATGATTTTGGGGTGTGACATTATGTAACTGATTCCAAATTTAATTCGGTTTCTGGTGATTCTTACTCAAAATTGGAAATCAGACCGGTTTTCAGGATGATCCAATTCATTTCCTAGGTAGAACCGATTTGATTGCCCAGCCTCAGTGCAAACTACTTTAAGGCGGCGGTTTGGCTGCTCTGACCGACTGAAAAGCTAATAACAGAGTGGACAACACGACTCCTGAAGCAGGTGAGACACAGGCGACCGCATGACCTTGAAAGGAGCTTCTTTCAAGAGGATGACCTCCCGTCGTCCGAAGGGTTTTGAACCGCCCCAGTCTGTTCATTTTTTCAAGTTCATACTCTCCTCCGATGCCCTTCCTAGCAGAAAGCTTGTGAGCATACCCTCCCTCCCTCTCTCTCTCTCTCTCTCTCTCTCTCTCTCTCTCTCTCTCTCTCTCTCTCCAAGTGATTCTTGATTTTCTTTTTTATTCTTCTTTGCCCACCAGCTGCTCGATGTATTTCTTGATTGTGAAAGATCCTCCTTTCTGGCTAATTGTGTGACTGAGTTGACAGTTGTATGCGACCAAGTGAGCAAAATACATCCATGCCACGCAAGGTGTTTCACTTGCAGGAAAACTGTTCTGTTTTTCAGTTTTTAGTCTCTGGACTAGTCCTTGGATTGAAACCCGCATGACTTTGACCCATTAGAATATGTTCCTGGATTTTTTTTTCTTTTTCCTAACAATGTTGAATTTTGTTCAGGAAATGACATTAATTTACCAGAATTAATGTTGAACTGAGAAGAATTTTCTTGTGAAGTAGAGTAGAATTCATGCTATTGCTTGCTCATATGCGAATCATGTACTGAAGCTTCTTCTATGTGAATGTGAATTTGAGCAAAATGTAGGGCCGGTAATTCTTTTTCCCCCTTAGAATAATACCAGTATCCAAGCCTGCCGTGTGACTAATTCCCCGGATGCAGGCAACCCAAGTTACTCTAATTGGGTGAGGTAGGTACTTCTTATCACAATCTAATTCCCTTGTGTAACATTGAGAATTACTGAACACGGTAATTGCATTTGCATGTCACATACAAAAAGTTGTGGATGGAGTTGTAGATATTTTTGCGGGGAGCCTGAAAAGAAGTTGTAAAACTTACTTGTTCACTACCTGAATCCAAAAATTTCTGGTGACAATGTTAACTAAGGTTGTGGTTCACCATGCTATTGAGTCTACTTGCTTTGGGCAAGAACCTTAATATCATAAATTTAAGTGAAAAAATGATTGAACTATTTATTGAATCTGCTTTTCTTTCTTCTGCTCAATAGGAGATACCAAAGAAGTTTCTGCAGAGACATGGTAGTGACCTCCCTGGCTCAGTGTTTCTCAAGGTTCCAAGCAGTACAACCGTTTGGCCAGTGGAGTTGGAGTGGAGTGGTGGCATGGCTCGGCTTGGCCAAGGTTGGCAGAAGTTCACAGACCATTACTCCATTGGTTTTGGCCAATTCCTAGTTTTCAGATATGAACGGAGCTCTGTCTTCCATGTTGTGATCTTTGACACGAGTGCTTCAGAGATCGAATATCCCACCGATCCTGTGATCATGGACAAAACAGAACCAGAATGTGAACTTCCTCCGCTCAAGAAGGAAGAAACTGATGATATCTCAGCCACAATCTCAGAGGATTGTCGGCCTAGCCCAAAAATTAGGAAAAAATTAAAGTCAGCATTGGCTTCGGCTTCTCGAAAGGTGAACTCTGGTATGGGTAGTGAAAATGATGATTATTCCTATGAACACAAATTTCCCAGTAACATTTGATTCAGTTCATTGGCTCTTATCCTTTCTGAATTGTATCATCTAATTTTGGATTTTAAAATGAAATATTTTTCCTTTTATTAACTATCTACAGGCATGATCAGAAAGTGTGCAAGCAGAGCAAGCCCTGCTACGCTGGTGCTCGTAGATGTGATGTGCCATGTCCTGCTGCTCTTGAAATGGCACGTGATTTCAAATCGAAGCATCCCACGTTCATAGTCGTGGTGTACCCTAGTTGCATTGTTTCCTTAGTTCATGAAAACCTTGGAGAGTACATGTTTTGGGTTATTATTTTTCCTTATCCTCCTACTTAGAATTTTTATGCCTTGACATGATCATGGAACCAATTTACTTTGAGAATGCTAATGTCGAATATCGGTTTGTAAAACATTTACGCAGAGTGTACCAGTCAAATTTATGCGGACTTATATCAAGAGAATCGTGCAGGTCGTGACACTTAAGCACAAGAAGGATACGTGGTCGGCGAAGTTAACCAAGTTTCCGGGGGACCAAGGAAAGTTATCTCAAGGTTGGTTCGTGTTTGCAAGAGCAACTTCTCTGTGTGAAGGGGACGTCTGTGTGTTCGAACTGACTAACCAGAGTCCCACCGTGCTTGAAATCTTAATTTTCAGGAGTTCTGATTACACTTAGGAGTGGTTTATCACCACCATTATGCTTGGCATCGTTTTGGAAAATGATATCAGTTGTGTTATAAGCTGGACATACAATGGTACCAAGTTTTTCGTTCTTGTTTTTTTGTCTCTTTTTGACGAACGATGGATCTGTAAATTGAAATGTCTTACGAACTGAGCTTCAGCGATGGTGAATGAAGGTGATAGTAAAAACTTCTAGCTACTCTTATCTTCTTTAGTTGTTTCTTGTTGTTCTCTTTCTAAGTTTTGATCATACTTGAAATACAAAAAATACAATATAGTGCTTAAGGGATACAACCCTCATATCATATAAAACCATGTATTGAAAAATTACAAACTTTTCTCAATTTTTTATTTTTTGATCGCAAACTTTTCTCCATTCATCACTTTGCAAATGCCTTGGGATGACTAACGGACCTATGGCATCAATTAGTTAATCATAACCTATACTAATCCTTTTCTCATTTCTAGTGATAGATTTTGAAAGGCTTCCTCAGGGCATACCAAAGAGGTTTCTGCAAAAGCATGGAAATGACCTCTCGAGCTTAGTGTTTTCTTAAGTTTCCAGATGGTGAAATTTGGCCAGTACAGCTAGAATGGAGTGATGGCAGGCTTTTGCTTGGGGAAGGATGGCAAAAGTTCGTAGATCATTGCTCTATTGTTCCTGGTCAATCGATGCTCTTTAGATGCGAACAGAACCCCACCTTCCAAGCTGTAATTTTCGATACGAGTTCACCAGAGATTGAATATTCCACGAATCCCATAATTGGTGATAAATTGAAAGCTGAATGCAAATTTTCCCTGCCCAAGAAGGAAGAAACTGATGATATCTCGGTTAAAATCCTGGAGGATTGTCGGCTAAGCCAAGTAAAGAGTGAAAAACCGAAATGGGTTCCTGGGAAGGCGAATTCTGGTCTGGTTGGCGAAGATACTAACAATTCTCGTGAACGCATAACATTTACGCGCTCTCGATCGGGGAGGCAGATAGTTCTCAAGTTCAAACAAGAACATACCTCTGATTAGTTCTTCAAAAAATTGTGAAGGTAGTGACTGTGATCAAGCATTATCAGTTTCACTTATGTCATCTTCTTCTCTCGAGTTCTATTTTTGCAACCTTCTGAAATTCTACTTCTTGCCTTGTTTGCTCTTTGGTACTACTACAATGTCCTCAAGAAGAGATTTTGTAATTGAAAGGCGGATGTGCTGAGCTCTTATCAATCAGTTCATGTGCTCATTCATCTATGAACTTGTGGTACAGGCATACATTGTGTCATTTCAGAATATGATGGATGTTCACTATTTCACATGACCCTTATGGGTCTGGCTTGGGGTACCCAAGCCCTCTTGTTTATAGTGGTAGATCTCCATCCAAGTTAGGAATCCTCCCTAATTGACCGGTATTCCTCTCATTTGGGCAATCACCAAAATTGATTCCGTCCTGGTATTTTTCCTACCATAATAGGACTCCTTTCTATTAGGTATTCTTAATGAGCAATTATCTGGATACTTCAAATCGACTCCCGAACATGTTGGGCTGCTCCCAATAAAAACCAATGAAATAACAATTCGCATTGATATTTTCCTTTGGAATGAAATATATCGTAAATCTGCATCTAATCATTGCTCTCGTCTTTGCTGATTATGATGAACAAAACAAGGAGACAAGCACAAATAAATTACTATGACAGAGTCTATCCAAACAAATAAGTATGATAGGAAGTAGAACAGCGGCGGCTAATTGGAGTAAGGTGTCCCCAATGCTGCGGCAGCATTGTGACCATCAAACAGGGGCGGCGGGTCTCAGTGTGACAAGTGCTTTCTTAATCCTCCCAAAAGCCTCTTTTAGAGTCGCGAGGGAAGCGGCGTAAGAGATGCGGATGCAAGTGTCATCCCCAAATGCAACCCCTGGGACCAACACAACCTACACAAGATATAGCATTGACAATCTCAGCATATGAGATGTTAAAGTTTTGGTGAGGGACGACAAAGGAAGTTGGTACGAACACATCTGCAAGAGCTTTTCTTTTTCTCCTGCATCTAGAGGAAGATAAAAACAAGCACTTCAATGATGCATACCTGCGCCAAGTCAAGCAGGTAGCGGCAAAGTGACTCCGAGCCGTCGATTACACCAAAGCCTTTGACCTCAGCTCCATAGTAACAACTGAAGTCGATGAAAATATGGAAGGCTCCCTGCATATAGAAGCATGTGGAATTCGAAATTGCGATGGAAGACCAAATGAGAATCATTAGTTTGTATGCCGGGTCAATCTCTGATTTAGTACCTGAGGTTCTGAAATCTTCACACCCTCCAGTTCCCCAAAGCTTTTAACCAAGAAATCTCGCCGTTCCCTAAAATCTTTTACCATAGTTGCGACAGTTTCACCTCCAGCATAACCCATCGACAGAGCGGCAAATGCAGCCTCCTGAGCTATGCTACTGGCACCTGAAGTAAGCTGCCACAACGCAAAACAAATTCAACCAGTTGGCCAACGCTGATAGATAGTGCCAGACACAAAACTCGGGAAATTGAATCAGAAAGCAATCACTTCAACAGGTTGTTTACACATGCTGGTTTCACCTTAATAACTTGCTTCATCCAATATTTAGTGTACTTCAACATATTGGGCATCAGAAACCAATGCTTTCTCTCCCAGATATAAATTTCTTTCATTGACATAAAATTTCTTCTATACCAAGTTTAATTTCAGTCAACTCTAGGCAACCTCTGTTGAAAGCTTCATCATTTGCGCGATTAGATTTTGACGCTGCACCATACCTGGCTCTGGATCTTTGCACAAGCTGAAACGAAGTGTTTCGAACCAGCAATATAACCAAGCCTCCAGCCAGTCATTGCAAAGGCCTACAGATGTTCCAATATCTTAAAATTAGATATTTTTTAACGAGCATGAGGTAGAATATAGTCTAGCAAAGAAGCAAAACTAGTTGAAAAAGATGAATTTCATGAGATCGAAATTTAGGATGCGAATAGTTATTGAGAAGGAAAGGCTTCCAATTACCTTAGAAAACCCATTGATAGTGAGTGTCCTCTCCCACATGCCTGGCAAAGATGCAAAACTTGTATGCGTAGCTGGGGCATACGTGATGTGTTTATATGTTTCATCAGACAGTACCTGAAAAGTTTGCCATGGAATTTTTCCATAACTTGTCAAGTCAATCTGACATACATAAGGAGCAGGAAAAAAATATTAATTTGCTTCTAGTACCAGAAGCCTGGGATGCTTTGCTACGATTGCAGCGATCTGTTCGAGCAATTTTTTGGGGTAAACAGACCCTGAGGGATTTGACGGAGAACAAAGAATCAGAAGCCTTGATTTCTCAGTAAGCGTGGCTTCAAGAAGCTTATGGTCCATCAAGAAATTCTCAGAGATGCTTGTTGGAACAATTACAGGGGTGGCGTCAGCAAGCCTTGCCATTTCAGGGTAACTCACCCAACAGGGAGCTGGAATTATGACCTGGGACAAGAATCTGGTCCGTAAATACACAAGGGAAAAACACAACCATAATTAGAAGAACAGCACTTAAAGTTCCTCCAAGAAGCATTATGCAAGGAAATGTTATGCAAGTGCGAAAGTACAGGTGTAAGAAAATGAAAAAAATAACGATGCAACAAACTGATTTAACCATAGCCAAGGGTGAAAAAATTGGTTAGAATGATCAACATGATTTAAGGAGAAAGGCTGATGAAATCAATGCACTGGCCAAGACGATAGCAATGGAGAGTTTATAAGGGAAAATAATGGTGGCAAGTCCAAAATTGACAGGCAAAATACAAAGCAAAAAGCCGAGCATTGCAGAAGAATTAGAGTAACAGAATGCATGTACTTTGGATCAAACTAAATGCGTAGCTGCCTAGACTGGATGATTGAAAATGAGGGTTCTGATGCCTAACTGATACAAGATATGTATCCGCCATTTTGCTCTAACTTCACCAGAGAAATTGATAAGATTGAACTTCCACCATATTCAACTATTTAAACTTCATGGTTTACACACCTTTCTCTTACTATGAACATATAGCCATTGCCACTATCCTTTTTCATCACCTTGCATTGCAATTTAAAAAATGGAAGTATAGATTGATTCATTACTTGCAGCACCACAGCAAACGAGATCTACGCCAAGGCCCCAATTGCACATCCTTCTAGAATATAGTTTTCATCGATAAACGAAAACCCAACAACATCACAGAGTTCTCACAGAACTGCAAGGATATTAGAAGTAAACTATGCCAAATCACATGCCTAAAGCATGCAGTAGACTTCCATGTCCGGCCATTCATGACATGCTCAATCATAGGTTGAGATCTAATTATATGTCTTCAAGAGGATGTATAGGTGACAGGAGCGAGACTCAAGACAAAAAGTTTATAATCCACTATGAAAATGACATCATTAGTCCTCAAATTTTAGCAATTGTTCAATTTCATCATTGAAACTTTTTTTTGTCCATTATTGGAACTTTTAATTTGTTCAATGTGGTCCTTAAATTATTCCTAAATGTTCAATCTAGTCCTAAACCTTCAATTTTTTCAATTTAATTCCTCAACTATTAATAACAAAGCCAAATAAGCCATTCAGTAATATTCACACGTTTTCATAATTACAATATTGCTCGAATTTTATGATACCTTTTCATGTCCATCCATTTCCTTAATAAACCAAAAATATGCTATCTTTGTATTACTTTTTTTTACCTTTTTGGTATTTGTGAATATTATAATAGTTTCATTTAATTATATTTTAGTTAATGAACTCTATTATAGTAAAAGTAGAACCTCATCAATATCTCTAAATATTCTCGCTGTTTTAATTTTCAAATTCACAAATTTAACTGAATTTAGTTAAGAGAACAAGAAATACAAAAAACTTGAAAATTTTATCTATCTAAAAAACTAGTTAGGAGATTTACATTAATATAAGCATGAGTATTTATAAATAGTTAATATCATTGTTAGAATTCCTTATGAAAAAACTTTTTACTAAAACAACATGAATGTCAACTTAATATAACATGAGATTAGAGTCTATTTTTACTATCATAAAGATCAAAGTTGAAATATATCTTAATGGAACTAATGTAATATTTAGAAAAACCAAAAAGTACAAGGTTAGTAAAAAGATGGCACATTTTTTTGTTGATATAGGAAATGGATTGAAATGAAAAAAATATTAAAAAATTTGGGTAATAGTGTAATTACATAAACTTGTGAATAGTATGAAAGAATGATTTCACATTGTTGTGTAAAGTTGAGGGATTGGATTGAACAAATTGAAAGTTTACAAACTAGATTGAACATTTAGAAATTGCTCAAAAACCGCATTTGATGAATTAAAAGTCCAAAGATGACATTGCATATTGGGCCAAAGTTTAGAGACTGTTAGTGTTAATTTCACTAATTCAATTACAACATTCAATAACAAAAGTGGGGAATTATTTCTTCAGCCAGATTCATAAATAACTACTATGACTATATAGCCAAGATGTCATCACTCAAAACAACCTCACAGATGCAAAGTCAAGTCACCTATCAGAAGACTTTGCATGAAACAAGATGTGGCTTAAAGCTGCTCTCAACTGTTATTTGACTCCAACAGTTCAAATATATCTATAGATTCCTCTAATAGGCAAAATTGCCACGCTTCAACGTTTATGGCTTTTGGAATTGGAATTAAAACAGGAAATAACAGAACATGTATCATAATCAAAGAAATTTCACTGGCATGATTTTCTTAAGCAGCGGGCACACCTCATCTCCCGGAGAACAGACCGCCAAAACTGCCTGAAGAATGCTCTGTTTGGCACCATTACTAACAACAATCTGATCCGGTGTATATGAGATCCCATTCTCCTCTTACAACAGATATAGAAAGCAAAAATAAGCAAAGCAATAACCAGAAATTGTCATAACTATTGCTTAGGACTTACTGTCAACCCATTGGTCAGCCCTCTCTGATGCTAATGAACTGAGTAACAGAGAAAAACCTTTTAACTTCTGGCAGATCGCTGTGCGGAGTTCCAATGTGCCAGCATTTGGTGTATATCTTGTATAACCTTCCAAAATAGCTTTAATTCCAGCCTTAGGAACAAAAGTGAAAGAAGCTATTATCAATTCTCTCGGTCTTATAGATATCAGATGATGAAGGGACCTGAAAATTTCTTACATCTGCTATGGCAGAAGGTGTATCAAAATCAGGTTCTCCAATTGCTAAGGAAATAACAGGTACACCAGCCTTTAAGAGAGCAGTCGCCTGGTCAATGATAGCCAACGTTTTCGAAGGCTTCACAGCATTCACTCTTGGACTCAGAGTGAGGTCAACGTCCATTTGTCCTGGACCACCTTGTGCTTTCACCATTGGAGTTAGTCTAGGCGACTTGAATTCCTTAGTATTAACTACACCTCTGGCAAGTGACAAGGATCATCAGCAGTGAAACCGAATGACTCAAATACGGCAAGATGAAAGTTTTCAAGAGTAAACGTATATTCATATTTGCAGGAGGAGATCCAGAACCAACCACAATCATACAACACAAGGATCAAATCAACTTCGAAATATAACAGAAGATGATTGCGTTTCTACACAAACCCAGAATCAAAACTAGAAATATCCCAGCGAAAACGACAAGCAAAAGATGAACTAGAGGTACCTGAGGGAGAAATTGGAAGGGAAGGAAACGAACTTAGAGGCACTGCTTGTAATCGAACAGCTAAACCCAAGAGATAGCTGCTTCAGATGAGCACGAGACTGTGAAAAGCCAATGTCAGAGGGAGCACCAGCACTAGCAGCCATGGGAGAATGGTGCGTTCAGCTTGAGCTCGCTGGTGCAGTTGATGGATTTGTGTGCAAATGTGAAGGAAAAGCACCATTTTAATCATATTCGCTCATAAAGAATTTAGAGGAGTTAGTGGGAAAGCGAATCTTAAGTTTTTTACTTATAATTTGCCACCAAATTATTTACTGGATCTTTGCTGAAAATACATCCAATACTTAGTTTAGGTTATCTGTTTACCTGCTGAGCAAGTGATCAGCTTGCTCAGCAGAGGAGCTGACTTTGCAGACTATGAAATTGGGGGACTACTGTTTTGAGTTCTCAACCTTTTCAAGCGGTGGCATATTTTGAAATTATGTTTATGGATATGCACGTTTGTTTTTGTTGGGCATTGTGAAAAGTTGGGGCCCGAGGTGTTTCAGCTAATTATTTATTCATGGGATGGGCAAGCACTTAACTTCTTTTTTTCCAAGTAAAATGCATATCACAACTAGGAACCCGGCTAACCGTTCCGTCATTCCCAGAAGATTACAGTGAGCTCTTGGGCACAAGCACTCTTTTGCAGGTAATTTGAAAATGGCAAGTCCATGAATGTGCTGGGCGTCCATCGAGAAGTAGACTTGGAAAAATGTTCTATTCAAAGAAGGTTGCAAAGAATCTCCAAACAAAATTAATTAAAAAGATGATATGATAAAGTTTTAGATTGCATTTGGTTGTAGAATAGTAATAGGATATGATAAAATAGGATCAAGAATGCGGGGAATTGTTATCACTTATTTTTTGTTAGGTAAAACATTGAATATCATGTCAGATATAACTATAGAAATAAATAAAAATTATAAATCAAAAAGCTACTTAATATCATTAAAAGAAAAAGAACTAGAAATAAAAAACATAGGGAGGGAATTGTGGGTGGCTGAACAGAGCCAGCTACTATTGTCGTGATGGTTGGCTCGATGATGGTGGTTGCTCGTCTGCAGCGACCATCGTCGTGGTGGTCACATTTGTCGCGATGGTTGCAGGCCACAACTACTACTATGGGATTATATTAATGCTCCCCATCGAATGTAAGTCGCTCCCTTACATTTCCTTGATTCAACTCGGTTATTATACAATGGGCATAAATGTTATTTTGTGTCAGCCAGCTGGAGTGCCAGGTTTCGAACTATTGACTTGTGATATGATGCTATGTTAGAATTTCTAACCCTTAAGCCTAGCAGAGGAGACTATGTGTATATAAGACACATTATCACACACATTTAAGTAATGTGGAATCATACTCCGACCCTATCAATTTGCAGTCATAGATTTATGCTTGAAGGACGAGTGTGTGGCTATATTTGCCAACTAGACTCTAAGATGTACCTTAATTTCTGGTTTTTTTTATTTGTTTTGGAGCTTTATGGATTGCCTTGTTATAAGATCGCGCATTGAAAGCTATAAAAAAAAATCAATTACTCTCTCAACAAATGACTAGGATGACTCTTCTATGGGTGACTCTAAAATTTCTTGCTTTTTTTTTTCTATAGGACTTTTGAGATCAACATGCACTATCCTTGAATCAAGAGAAAAGTGTTAGAAAAGTCATAAATCTATTGTATTGGTGCCAATTTAGTTTTAAATTTTTTAAAGATGACAATTTAATCTTAAATCTTTTGACCTTGTGTCAATTCAATCTTTCCGGCCAAAATATTGCCGATAGGAATGTTGGCCGACTTACGTGGTATCGTCGGCGCTGACGTGGACAATTTTTAATAATATTTTAATAATTTTTCAATTTATTATTATTATTTATTTCTTCTTCTTTCTTCTTACTTTTTCCTGTGATCAGTGCTAGTCATAGATGATGGATGCGCGAGCTGGCCTTGATGAGGGTCAGCCTCCCCAAATTTGGCCTAGCTAGGTCAACCCTTGCTAAGCCTCACCTAGGCGAGGGCGAGCCCCGGTGAGGTTGCCCTAGCTTGGGTGAGGGCTGGCCTCACTAGATTTGGCGAGGAGAGCCTTCGCTAGGGCTTCCCTTCGCTGACGCTACCCTCGCCCAGTCAATGGTCAGCCTCACCCAAGCCAAATCTGGCGAGGCCAACCCTCGCCGGGGCTCAGCCTCACTATGGCCAAGCAAGGCCAACCCGCCCAACTATGGCCGGTGACAAGTCACCGGTAAAAGGAAGAAGAAAGGAGAGGAAAAAAGAAACAAAAAATCAAAAAAATAATTAAAATATTATTAAAAATTATTCATGTCAGCACCGACGATGCCACATAAGCTAACTAGCGTCCACATCAGCAATATCAAGCCAAAATTAGCCAAAATGACTAAATTGACACTAAGTCAAAAGGTTTATGACTAAATTGGCACAATTAAAAGGTTTATGACTAAATTGTTACCAATGCAATAGACTTGAGACTTTTTTGACATTTCCCCTTGGATCAAAGGTAAGTCTCTCTTTAGACTTGAGTAAGTCCTTAAACTGCTTTGTCTGAACTTTGGAACGTAAAATACAGAGGTATTCCCACCTTGTCGGGGAAAAAAATATACAACTTGGAACAAGGGGTGCGAGGCGAGTGGGTACCGATACGTTAAAATAAATAACGTAACCAGGCTGGGCGCCCTTACTTGAGGGACTACCGTTGGTAGCTCTCGTAGGTGCAAACACTCCTGGAGAAGGATAGGCCGGTGAAGACGACTCCAACTTCGATTAATTGTGAGCCCATGACCCTCTAACAAGCCTCAAGTTGGAAACTAAATTGACACTAGTTCACAATGTTTATGATTAAATTGACATAATTAAAAGGTTTAGGACTAAATTGTCTCAAATGCAATAGGTTTAGGGCTTTTCTAATACTTTTCTCCTTGGATCAATGGTAAGTCTCCATAATCTCAAGGAGGATCTTCGCTCCTGCCACTGAATAAGTCTGAAGGAATGTCTCAGGACGGATTTGACACAGCATTGCAAGCACGAGATGGAAGCAACATCGCCTTCGGGGCCTCAAAGATTTTCTCAAATCCCACTGGTGGGAGCAAAAATTAACCTAGGAATGGCTTCCACCCGTCACCCATTTGCAGACAATTCTTCTTCGCTCACCCAAAGCCCAATGCGAAGGAAAAGATATCACAGTTGAATGAATCATCAGGATTCTCTAGTACAAACTAGAGGTGATCAGTTTCAAGGTGGGCAAATTTCAAACTAGGAAAATGGAACCTACTCTTTTAGAACCGGTGCCCAATTTTTGGAACTTGAAATCTGCCTTGTTTGTCCTGGAACAAATCTTGGAACCTATTCTGTTTTTCTAGTTCGGTTTTAAAGTCTATATAATAACTTGTTTTCTTTTATTCCTTTTTTTGTTTTATTTTTTACAGCAAAATATATGAGTAACAAAACAGTTCAAAGTAAAAAATGAATGTGGGCGAACAAGTGAAGGCGAATCAGGAGGGGTGCAAGGCTCGAACGAGTGAGGGCAAGCCACAAGCGAGCGAGTTGCGAGTGAGAGAGAGAGCGTGTCTGGATAAAGTTAGAGAGAATGGAGAAAAAGAGGGAGATAGAAAAAACAAAAGATGCCAAAAGAAACTAGGCTTTATAGGCTTTATGTAACTAATTCTAAATTCGGTCCAGTCAGTCCGGTTTCCAAACGGTTCTTTACTCAAAATCGGAAATCAGACCGGTCCAATCCGATTCTCAAATAGAACTGATCCAATTGCTCAGCTCTAGTACAAACTGCTCTAATGCAGCTGTTTGGTTGCTCTGACCGATTAAAACGCTAATGACAGTGGATGGCACGACTCCTGAAGCAGGGGAGACAACGGCGACTGCATGACCTTGAACGGAGGTTCTTTCAAGAGGATGACTTCGCGTCGTCCGAAGGGTTTTGAACCGCCCGAGTCTCCTCATTTTTTCAAGTTCGTACTCTCCTCCGATACCCTTCAGAGCGGAAAGCTTGTGAGCATGCCCTCCCTCCCTCTCTCTCTCTCTCTCTCTCTTCTCTCTCTCTCTCTCTCCAAGTGATTCTTGATTTTCTTTTTATTCTTCTTTGCCCACCAGCTGCTCGATGTATTTCTTGACTGTGAAGGGTCCTCCTTACTGGCTAATTGTGTGACTGAGTTGACAGTTGTATGTGACCAAGTGAGCAAAATACATCCATGCAAGGTGTTTCACTTGCAGGAAAACTGTTCTGTTTTTCAGTGTAGTCTCTGGACTAGTCCTTGGATTGAAACCCGCATGACTTCGACCCATTAGAATATGTTCCTGAGTTTTTTTCTTTTTCCTAATTATGTTGAATTTCGTTCAGGAAATGACATTAATTTACCAGAACCAATGTTCAACTGAGAAGAAGTTTCTTGTGAAGGAGAATAGAATTCATGCTATTGCTTGCTCATATGCGAATCATATACTGAAGCTTCTTCTATGTGATTTTGAATTTGAGCAAAATGTAGGGCCGGTAATTCTTTTGCCCCCTTAGAGTAATACTGGTATCCAAGCCCGCAGTGTGACTAATTCCCCGGATGCAGGCAACCCAAGTTACTCTAATTGGGTGGTGTAGGTACTTCTTATCACAAGCTCATTCCCTTGTGTCACACTGAGAATTACTGAACACGGTAATTGCATTTGCATGTTGCATACAAAAAGTTGCTGATGGAGTCGTAGATATTTTTGCGGGGAGCCTGAAAAGAAGTTGTAAAACTTACTTGTTCACTACCTGAATCCAAAAATTTCTGGTGACAGTGTTAACTAAGGTTGTGGTTCACTATGTTATTGAGTCTACTTGTTTTGAGCAAGAACCTTAATATCATAAATTTAAGTGAAAAAATGATTGAACTATTTATTGAATCTGCTTTTTTTTCTTTTGCTCAATAGGAGATACCAAAGAGGTTTCTGCAGAGACATGGTAGTGACCTCCCTGGTTCAGTGTTTCTCAAGGTCCCGAGCAGCACAACAGTTTGGCCAGTGGAGTTGGAGTGGAGTGGTGGCAAGGCTCGGCTTGGCCAAGGTTGGCAGAAGTTCACAGACTATTACTCCATTGGTTTTGGCCAATTCCTAGTTTTCAGATACGAACCGAGCTCTGTCTTCCATGTCATGATCTTTGACATGAGCGCTTCAGAGATTGAATATCCCACCGATCCTGTGATTATGGACAAAACAGAACCAGAATGTGAACTTCCTCTGCTCAAGAAGGAAGAAACTGATGATATCTCGGCCAAAATCTCGGAGGATTGTCAGCCTAGCCCAAAAATTAGGAAAAAATCAAAGTCAGGATTGGCTTCGGCTTCTCGAAAGGTGAACTCTGGTATGGGTAGTGAAAATGATGATTATTCCTACGGACACCAATTTCCTAGTAACATTTGAGTCAGTTCATTGGCTCATATCCTTTCTGAATTGTATCATCTAATTTTGGATTTTAAGATGAAATATTTTTCCTTTTATTAACTATCTACAGGCATGATCAGAAAGTGTGCAAGCAGAGCAAGCCCTGCTACGCCGGTTGCTCGTAGATGTTATGTGCCATGTCCTGCTGCTCTTGAAATGGCACAAGATTTCAAATCGAAGCATCCCATGTTCATACTCGTGGTGTACCCTTGTTATCTTAAAAATTCTTGTGCGGTGAGATTCTCGGTGACCTAGTTTCATCATTGACATCTGTGTAACTCTGAGACCGCGTTGTTTCCTCAGTTCATGAAAACATTGGAGAGTACATGTTTTGGGTTATTATTTTTCCTTATCCTCCTACTTAGAATGTTTATGTTTTGACATGATCATGGAACCAATTTACTTTGAGAAGGCTAATATCGAATATCGGTTTATAAAACTCTTATGCAGAATGTACCAGTGAAATTTATGCGGACTCATATCAAGGGAAGCATGCAGGTCGTGACACTTAAGCACAAGAAGGATTTGTGGCCGGTGAAGTTGATCAAGTTTCCGAGGGACCGAGGAAAGTTATCTCAAGGTTGGATCGCGTTCGCAAGAGCAACTCTGTGTGAAGGGGATGTCTGTGTGTTCGAACTGACTAAGCAAAGTCCCACCGTGCTTGAAGTCTCCATTTTCAGGAGTTCTGATTACACTTAGAAGTGGTTTATTGCCACCATTATGCTTGGCATCATTTTGGAGAATGATATCAGTAGTGTAATCAACTAGACATACAATGTTACCAAGTTTTTTTTCCTTGTTTTTTTGTCTCTTTTTGACGACCGATGGATCTGTAAATTGAAATGTCCTAAGAACTGGGCTTTAGCGATGGTGAATGAAAGTGACTGTAAAATTTTCTAATGTGCTTTGGAACTGTGCTATGGTGATGGTGAATGAAATTGATTGTAAAGTTTCTAATTACTCTATCTTCTTCAGTTGTACATTGTTTTTCTCTCTTCAATGGATGATTAGGGCAACAAAGGGCAAAGATTTGGCGGCTAGACTCCTTAAGGTTTCCTTTCTAGCAACCATTTATGGCATATGGATGGAGTGCAACCGAAGACGGTTTCAAAACAAGTCAACTGATGTCCATATTATTTTGGCCAACGTGCGTAAAAATGTAAGAGGTAGAGCTTCACTCTACCAAAACATTAGACCTTCTCAGACAAATGTTGTATTGGCTACTATGTGGAGACTTCCTACCTCCATCTTCTCGAACTATTTGCACCATTTGTAATGCTGGGGATACCCCTAAGCTGTTGTACTTCACTCGATTTATAATACCGACATTTTATACCAAAAAAAGAAAAATATTGGAATAGAGTATGAAGTATAGTGCCTTTGGATACAACGCTCCTACCATATTAAGATCGTGCATTGAAAACTAAAAAAAAAATTTCAATTAACCTCTCAACAAATGACTAGGATGACTCTTCAATGGGAAACTTTAAATTTTTTTGCTTCATTTTTTTATAAGACTCTTGAGATCAACATACACTATCCTTGTATCAATGGTAAGTCTCCACAATCTCAAGGAGGAATTTCACTCTTGCCACTAAATAAAAGAAAAATAGGTTCTTAGATAGACCTTGAAATCGAATCGAAAAAACAGAATAGGATCAAAGATTGATTTCAGTGCAAGCAAAGTAAATTTCAGGTTCCAAAAACTGGGAACCGGTCTATGAGGGTAGGTTACAGTTTCTTAGTCTGAAACTTACCTATTTCGAAACCAATCACCTCTTGTTTGTACTAGAGAGTCTTGCTCATTCATTCAACTGTGAATGTGAACTGTGTAAGATAAATTTGTGGAAAACCATGATCCCAATAATCGGGATCGAATGCGGAAACGTGTAGCATTGTGTACTAACCTCCAACCATTAATGAAAACGAGAATAGATGCGCAAAGCTTGAACGATCGAGAATAGGCACTTCTAGCCAATTGCCCTCTCTACATTGATGGTGTGTTCTCCGATTCACAGATAATCAGAATAATCGGATATATCAGAATACCGTGAGGGTTTGGCTTAGATAACTTATTTATATTCAAATGCCCATATAAATTCTAGTAGATATAGTATTCCATCAAGACTAGTTCTAGTATATGGGCAATTTCCATAGTTATCAACAATTAGATTTAGATAATAAATATTCTAATGTGGGCAATTTTAAACTGAATGTGGGATCACATTAAAATTATTATAACAAACCGAACCCGGTCATTCGGGTGATATCTTTTCCTTTGCATTGGGCTCTCGGTGAGACATGAAGAATTATGTGCAAATGGGTGACGGGTGGAGGCCATTCCTAGGTTAGCTTTGCTCCTGCCAGTGGGTCTTGAGATTTTTCGAGGCCCCAGAGGGGATGCTCTAGTGCCGATGTTGCTTCCATCTCGTGCTTACAATGCTAAATTCGAATCCGTCCTCAAACGTTTCTTCAGACTTATTCAGTGGCAGGAGTGAAGATCCTCCTTGAGATTGTGGAGACTTACCATTGATACGATGACAGTGAATGTCGATCTCAAAATGATGAAAAAGTCGAAATCAGCATCAGCTTCGGCTTCTCAAAAGGCGAAAGCTGGTACGTTTGGTGAAGATGATTATTCGTATGAACACTGATTTCCTAGTAATATTTGAGACAGTTCATTGGCTCATATATCTCTAGGCGGCATGAAATTTTTTTCCTGTGTTTGCCATTGAACTTAAAGTGTTACACACGTCTATCTCATAAAATACTTGAAGGTTAGTGCCATAATTCTTCCCAAACTGTTTTCTTTTCTTACCATCATTCTGTCTACCAACGGGATTAATTTGAACAATGCTAAATATATTCAAATTGATATACTAATAGGATTCGGAATTTTAAATGGACCCACTAATTTAAATAATCACATGCTTTTTCGCATCATTTAGTAAAGCCATTAGCATGAGAGTCTATCTCTAGTATCACTCCATGATTATATCAGTTTCTTGGAAGGTACACAAAATCAGAAGCTTGGACCTAAGCAGGTCCTTAAAAGGCTCAAGCGAGAAGAATCAGGTAGGAGATCTGTCATGGGGTGAGAGATTTTGCAATGTTACCTTCCGTATTTCCTCCTAGATGGGGAAGAAAAAGATCCACCTAGGAACGTGTTGAGTAGGTCACTACCAATTGGAGAGACCAACGCAATTGTATATATCTATAGTAGAATATGTGTAGTGGTGAGTGTGTAAAAAGAAAAAGAAAAAAAAAAGGGAGGAGGAAACTAAATCAAGAGAGATCGGAAGATAATCAACATGATCTTCCACATCCAGAAAATCAAGGGAGATTGGGAAACAAATCTAAGTCATCTTCCCACATCTAGAAAATCACGAGAGATTAGGAGATAAATCAACGTGATTTTCATATCGTACAAGTCCAATTGGGGATTGCATTTGCTCCTATAAATAGGAGTCCTCAACGGAGAAGAATACACAAAAAGCAAGGCAGTGTAGCATAGCGGAAGAAAGAGTCTTCTTCTTCCAAGAGAGCTATCTTTGAGTGAGTTATCCAGTTTGTGAGAGGTTCAGATCCACAAATTGAAGACAGTGAGAGATCCACCATAGGGTGAAGTTGTATCCCATTATTTATCATGGTGGAAGTTTGAAGTGGACTACGGTCCCGTGGTTTTTCCCTTCGCCTTGAAGGGTTTTCCACGTTAAAATTCTAGTGTTATTTACTATTCATCTTTATTGCTTTTATCCGATATTTTATTCTATTTAATTTTCACAGAAATAGTAGTGGCAAAATTATCCGACCTTCTCCACAAATATTGTTCTTTTTCCCAACAGAACGGAGGGGGTACTTCAGTGGTGAAGGTAGATACACATCAATACTACGGTACTTGCTATTGTCGGGTAGAATGGTGTAGCAGCCTTCCGCGCTTGGAGTGAGGAGGTGGTTCCTGCTAAGGAACTTGCTAGGTTGACAAGAGCTTTGCATAGTGTCTTGTAATCGACTTGTCAACCTAATACCCATTGGTTACAACATACTGTGTGAATGGGAGTCTTGGTATCTCCAGTATCACTCCATGATTTTATCAGTTTCTTGGAAGGTACACAAAATCAGAAGCCAGCTACTCATAGTGATAAAAAAAAATTTTCTTGATTGGACAAATCAAAAGAGATAAGAGGACTTAATTGGCATAGAAATAAATTTCAAAGGTCGAATCGTTTAAACAGTGAAACTTAGAGGACCAAAACTGTGTGATCAGCATTCGTCCATTAGTAAGTATCCGCGCGTGACGCACAATTTTTAGATGTAATCTTCTTATTGGAATCAGATATCTGGAATCAAATACACCTTCCTGTTCAAATAAGTTCTGCTGATAAACCATAATAGGAGCGAAGGGAAAATTCCAAAAAATGGCTCGAAGTACCCTAATTTTCTCAAATAAGGGCATGAAATGGACCTTATTTCAAGTAAGGGCCTGAAGTGGCCATAGTTGTTTCAAATAAGGGCCTAAAGTGGCCATGGTTATTTCAAATAAGGGCCTTACTTTGCCGGTCACCGGTCGGCTAAATTTTCCAACCGATCAAGGGCATTTTCGTCATTTCTCCTTCCTTTTTTGTTTCTGGTTCTTCTTCCTTGTTGTTGGTGGCTGGCGGCCGGCCACCGGTGATGTTCGCAAAGGGCTGGGTGAGGGTCGCCCTCACCCAATCTGGCGAGGCCACCCTTACTAGCCATAGGCAGGTGATGTGCAAAGCTTGAGCGATGGGGTCCAGGCGAAGATTCAGATGGATGCGGATGGCCCTCGCCGGCAGCAGGCGAGGGGCATCAAGCCCTCCCTGGCCGCTGGCGAGGCCACCCTCGCTAGATTTGGCAAGGGCTGACCCTTGCTGGTGGTCGCGAGGAGTGGCCTGACCCGGCTTACCTAATGGAGGCCGTCCCTCGCCTGTGGCCGGCGAGGGTGGCCCTCGCCGGATCGGGCAAGGGCGAACCTCGCCCAGCCCTCTGTGGGCATCACTGGTGGCCGGCTGGCCGACCCCAGCAACAAGGAAGAAGAACTAGAAAAAAAAAAAGAAAAAAAGGAGAAATGACGAAAACGCCCTTGACTGCTAAAAAGTCCGGCCCTTATTTGAAACAGACATAGCCACTTTAGACCCTTATTTGAAACAAACATAACTACTTCAGGCCCTTATTTGAAACAAGATGAACTTTAGGCCCTTATTTGAAAAAGTGATGGTACTTCATGTACTTATTTGAAACAAGGTCCACTTCGGGCCATTATTTGAGAAAATCAGGGCACTTCGGGCCCTTTTTTGAAAATTTCCCCAAGAGCGAATGAAGAAGAGAGAGTGATTAGAAACTTTAGAACCACTTTCATTGGCCAAAAGCACGGTAATTAACAACTACAATGGCTGATTCGACGTCAACAAAGTGCAAAAGGAGAATCAAAACTTCATAAGATTACACTTCTAGCTAATAATACATCTGTACTACTATCATTCTCCAAAAGATCATGCGAATCAGAATACTGGTTGTTGCACTTTTTTTAGTGTAATCAGAACCCCTGCAAATAGAGACTTCGGTCACAGCAACGGTTTCTCTCAACCAGTTCGAACACGTGAGCGTCTCCTTCTCCCGGAAAAGTTTGCTTTGCGAACACGGACCGACCTTCAGATAATTTCCCAGAGCAGCAGTTCTCTGAATGCTTGAATAACTTCACTGACCGTGATCTTTTCATATACTTAAGCGTCACAAACTATGAGCTTTTCTAGATATGACTCCCCATAAATCTGGCAGGTACATTCTATAGTTAAGTTTGAGGAACCAAGATCAGCCGTAACAAAATGAATTGAGGGCATGGACACGACATGGCAAATATTCTTAGGAGGAAGCATGGGTAAACAATTCAAACCTAAAAACATGTACTTTCGAAGTTTTTCATGTGCAGTTAGTGAGGAATCACCGCCTCTCCCTCTACTTGTCTAGAAACAAATATATACAATAGCTAGTTAGTAACTGTGGTGTTGAAGTTTCTTAGAGCGCGAATGATAACCATTCTGACCAGAAATTGATTTTTTTATTTCTATTCTTGGATGAGTGTTTAAGCAAAAAAACGTGTTTGATAATGACACAAAATTTCTATTCCCAGAATAGAAATTCATTTGATAACGACACAAAATTTTTCTCCTAAGCGATGGCGGCAGCGATGATGGCGACGACAACCGGCGAAGGGGGCGGCCGGTGACGGGGTCGGGTACGAACGGTGGCGGCGGACAGTGGTGATTGGCGGCGATGGCAGAAGGTGGCAACGGACGGTGGTGGTGGCGAAAGGCGGTGGCAGCAGCTGTGGATGGCGGCATCTGGCGAGGGGGGCGGCCGGCGACGACAGGGCTGGCTACGATAGGTGGCGGCAGATGGCGGCGGGGTGGACGGTGGTGGTGGTGAACGGCGGCGATCGACCGAGGTGGCGGAAGGCTGCAGCAGTGGCGGCGCTGACGATGACTGGTGAGGGAGGTGGCCGGTGGCAACAGACGACAAGCGGCAATGGGGTCGGCGGCAACCAGTGGCGGCGAATGGGAGGTGGGTGATCGACTAGTAGCAAGGACAAGCAATAAAAAGAATTTTTATTTCACATTTATGTTCCAGAAATAAAGAAGTAGAAAATTTTTACTTCTCATTTCTATTCCAAACCTATTTCTGGAATAAAAATTTATTCTAGAAATAGAAAAAATGAAATTATTTTACTAAACAAATTTCTATTTCAAAAACAAATTTGGATTAAAAAAATAGTTTTTGAACAAAAATAAAATGATTATTATGCGTGTCCTTAGCGTTGGGTAAGTTGTGTGGTTAAAAATCACCTAGGGAGTAATTGAAGTTTGTATTGCATGAGTCCACGTTGAACCCTTGCAGTACACCACTTTTGTATTTGGTGAGGAACTCTCCATAAATAGGCAGCCCACCTTCTTGACATGTGTGTGTAGAGAGGATAAGAAAGAGTGTTGTGTGGAAGAGCGTGTGGAAGAGTGCGCGCGGTGTCTTATGAGTGGCAGAGCGCGCAAAGAGGAAACAACAGTGAGGCATACACTCTTGTGTGAACATTGGGAGAGAGTGTCTTGCGAAGTTCCCAACCAAAATAATGAGTGGTGTCAAGTGATCTTCAACAAGTGAGCGTTTATTGTAAGTTAGTTTCCACTGGATCCTCTACAGTTAGGTCTTAAGAATCATCAGGAACATCCATCAAATTCGGAAATGACGGACTGTATGCCTGAACCACAGTTCATAGATGAATGAGCACAGGAACTGATCCTCCATTCACCAACAGAATCTCTCCTAGAGGACATTGTAGTAGAACCAAAGAACAAACAAGGCAAGAAGTAGAGTCTCAAAAGGGTGCAAAATGAGAACTCGAGAGAAGAAAATGACACCAATGAAACTGATAATCCTTGATTACAGTCAATGCCTTCACAGTTTTTTGAAGAATGAATCAGAGGTTTGCTCTTCTTCGAACTTGAAAACTCGCTGCCTCCTGATCGAGAGCCTGCGGATTTTAGATGTTCCTGGGAATTGCCGGTATCTTCACCAACCAGACCAGAACTCACCCCCCAGAAGCCCATATTGGTTTTTCACTCCTTATTCGGCTAGGCTAACAATCCTCCACCATTTCGACCAAGATATCGTCAGTTTCTTCCTTCTTGGGCCGGGGAAATCTGCATTAGGCTTTCGAATTTTCCCCATTTATGGGATCCGTGGGATATTCGATACCATGAACTTGTATTGAAAATTACGACTTGGAAGACGAGTTTTGTTCACACCGAAAGACGATCAATGGGCCAGGAACAATAATGTAATAATGGGCTAGAATCTATGAACTTTTGCAATGACGAAATCACCGTTGCTTGTCTCCCGGTAACGGCTCCGTCACCTTCTCATTTTTTCGGTTTATAATATGCATTTTACTAAGAACAAAGTAGTTAAATGCTTGCCCACCCCACCCCATGAATAAGTAACTATCTCAAACACCACGGGTCCCAACTTTACAGAAAGCACAACAAAAACAATTGTACATCCATCAAATAATTCCAAAAAATAAAATGTATTTTATAACACTGAACCCTACTTTGCAACCTTACACAACAGAAAGTTTTCTACCTTTTGGAATAAATAAAACGTGAAGACTAAAAGAAAAATCTTTTTTCTCAGTCCTCAAGAAAAATGACTAGAAAAGTACCAAAAAAGTTCTAAACCTATTGCATCGGTTCCAATTCAGTTCTAAACATTTTAATTAAATCAATTTAATCATAAACATTTTAACATTTATACCAATTCAGTCTATCTGGCCAATTTAGACCAGAATTTGCTCACGTGGACACTAGTCGGCCGATCGGCACTGATGTGGACATTTTTAATAATATTTACTAATTTTTTCGAGTTTTTTTTAAATTTTTCCTTTTTCTTTGTTTCCTTCTCTTTTCCTTCTTTCCTTCTTTTCTTTTTTTCCGTTTCTTTTTTTTTTTTTTTTCTTTCTTTCTTATTTCCTCCGCCAGCCTATGTAATTACCGATGGCGATTGTTGGCTGTCGGCGAGGGCGAGGCTCGGGACGGCCTCACCGGCCATAGGCGAGACCAGCCCTCGCAGCCTTTGGAGAGGGCCGAGGGGGGCTGGGCGAGGTCGTCCCTCACCAGATTTGGCGAGGGGATCCTTGCTTAAAGCCGACGAGCATTGAGAAGCCCTCGCCGGCCTCTAGCAAGGGCCAGCCTCACTCGCACGAGGCCCCTCCCCTACGCCAAAGGCTAGCAAGGGCTGGCGAGGCCACTCCTCTCCTGGAAGAGGCCCCTGGCCATCTGGACGAGGCCGCCCTTGCTGCAGGGTCCCCCGGCCACATGTGGCGAGGGGTGGCCTCGCTGGCCTCTAGCGTTGGTGAGGGACCTCATTTAGGCGAGGGCATCCCTCGCCGGATTTGGTAAGGGGTGGCCTCGTCTGGCCCTCACCAAAGGCCAGCGAGGGTTGGTCTCGCTTGTGGCCGATGAGAGCGTCTTAGGCCTTACCCACGCTGGTAGCCAGCGACTGCCGTCAGCCATCACGGAGGCTGATGGAGGCACTACAAAAAACAAGGATTTATCCACGAAAAATTAGCGACGAAAAAGAATTTGTCGCTAATTTGTAACGAAAAAAAAATTCGTCGCTAATTTGTGACAGAATGTGCGACGAAAAAGAATTCGTTGCTAATTTGCGACGAAAAACAATTCGTCGCTAATTTGCGATGGAATTTTTTATGAAAAAGAATTCGTAGTAAATTAGCGACAGAATTTGCGACGAAAAATAATATGTCGCTAATTTGCAACGAAAATAATTCGTCGCTAATTTGCGATGGAATTTGGGACGAAAATAACTTTCGTGGCACATTCGTCGCTAATTAGCGACGGACACTATTCGTCGCTAATTTACTAATTCCGCAAATAAAAAATTTTGCGTCGAAAAATAATTCGTCCCTAATTTGCGATGGAAATAACTTTTGTGGCACATTCATCGCAAAATTCGTCGCTAAATTTTTTATTTGCTGAATTTTTAATGTAATACGTTCGTTGCTAATTTCGTCGCTAATTTACTAATTCCGCAAATAAAAAATTTTGCGACGAACTTAATTGAAAATTAGCGATGAAAGCAAATTCGTCGCAAAATTAGAGACGGAAATAGCGATGAAAAAGAATTCGTCGCAAAATCAGCGACAAACTTTATTCGTTGCTAATTGGTCGTCACAAAAAATTCGTTGCTAACTTTGTGACGAAAACTTATTTGTGGCTAATCTACCCACCCTCACCCCCAATTTCTCTTGCTCTCTCTGCTGATTCCTCATATCCCCACTCGCTGTTCTCCTTCCCTCTCCCTCTTTCATTTGTCTCGATAAATCTCTTCACGCGCGCACAAATCAATCTCGTAAAGCTTTTCTGCCTGTAAGTGTCGTAGCTAATTTCGTAACTAATTGGCAACGAAGACGGTTCGTCGCTAAATTCGTCGTTAATTTTGACTTTTCTTTCTTTCTTTTTTTTTCCTATCTTCTTCCCCGGTCGCCTGTCCGGCGACCGGCGAGAGGCTAAGGCCGGCCATGGGCGAGGCCACTGGACCTTGCCCAGATCTGGGGCGACGGCCGAGCAGCGGCCATGGCGAGGCCGCTCGGCCGTCGCCCTAGATCTGGGCGAGGTCGAACGGCCTCGCCCATGGCTGCTCGACCTCACCGTCGCCTAGATCTGGGCGACGGCGAGGTCGAGCGGCCTCGCCATGGCCGGCGAGGTCGAACTCGCTGGCCTCAGCCTCTTGCTGGACGCCGATCGTTGGACCGACGATCGGGGAAGAAGATAGGGAAAAAAAAAGAAAGAGAAAAAAAAGTCAAAAAAATTCGAAAAAAATAGAAAATTATTAAAATATTGCCATGGTAATTTTTTCGTTTTTTCCAATTTCAAAGTAATTGTTTCGTCACAAACAAAATTTTAATTTTTAGAATTTTATGGTTTGAATTAAGAATATTAAACAGTAGATATTATATTTTTAATATTTTATGAGATTTTTTAATTTTTATACGGACACAATGCAAAGAGACAGGGCTTGAATGTATAATAAGAACTTACCTAGACATCGAGGATTGACCAATGAGTTTCGTACTGGGTTGGAACAGTTTTTGGACTTTGCTAGTAGTAAATTTGAGTTCATGGATGGAAATAAATTAAGGTGTCTGTGTAAAAAGTGTAGTAATGGTAAATTTCATGTGTGTGATAAAGTTAGAGAACGTCTTTGTAGATTTGGGTTTACTCCGAACTACTATAAATGGACTTGCCATGGTGAACCATTTATATCTGATGAAAGATATAAAAAAAAGTGACCAATTTTTAGTTAGGGAAGAATGTAGCTATTATAACCAATTGAACCCATACAAGAGGATGGTGATTGATGCAGCTGGTCAGAATTTTGTTTCAGAATCGAACCATGGAAGTACTAGTTTTACTCCTACACTTGAACAAGTGGGTACTAGTCATGCATCACAATTGGAAGAGGTAGGAGTAATAGGTTTTGATGAGAATGAGTGTGATGGAACTTTTCCATCTAATCAGTTCTGGAAAGTGTTGAAAGAAGCAGATGAACCTTTATGGGCAAGTTGTGATAACCACACTAAGTTATCAGTGACAACAAGACTGTTAAATATCAAGGTAGAGCATAATGTGTATGAGAATTGCTTCAACTCTTTTGTTAAAGTAATGCGGGAAACAATGCCTCGTGATAACATCATGCCAAGTGATTTTTACGATATGAAGAAGTTAATGGATAACTTAGGTCTTCTAGTTATAAGGATTGATGTATGTATTAGGGGTTGTATGTTATATTGGAGATACGATGAAAATGCAGAATCTTGTAAATTCTGTAGCCAACCTAGGTACAAGATTAATAAGAGGCAGGGTTATAATCAGAAGTGTAAACCATATAAACAAATGTTTTATCTGCCCTTAATTCTCATATTGCAAAGGCTTGATGCGTCTCAAGCCACTGCTAAACACATGACTTAGCATGCAAATCATGAAACAGAAGAGGGTCTAATGTGTCATCCTTCATATGCAAAGGCATGGAAACATTTTGATAGAACATACCTTAAGTTTGTGATGGAGCCTTGACACATCATGTTAGGTCTCTGTGCTGATGGATTTGCCCCATTTGGGAAATCAGAAAAAAGTTATTCATGTTGGCCAGTTATCTTAACTCCGTACAATCTTTCACCTTATATGTACATGAAAACACCTTATATTTTTTGACATTGATTGTAACTGGCCCGCAAAATTCGAAAAAGTTGATAAATGTTTATATGCAGCCATTAATTGCAGAGTTATGTATGATGTTTCTACTGATGAAACATTTGTAATGAATGTTATTCTTCTTTGGACGATTAATGACTTTCCAGCTTATGGAATGTTATCTGGATGGTGTACAACTGGGATCTTAGGATGTCCAATATATCTGGAGAGATCAAAGTCATTCAAATTAAAACATGGTAAGAAGGCCAGCTATTTTAACTGTCACAGACAATTTTTGCCGATAAATCATATATTTAGAAGGAATAAAAAAGAGTTCATCAAGAATAAGATTGAAAGAACACCTCCACCATTTAGGTTGACCGGTGATCAAATTTGGGAGCGAATGCATGACTTTCCAACTGTTGTTAAAAACCTTTATGGCACAACTATTGTAACATCCTGAATTTCGACCTATTTCCGGAATCAATGAAATAGATGTTATTTCTCATTTCATTTTAGTAAGTCTCGCCCGGAACTGATCATTCTCGGGATACTAACCTTTAGGGAATGGCTACCTAGGGAAATGTACGTGGACCTAAGAACTCGATCATGAGTCGACCTTCGGTGACGATCGAGGTCGCCATGACTCGAATAACCCTAGGTCGATACGCGTAATCCCTAAACAGCCGCCCGTTAGTGAGAGACCCTAAAATTGAGATTGGGCGATTTTGATCGCGAAATTGGATCCGGACTTGGATGTCGATTTTCGAGGTCGTGCGCGACTATTTTTACGAGGATGACGTCATTTTAGTGTGGCCAATGATATTTGGGGTAAGTACGGTCGAAAAATGGAATTTCGACCCAGAACTCAGAAATTACAGTTTTGCCCTTGTGGGCACCGAGGCTGGATTCGGAGGCCATTTGAGGTTATTTTTCGCGGCCAAGGTCATTTTGGGGTGGCCACGCACATTTAGAGTGGTTTTGGCCAAAAATTGGAATTTCGACAAAAATTGGAAAAATAATATTATTTTATTCCCGGAACTTCGCAGTCGATTTTCGAGGACTTAGAAAGTGAATTTCGCGATTCTGACGCCATATTATGTTGGCCACGCACATATGGAACACGTATGTGCGAAAATTGGAATTTCGCCCTGGGACCGGAAAATTACGACTTTGCCCCTAGGCCTATTTTTGGGTATTCCGAATTTTGGGAATTTTGGAAATTAAATTTGGGGATTAATTGTGGATAAATATCAGTCCCAAAATATTGGACCAAAATGCCCTTGGATATTTTGGCTTAGGAGAATATTGGCCAAGTAAGGAAGGGCAAAATTGGAATTTGGAAAGTTTGGTCAAATTTGATTATTTAAGTCAAGAAACCTTCTCTCTCTCCTCATTCCTCTCACTCTCCCTCCACGGCAGCCCCTCCCCCTCACAGAACCAGTTTCCTTCCCCATCCTCTCCCCCATACCGATTTCCCCTTCCCCTCTCTCGGCCGCGTGGACGCCGATCACCGCCGGGAGACCGTCGCTGCCGCCGTGTGCCGCCGTGAGCCGCCAGCCAGCCGTTCCCCCTTCCCGCTCTAGCCGAGTTAGCCTAGAGTTCGGGTAAGTCGCGATCTAATCCCTATTTAGGACGTCGGGTATTTTCGGACTCGTTCGGGTATGGTTTAGAGGATTTAGAGGGTGATTAAGGTGTCGATAATGGTTTTTGGTGGCTGATCGTGGTTGTTGATGGCTGATCGTGACTGTTAGCTGGTGTTGCGGGTTGGATTAGACGTCGGGAAATGAGTTTAGGCGGTTGGAATTCGGTAGGAATCGGTTCGGGTTTGAATCCGTGAGGTTAGGGGTGAATCGCGGATTCGCGGTTACTGTACCTGGCCGGTTTGCTATTTTTGTAGAGAATTTTGTGGGCCGAATTTGAGGAAAGTTTCTTCATAAAAGTTGTTTCCAACATCTTGAGGTATAACATAATTTAATTTGGGAATTTTTGGAAATCATTTGATGCCATTCGGAAGTCCATCTTTGGACCGAAATAAAACTGCCCGATTTACTGTTCACCCGACCTTCGGGTCTGTTCGAATTTTTACAAATTTTTCCAGGCCTATTTTCAAAATACTTCCTTCACCAAAATTGTTGGGGACATTTGTGGTTATAACATATAAAAATTTCAAGGCTTTCCAAAATGATTTGGATACTGAATGAGTTGTATTTTGATGGCCTGAGGGGCTGTCCGAGCGAACCGGATTTCGTCTGACTTTGAGTGTCAAAAAGAGGTGTTTATGGTTTGAACTGGGTTTCTAGTTCTTCACGGAAAATGTTCATTGAGATGTTTTGTACAACATATTAAAATTTCATAATTTTTGGAGTTGTTTTACTATTTATTTCAAATGGATTTCTGTCACTGCGCAACTGCCCAGTTTGGACCCGATTTTACATATTCTCGGTTTTTCTCTCTCTCGAGAATTATTCGGTGTTATCGTGGCATTTTGATGGGTAGTTTGATGCTTGAATGAGCTCGTATGTGTGATTGTGTGGCTGTGAGTTGTGGTGGCATGATTGCGCATTGAGTTCGCATGCCAAGCTTGGGTGTTTGTGTGGTGTTCGCGTGATGAGGATGGGTAATTGTGAATAGTGTGTGCGATATGTGAATTTGTGTGTGTGACCGTGTGTATGTGTGGCCGTGTGGTACGTGTGGAGAGTGTGGAACGAAGGTACGGGAATGTAGGATTGATGGGAAAAGTGATACCCTGAGGCGTGTTCGTTTACGCGGGGTAAGGTCCGTCCTGAGGCGTGTTCGTTTACGCGGGACGATGCCGTCCCTGACGAGGTGACGATGCCCGGCCCGACGGGGTGACGATGCCTGACGTGGTCAGAAGACCGTTGGCCTGATGCGTTTTACGCGGGCGCGGTAGAAGGAAAGTGTGTGTAGGATTCCGTCCTAAGGCGTGTTCGTTTACGCGGGACGATGCCGTCCCTGACGAGGTGACGATGCCCGGCCCGACGGGGTATCGATGCCTGACGAGGTCAGAAGACTGTTGGCCTGATGCGTTTTACGCGGGCGCGGTAGTGGTGGAAAGGTTGAGAACGAGCGGGATTTGGCTTGACATGTGAGGATTGTGAAAGTGATGCATGGTGTGAGTTAGTGTGCGAGTGTGTTTGTATCGCGTGATGCAGTGCGCGATTATGGGGTAAAATCTGCTAGGCATGGTATGGGACGTGCCCAAGTGGGTTTTGCTTTATAATCGAGGCACGCGCGCGGCTGTGATGTATTGCTGTGGTATGATTGGCGCGTGTATTGATATGTGGAAAGTGTGTGATGGCATTTGTGCAAGAATTGTATGTTGGGATTGTGGGCTAACGTGCATGGTGCGTATGCAGAGAGTCCAGGTATGTGTGAATGTTTGATTGCTGGTTGTGTGGTTGTTTGGTTGCGCATTTGGATGTGTCTGGAATTACGTGATAGCCTAGGTGGGGCTTAGGTTGTGACTTATTGAGATGTGATCTCATGGTTGTTTCAACCAAACCATTTCAGAGCCCCTGCCTGAATGTCGAGATTGAGGTCGACTCGGAGTCGTCAGGTGAGCAGATAGCTGCGGAGGATTCAGGTGGTGATGCCGAGGACAGTGAGTCAGAGTGGACGCCTTCGAGAGGGCGTAGGAGATAGTTCTGGGAGGAGGATGCGCCCCATTTTTGGATAGTGCTGACCTAGAGAGCTGATCTTGATATTTTGGTGGTTTGGAGTTTATAGTTCGGTGTGCTTATAAATTATTTTGTGGTTTGTATTGGCGGATGATGTAAATATTTGGAAGTGTAATATATGCTTGGTGGTTTGACGATTTGTTCCTTCGTGGTGTTCTCCAATTTTAATGTCCGGGATTTTTTATTGCTTCCGCCGCGAGTTAACTCTGATGGATCGTTGGGTCGGCGACGTTGTTCCTGGGACGTCGCACTCTGTTCGACCGGAGACGGGATGCTGCGGGCTCGACGGGGGTTCGGGGCGTGACAACTATTGCGTATGGAAATACACATAAATGGACTAAACACAGTATATTTTGAGATCTATCATATTGAAAGGCTCATCTTATTCATCATAATCTTAACGTCATGCACATATAAAAGAATGTTTTCGACAATGTCATAAATACTATGATGGATGTCACTGGAAAAACAAAAGACAACTTGAATGCAATAAAAGATATAAGAGATATTTGTGATCCGTCAACACTAGATGTGGATGCAAGCAGCAGGGGACCAAACCAAAAGCAATTTATACATTGGACAAGGAGCATAGACAGGTTATTTGTCAATGATTGAAATTTATGCGATTTCTTGACGGATATGCTTCGAACCTCGGGAGATGTGTTGATTTGAATGAATGCAAGTTGACAGGTTTAAAGAGTCATGTTTGTCACATATTTTTTAAAAGACTAATTCCAATAGCTTTCAAGCAACTTCTACCAAACTTTGTATGGGGCGCCATTACAGAGTTAAGTAATTTCTTTCATGATATTTGTTCAATAGTGTTAAAAGCATCACACATGAAGAAACTAGAGAGAGATATTCCAATCATTCTTTGCAACTTAGAAAGAATATTTTCTCTATCTTTTTTTGATTCAATGGAGCATCTCTTAGTTCACTTGCCTTATGATGCCAAAGTTGCAGGTCCCGTCCAATTTCGATGGATGTATCCATTTGAGAGGTAATATATATTTTTTAATAAATTTCAAATTACTTTATTATATATTATATTCTGATAAACTTCTTTCTATTGCAACTAGGTTCTTATATCATTTGAAGAAAAAAGTGAAGAATAAGGCATGTATTGAAGCTTCAATTTGTAATGCATATATTGTGGAAGAAGTGACAACATTTGCATCACACTATTTTGAGCCGCACGTGCAGTGCAAGAGGCGGAGAACAAGAAGAAATGATGAGGGCCCCATTGATTCCAATTGCAAATCATTCTCTATTTTCAATTATCTTGGTCGACCAAGTGGCGCATGTAAGTTTCGTTACTTAACATGCGAAGAATGGCGGGCAGCCCATACATATATTTTACTGAACTATCCAGAAGTAGAGCTGTATTTCGAGTAAGTGTACATTTGCAAATATATGTATTGTGTGTCAAATATTTGCTAATATATAAATGGTATTTGTTAATAGGATTTTTCAAACTTCAATATATGGACTACCACCAAATGAGTTTGACCGTTTATGTGATCAAGAATTTGCAACATGATTCAAAACATAGGTAAGTTATCTATGGACCAAAACCAAGTTATTAATATTTTATACATCATTTATTAAAATATATATTATTGACTTTGAGTGTGTAACTTTAGGTTCACAGTAATCATGATCAAGTTGAAGAGCAAGGATTGCTATATCATCTGTTATGGGGTCCAAATTCAAGAGTACGAAGTTAGCCAGCATATTTCATAAACGAGTATAATTTTCACACTCAAGAATATGGAATGGAAAAAGCCACAATGAATAGTGGTGTGTGTGTGTTCGGTCATCCAATGGTGGCAGTTGAAAAAATGATTTTTATGGCTTGTTAGATGAAATCATAGAGATAGAGTACCCTGGACCATTAATGCGGGTTGTGTTATTTAAGTGCATGTGGTTCGACCCCATCAAAGGAATGATATATGAAATATGCATACGAAGTTCAATTTGGTTTAAATAAATCACAAGAAAAGATATATGAAATATGAACTATTTGTCTTGGCACAACAAGCAATTCAAGTATATTATGCATCATATCCTAGTTTGAAATGTGACAAAGCTGATTGGTGGGCTGAATGTAAAACTAAAGCACGAAGAAAAATCGAGGAACACCGGAAGGATACAGTATATCAACAAGAGAAAGTTTGTAACATGGTTGGAACTAAGGAATATAACATTCCAACTTTACGAGATCCATGTGGAGCAATGATAGATGTGGATCCAATTGAAATTTGCGAATTAAATTTAGAAGGTGTTGAAGAATCTGATTTTGAGACAGAGGATGAAGATGATGCTCATGAAAAAGATGAAGATCAAGACGACAAAGAAGAAGGTGAAGATGAAAATGAAGATTATGATTTTTTATACTTTTTACTAATTATGTGTAATTATTATTATTATTGCGACATATGTTATTGTTGTCGTCATAATTATTATTGTTGTTATTATTATTATTATTATTGTTATTATTATTAATGTAATAGGTCATCGTAAAATTCGTCGCTAAATGGCAACAAGTCAAATACTATTCGATGACATTTGCGATATTTTATTTTCCACTGGATTTGGATCGTCGCTAATTTCATCGCTAATCATTGCAAAAAAGCCGTCGTTATTTTTGCGACGAAAACTTATTCGTGGCTAATTGGCGACAAATAGTGTTCATCGCAAAATTAGTGACGATATTTGCGACATTTTCTTCCGATGGATTGTTTATATGGTGGGTTGTCGCTAAATGGCGACAAACAGAATTCGTCGCAAAATTAGTAATGACATTTGCGACATTTTTATTTGTTGAATTGTTAAAAGGTCATCGCTAATTGGCGACAAACTGAATTCGTCGCAAAATTTGTTGAAATTTTTTTTGTCGCAAATTCATCTAGCAACGAATTTTGCCAAATTTTTCGTGGCAAAATTCATGGCAAAATTCTTATTTTTTTGCAGTGGACATAATATTCACAAAATAAAATGTTGTGCAGAAAAAAAAATCTAAATAGCAAAGGTAACTTTCTTGCAAAGTATTTTATTTATGCAATATTTACCTGATAAATGTTCTAAGGGAAATAATCATATTATGCAATAATTGTCGTCTTTCTTTTGATCAGCCTTGCATTCATCTTTTGCTATAGTACGATATTTTCCCTTGTTGATGTATCTGAATAAGCACTTTATTGATGTTGATCAGTTGCATTACTACACATTGTAAAGATCTTCTGCATTTTCTTCAATATATGTGTAAGCTTCTTCAATAAATTCTTGCATTATCAGCTTAATGTGTTTTTAGATTCTTTGATTTGACATTTAAAGAAATAAGTAGTAGAAGATGATTTTTTTTTCATTAATCAAATCTTTTTGAATTGTAAGATAAATGAGTACGGTTGTCGTATGACAAATTAAAACCCTATTAACTTTGTCGTATTTTTTTTTCTATTTTTTCAGTCTGAATTTAAAAGAAATAAAATGGCAAAAGGACACCAAAAGTACCACAACTTGTGTACGGAGATCACTTTAGTGCCATAACTTTTTTTCGGATCACTTTGGTGCCAAGTCGGAGGAAAATAGATCACTTTAGTGACTCCGGCCAAAAAGCTGACATGGCATTTATATTAAAAAAAATGATCCGACTTATACACGTGGAAATTTTGTGGCTTGTTTTCCAATTTTTTAATTTTTAGAAAAAAAAAGGTTGCAGCAGCGGCAAGGGAGCCCTCACCGCTGCTGCCGCCAACCCACCACCGCCAGCCCTTCTCAACTAGACATGGCCACGGTTCAGGAACCGGAACCACAACGGGGTGGTTCCGGCTCCGGTTCGGAACCGGCGGTTCCGGACCAGTTCCGGTTTCGGTTTCGGTTCGTAATTTAAAAATTAATAAAATAAATTATAAAATAAAAATTGCAGGCCTGGTCCTCCGTCGATCGTCGCTCGGGCTTCGCGGCCTTGGCCACGGTGGCGGAGGCAGGGTTCAAGGCGGCGAGGAGATGAAACGGCAGACGGGGGCGACGGCGAGGGGGAGAAGGAGGGGGCCGAGGACGGGGACGGGGACGGGGAGGAGGAGCAGGGGGTCCTCCTCCTCTGGGGGCTGGGCGGGGTCGTGAGGAGGGGAGGAGGAGGGGGCGTCGGCGTCGGCAGCTGCGGCCATGGGCGGTGGCGGGGGTCAGATCTGGGGAGACGGGGGGCGGGCGGAGGAGAAAAGGGAAGGAGGCGCAGGGTAGCGAGGGGGGAGGAGGAGGGGGCATCGGCGTCGGCGTCGTTTGCTGCGGCCATGGGCGGGGGCGACGGCGGCAGGGGTCAGATCTGGAAAGACGGGGGGTGGGCGGAGGAAAAAAGGGGAAGACCGGAGGAGACGCAGGGGAGAGGGGGGAAGGAGGGATTTGGAGGAGGACTAGAGGTGGGGCCCTGGGGGTGGGAACGTGAGGGTGGGGCTGCTGTGCAGCAGTAGGTTTTTTCTTTTTTTTCTTTTTTTTTTTGGAACCGGAACCGGGCCCGTAGGCCACGGGCCGGTTCCGATTCTGAACCGTGGGCCCGGTCAACGGGCCGGTCCCGGGTTTGACCTGGGCCGGTTCCGGGCCAAAACCGGCTCATGGCCATGACTATTTCCAATGGTGGTAGGTTGGCGGCAGCAATGGCGAGGGCTCCCTCGCCGCTGCTGCAACCTTTTTTTTTTATAATATAATTGAAATTTTATTTTTTTAAAAAAGTACCCGTTAGCGGGCTAAACGGCGTTGTTTTTGCTTTTTAATGCTGACTGGTCCTCTCCGGCGAGCCGTGTCAGCGCCACATTGGATTTCCGGCGAGCCATGTCAGCATTGGCACTAAAATGATCGTTTTTCAAAAAAGTTGGCACCAAAGTGATCCGAAAAATCCTCACAAAAAAAAGTGATCCGAAAAAAAGTTATGGCACCAAAGTAATCTCTGTACACAAGTTGTGACACTTCTGGTGTCCTTTTGCCGAAATAAAACTATCATTTGGAATAATATGATCAATTATATATCAAGAATATAACACAATATAAATGAGAGTCAATATTCAAAAGCTCTCTTATAGATCTATTGGGATGTAAACTTTAAACGTGATAGAATATCCTGTCTTTCTCCACTAGTCCAATGTTATTTCAGAATTGTACGAAAAAATATTAAGGTAGCAGTACAACAGACTAAAGCGCACAAATGATATCTTATCTTTAATTTTGTAATCAATCTAAATAAATGGAGATAAAACCGACCTTCGAATGGTAAATAACTAACTAGAGAGCATTTTTCTATTGCCAATTTGTCAATCCACTTGGTATTATTCTACATATAATGGTTAACAACCCCAAATAAAATACATGTGTTAATTAGTGACACTATTAATTAACTAAAAGAAGATAAGCAAAAGTGTCTTAGAAAACGAGAAAAGGGTCCTACTTGAGTGATCGATTTGAAATCTTGTGACGAACCATTTTTCTATCCAATTTTTGTGACTGGGTTTTCTCATTAATCGGTGGATGTCTAGAAGTATAATTTCCTCTGTTTTACTTGGGGTCTTCTGGCGTTTTGTCGAGATCTGACATAGATTTTCCTTTCGAACAGTCCAAGATATTGGGAATGCCCTAAAAAAACCAGTATCACGAATTCATTCTTATTCTTAACTTTGAACGTTATTCATTTCCAGGTATACCTAAGAAAACCGCAGAATGAAAGAGGAGTTGCCGTTCCATTTCATTTCTGCTCCTGCAGCAAGTCCTTTTAGTTGCAGCCGTTGCTAATTGCCATTGAAATGAGATTTTATAGGAACATTAACTTAAGGTCTATCTCGAGGGGATCGAGTTGCATATTGTTATATAGCCATGCATGTGCAGATAACTTTCTATACTAGTGAAGAGTAGGTGCTGTGCTCATTCTTATGCTGAGTTACATCCCCTACATGTCGTTATCACATGATTGTGAGAAGATGTTGCGATAAATCACACTTGTCTTTCGGCGCGACTTTCACAAGCCCATTCTGAGGATACTAGTTTTGGTCATTTGACACGACTTATGAAAGCTGAATTTGAGAGTCGATGCTTCAAAGAGAATGGCAAGATGTTGTCACGACTTATCTGAAAGAAGAAAGAGCATCTCCAATGGATATCTTTGCATATCTTGTCTCTGTTGATACTCAAGCTAATTGAACTGGGAATTCCTTCAATCAGTAAACGGTCTATGTCAAATTCTTTTTCTCTCTCCTCCATAGACTTTTCTCCTCTCCCTCTCATCTTCACACAATAGTAAATGCCCTGAAAGCTTTACCCAAAGGACAACGAGGTTCTCTTCCATGTTTCCTTTTAAAGGATCTGACTCTCTCTTTGTCCTTAAGGTTTGTCTTTTTTTTTTTTATAACTTGACGGCTTTCCAGATTTATATGGTCTAAAGTTTTTCCTTTGCCACAATTTCGAACAACTCTATCCGAATTGAAATTTAAAGTTCTTAGGTGAAGTTGTCAAAACAGCACATGTCACAAATCTCTAATTTCATCAGAGCATTTAAAAACTACTCTTTTTCTACTATTTCCATAGAATTTCCAAAGCATTTGAGCATTACCTACAATTAACATAATTGAAACGTAGCATTTGGAGTATATACTCCAACTTTTGCTGGCAAATAGATCAATGTGATCCATTCAATAATCCTTTCAGTGCATGTTTTTCGCAATCAAGATTAGCAAACGCACCAGAACTAAGTATCTGCCTTAATGTTAACCATCTTTAATTGTTAGAAATGTTTATTTTATTTTGCATGCGAAGAAAGAATGAAAGTTAGGCTTTTTAAAGAAAATACAGCTCTAGCGGCAATTGTGTAAATACTTGAAACTGTGAACGGCCGAAAAAAAAAGGTAATAAAAAAGAAAATTTTTTAACAGAAACTAAGGATGCGCATGGTAACGGTTTTGGTTTTGTCCAGAACTAGTTTTCTGTTCCCAGAAACAGTTTTGGACCAGAAATCCGTTTGGTAACGTAATTCCATTTTTCTATTTCTGGGACAACTTTTTGTCCCAGAACTAGTTCTGAACCAGAAATCAGAACAAAAAAAAGAAGTAGGTTTTCTATTTCTAGACCAAAAATGAGAAACATTTCTAAAGAACCTATTTCTCTCTTCAAAACACATCTCTTCCTAAATTTGGCCTCGATCTGACTTGGTCAGACCGGTCCGAACCAATTCGGTCCGGTTCATTCCCGATGGGAAAATAAATAAAATTAGAAAATTCAGAAAAAATAAAAAAATTTAGAAAATTCATAAAAAATTAAAAAATCCGGAAAAAGTCCTAAAAATCTCAATTTTTTTTTCAGAAAATCCATAAAAATTTCAGAAAAATTCATAAAAATTTCCAAAAAAAAGTAAGATTTCGGGAAAATAGAAAATTTGGTGAATTTTTTCAAAAAATTCAAAAATTCAAAAATTTCAAAACTTTACAGAATGGCTTAAAATACATATGGCCATCCACTTTGAGTGAAATTTAAATTTTTTTAGGTACCCAAAAATATAAAAAAATTTCAAAACTTTACAGAATGGCTTAGAATACTTGTGGCCACCCACTTTGAGTGAAATTTAAATTTTTTGAGGTGCCCAAAAAAATAAAAAAAAAATAAAAAATTTCAAAACTTCATAGAATGGCTTAGAATACTTGTGCCCACCCACATTGTGTGAAATTTAAATTTTTTAAGGTACCCAAAAAAAATAAAAAAATAAAAAATTTCAAAACTTCACAGAATAGCTTAGAATACCTGTGGCCACCCATTTTGAGTGAGATTTGAATATTTTGAGATGCCCAAAAAAAATAAAAAAATAAAAAATTTCAAAACTTCACAGAATGGCTTAGAATACCTGTGGCCACCCACTTTGAGTGAAATTTAAAATTTTGGAGATTTTTTATTTTTTGATTATTTTGGGGCACCTCAAAAAACTTAATTTTCACTCAAAGTGGGTGGCCAAAGATATTCTAAGCCATCTTGTGAAGTTTTAAAATTTTTTATTTTTTTTATTTTTTTTGGGCACCTTAAAAAATTTCAATTTCACTCAAAGTGGGTGGCCAAAGGTATTCAAAGCCATTCTGTGAAGTTTTGAAGTTTTTTTTTTTTTTTTTTTTGCACCTCAAAAAATTTAAATTTCACTCAAAGTGGGTGGCCAAAGGTATTCTAAAGCCATTTTGTGAAGTTTTGAAATTTTTTATTTTTTGATTTTTTTGGGCGCCTCAAAAAATTTAAATTTCACTCAAAGTGGGTGGCCACAGATATTTTAAAGATATTATGTGAAGTTTTGAAAATTTTATTTTTTTGAGTACCTCAAAAAATTTAAATTTCACTCAAAGTGGGTGGCCACAGGTATTCTAAAGCCATTCTGTGAAGTTTTGAAATTTTTTATTTTTTGATTTGTTTTAAAAATTCAACAAATTTCCCATTTTCCCGAAATCTAACTATTTTTAATTTTTTGGAAATTTTTATGATTTTTTTTGGAAATTTTCAATTTTTATGGATTTTCTGAATTTTTTTGAGATTTTTAGGAATTTTCCGGATTTTCTAATTTTTTATTCCATTTCTAAAAAAAATGGATTTCTATTTTGGGAAATAGAAATTTGTGTTGTTATTAAACGGGTTTTTGTTTCAGGAAATAGAAATTTTATGCTATTATCAAACGGGTTTCTATTCCAGAATTAGAAATTTTTTATTGTTATCAAACGGTTTCTTTTCTCAGAAACTCATCCTGAAAACAGAAATAGAAAAATTTATTTTTGTTTCAGGAATTCATTCTGGAACAGAATGGTTACCATTCGCTCTTTAGTTGTCGCTCTTTGCTCCTTTCCTCGTTGCTCTTCCCATAGCCGCCAAGGCTCCCATTTGCCATCACCGTCTTCGGCAAACCAACCACTGGCCTAGGCATGCGACAACCACAATCGCCACCCCTCGTCCCTCTCCTTCCTCTCGGTATCATATCCTATGTATATAAAAAAGATGCATACTGTATATTAATCTATATTTCACCCGTATTGTTTGTATTATTATACAATACGACTTGTTACATTACATTAATTACAATGAGAATTATAACTAGAATGGTACAAGGAAATATACGAATCTTTCTACACTACTATGCGGCTAATTCTAGTCCTCTCATGTCATTTAACATGCGAGATGAAAACCAAAACCCTAAAATCCAAAGGACAATGAGGTTCTCTTCCATTTTTCCTTTTAAAGGCTCTGATTCTCTCTTTATCGTTAAGGTTAGTCTATTTCCTTATAACTTGATGGCTTTCCAGATTTATAAGGTAAGTTTTTCCTTTGCCATAATTTGAAACTTCCTTCTTTGAACAACTCTATCCAAACTGAAATGTAAACTTCATAGGTATAGCTGTCAAAACAGCATGTCACAAATCTGTAATTTCGTCAGAGCATTTAAAAACTACTCCTTTTCTACTATTTCCCCAGAATTTCCAAAGCATTTGAGCATTACCTACAATTTGCATAATTTTCTTTTTCTACAATTCGCATAATTGCAACTTAGCATATGGAGTGTATACTCTAACTTTTGCTGGGAGACAAATCAATGTGACCCATCCATTTATCGTTTCAGTGCATGTTTTTCACCATCTAGATTAGCAAAAAGCACCAGAACTAAGTATCTGCCTTAATGTGAACTATCTTTATGTACTGTTAGATACGTTTCTTTTATTTTTCATACGAAGAAAGAATGAAAATTAGGTTTCTTAAAGAATGTACAGCTCCAGTGGCAATTATGTAAATACTCAAACTGTGAAGGGCAAAAAAAGCAACGAAAAGAAATTTTTTGAACAGTAAATAACAGTTGGCCAGATTTGTCCCAACCGCAAAAATTGGTGCCTTTAGTTGTCTCCCTTGAAAGTTCCGAAGTGTTGGTCACTGTCGTCCTTTGCTCCTTTTCTTGTAGCTCTTCCCATAGCCACCATGGCTCCCACGGTCTCTATCTTCATTTGCCATCTCCGTCTTCAGCAAAGCAACCACTGGCCTAAGCATGCGACAGCCACAATCGCTACCCTTCGTCCGTCTCCTTCCTCTCAGTTTCATATCACAAAAGTGTGATTAGATCTTAAAATTTATCACGAAAGTGTAATTGAATTCTAAACCTTTCAAAAAGTGCGATCAAATCCTAAAACAAAGAGGGTCGGACATAAAAACAAAGCCTTATTCTTCAGCTACAAAAAGTTCACAGAAAATCCGCTCATAGATCTATTTCTATCAATTTCGGGCCACTCATTGTGGTTATTGCCGTCACCTAGAGGTGGCCACGGTTCGGAACCGGCGGTTCCGGTTCGTGGCCAAGTGTGAACCGGAGCCGGCCGGTTCCGGGCCGGTTCCTATTTTTTTATGTTTTTTTTCTTTTCCTTTTCCTTTTCTTTTTTTTTTCTTCCTCCGCGGCCGGCCATAGCCGGGGCCGGCGCGGAGGTCGCCGGCCTCTAGGCAAGGCGGTCCTCGCCGGCGTCGGGCGAGGCCGGCCCTCGCCCGGGCTGGGCGAGGCCGGCCTCGCCCGACGGCGGCGAGGTTGAGCCTCGCCGGAGGGCCGGCCTCGCCGACGCCGGCGAGGTCGAGCCTCGCCGGTTGCGAGGCGAGGCCGAGCCTCGCCTCGCCGGCGTCGGGCGAGGCCGGCCTCGCCCGGCCCTGTGCGAGGGCCGCCCTCGCCCGACGCCCGCGAGGCCCCCTCGCCCGGACGCCGACGACCTCCGCGCCGGCCCCGACCATGGCCGGCCGGCGGCCGCGGAGGAAGAAAAATAAAATAAAATATAAATTATAATTTTAAAAAACAGAAACAAGGAAAAAAGACAAAAGAGAAAAAGGAAAAACAGAAAAGGAAAAGAAAAAGAAAAAGAAGAAAAACAGAAAAGGAAAAACAGAAATGAAAATAAAAAAAAATTAAAAAAATACTATTCTTGTGATAGAACATTATTCAATATAAATTGTGATTAAAATGTAAATTGTACTCAAATTTGGGGACAAAAAGACAAGAGAGAAAGAGAGGGCTTCAACTTAATAAATTATCATTAAGCACATTACAATTCGTTACAACGATCTTAAAAAAAAGGAGTACAATATATATACCCTAAAATTATCCCAAAACCTAAGCATTCTCATGCGCTAGGGGACGAGAGGTCACATATCGTCGGATTATATTTCGGTTTCCCTAAGCTCACGTGGCGTACCCGGTATGAGAAACAAGAGTTCCCGAAATATTTGCCAACTCCAATAGTTCTTTTACCCTCAATCGTCACTACCCGTTCCAGTACCGATACTGGTAGCGGTAGTATCTCCGTCGTTAAAGAATTCGGATTCATTATTCCGATCTATCTCTTGTTGCCGGTATTGAGCCTTCGTCCAATCAGCAACACAAGCTTGCATCTCCACCGATTCCTGGATCTAATCTTGAACGATGTTCGTTCAAAATATTACCTCCGCATTGAATGCTTGTTCGACCGCAACTGTGGAACAAGGGGTTGAAAAAATCTGTTTTGCAATAAGAGAAAGGATTGGGTATTGGCTTGCGTGCCTCTTCCACCAATCCAAAATAAAAAAATCTGTACCACATTCGGCTTCAGTAAACTCAAATAAAATGGTTAGATAACTCTCTAATTCAGAAATATTTCCTATTACTCCCTTTTGTTTTTTTTTTCTATGTAATAAAAGTTGGTACCCTCTACTAATTTTACCTGTACTGTCATTTTGTATCTCCGTAGATTGAGAAGATCTAATATCACCTAAATTATATTTAGTATAAAATTCATTATATAATTCTATTACTACGTTTTTAACCTCACGTACTATGGTTATAACATTTGTCACATCATAATGTAAACATTGATAATACGCACGCAAAAAATCATTTAAGCCATCCAATTTGCAACGCGGATAAAAAACACAAGCAACTAAATAAATCATGGGAATTTCACTATAATAATGAAGCCATTTCATTTTCATTGCAACTATAGTATGTTGTAATTCAACATCATTTTCATATTCATAAAAAATTCCGACAATATTAGTACACTCTACTAAAAATAAATGTGTAGTAGGATAATAAACACCAGACAAAGTATAAGTTGCATCATTAAAAACCTTTAAAAGATTTAAAATTTTTTGGCAAATATGCCACTCTTGTGGGTATAAATTAATTTCAGGTATATTATTAGAAATGAATGCACATAATAAATCTTTATATGCTAAAGATTCACTAAGCAAGTGGAAAGTAGAATTCCAACGAGTTGGAACATCTCTTGGAAATCTTTTTGGCTTTTTGCCATTATCTCTACAAAATCTACCCCATTCTTTCATTTTTTTGGGATGTTTCCATAAAAATTGAATCGCCGTTTTTATTGGTTGAAGAAAAATATCAAGAGTTTTCAAACCATCTTGTACACATAAATTTAAAACATGACAAGCACATCTAATGTGAAAAAATTTTCTGCCAAAAGAGGGTTTACAAATATTTTCTAACTCGGCAATTGAAGCGGTATTTGCTGCGGCATTATCAAAACCAATTGAAAAAATTTTGTTAAGCAAATAATATTCTTCTAAAACTTGCCTAATTATTCTATAAATATTATTTGCCGTACGATGATCATCGAAAACTCTAAATGCAATAACTCTTTTTTGAATAGTCCACTCGTCATCTATCCAATGACACGTTATGCCCATGTAAGAATGATTTTGCCAATGATCACTCCAAATATCACTACCTATATGCACGCATCCATTAAATTGCATAAAAAAGTTTTGTAAATCATTTTTTCCATTTTTGTAAAGATCTTTAATTACTCGTTTAATTGAATTTCTAGGAACACGTTTTGCTTGTGGAGCACATGCTTTTTGTACAAATTCATTAAAACCAAATCTTTCTCCAAAATTAAATGCTAAATGCTCAACGGAAATAAATTTGCCTAATTCTTCCTTATAAGTTTTTTCATTAAAACGAAATAAAGGGGAAGTGTTAGGATTGACGTACCCGGAAATTTGTTGTTGCCCGATATCGATTCCCGTTTCGGTTGGATGTTTGCTCATAAGATGTTGTTTAAATGTTCCATATCCTTGTCCACATGTATATTTATATATTTTTCCACAATATTTACAAATTATATCATACCTTTTTTGACCGATATCAAACCTTTCCATTTTCGTGAAGTGATTCCAAATGTCAGACGTAAATTCCCGTTCCGCTTCCTTTGTTGTAGATATTTCAGCAGGAGGATGAAAACTTTCTTGCGTCGGGACGCGCTCCACATCGTAAAAAATGTTGATTTCATCATCTTGAAAATCTGCATATTCACGAGGATCAAAAGAATGATGGGATTCCGTCGCGATATTCTTGCCTTTGCCAGTTGGCACTCGACTTCCACTTGCCATTTTTCGAATGGATTGAGAGAATTGAGCGGATTAATTGGGAAAATTAAGAAAGAATTGCGTGGATTGAGAAAATTGAGAGAATTTCGGAGAATTTGAGAGAATTTCGAGTATTGAGAAAATTTGAGACTTGAGAGAAGAGAATTTGAGAGAATTGTGTGTGTATTGTGAGAATTTGAGAGAATTTATAGGAAAAAATAGAAGAAAATTTAGAATTAAAAAAAATAAAACATAACCGTTGCAAAATTGCAACGGTTATGTGCTTTTTTTTTGTTTTTTATAAAAACGCCCGTTGGGGCGTAGCCGTTGCCCCAACGGGCCGCAAGGCGCAAGGTGCAAGCCCGCAGCAGGGCCTGCACGTCTGCAGGCCCGGCTGCGAATAAACTTTTTTTTTTTTGGGTTTGGCCGTTGGCCCGTTGCCATGCAGCGCTGCAGCATGGCCTGTGCTGCAGCCTGCCTGCAGCTTTTTTTTTCTTTTTTTTAATTTTTTTTTTTTTTTTTTTCGCAGAACCGGCCCGGAACCGGCGGTTCCGGGCCGGTTCAAATTTTTCTGGAACCGGAACCGGGACCGTATGCCACGGGCCGATTTCGGTTCCGAACCGCGGGCCCGGTCAACGGGCCGGGCCCGGGTTTGACCGGGCCAAAACCGGCCCGTGGCCACCTCTACCGTCACCGTAGGCATCTTCAAGCCGTACAGCAAAGTACTCTTTTCTGCTCTGTTATTGGCCAAGGAGTCCAAAGCATGCGAAATTGATCTAGTGCGGATGATTCTCTAGAATTTCATTGATATGCAGTTTCTGGAAACTAAATGGTGGACCATACCGTTGACTTGGCGGAGAGACTGTTCTACGAAGCTAGCATTACTTAGGCTCATGATTTTCCATTGTTCCTCATCGCCGAATCTTGAGCCCACGATTTGTTAGGCTTTGTAGTTTCTCAAATGAACAACATTTGGGTAGGGGCAGAAGCTAATTATAATCAGAGATGAAAGGTTTTAAAGATGGGGTTCCACAACTTTGGTCGATTTCTTGCTGAGGGGTAAAATTGTCTCCTCACTTTGAATGCGGTGCTCAAAGCCAAAGAAGCTGTGGAAATAGCAGCTGCTACCAAAAGGCAATCATTTCATCCCCATTTCTTCAATTTTCGAACGCAAAGCGATGCAACTGCTCACCGGTCGATATTCGTGACTAGCAATTGAAAACCCACCTGGTGAATTATCCTATACTAGAATGAGATCACTGCAATGACTAGCTACAACAGATGGGATAATAAGCCACCATCAGAATCCAAGTCGAAATTCTGATTGGTGATACCCAATTCATGTTTTTGGGGAGAGACGATAGAATTCGACGGATGAAAAGAATTTGTATGGAGTCTTCTCTTCTCGACATTTGAGGCTGATGGCCTCGCCTTTGAAGGAACGGACTTTGGAAGAGAGTCGGTTATAATTGGCTTTATCCTATGCTGACCGCCCTCGTTGTTGTCTAGAAGATCGTGAACAGCTTGAAGCTGTGCATCTAGAAGCAGAGCTTGAAGATCAGCTCTGCTGAATCCTTTTGTCATATGAGCTATAGCATCGAAGTCCACGTCACTAGCCAAAGGAAGCTGCACAAGGGCATTAGAGCATACACTCAGCAAAACCTCAGCGTTGCCCAATGGTTGCCATTTTTACTGACTGATTATACAGAATCGGATTAATATAATTAATTGAATCCACCCAATAGCTTCCTAATTAGCGAAAAGAAAAGAAAAGGAGAGGATGACGAAGTCTTAGAAAGGTTATACTAAATGATACCCAAAGGTAAGTCTTAGTCCCGTTTCATGGAATCAGCTATAAAGGCCTTCCTCTTTTCTTTTTCTTTTTTTTTTTCTGAGCAACATCAGTAGATGTTGAATCTACCAGTCTCAAGGTTCGAGGTTGAAAGTGATTTACTATTGGACATCTAAACATACCCAAGCCTCAGCTGAGCGGGTTGCAGATCCAACCCACAACGCCTTTTACAATGTTCTCTTGTTATTTACAATGTTTGGGGTGATTTGGGGCGGAAGGACTTTTAGAGAACTCCATCGGAGAAGGGGTTTTAACCTTTAACTTAACGTGTTTCACCAAATGTACTCTGTCAGATGCCATAAGTTCTAAACAGGATCTTTAGCCGCTCAAATTGACTCTGTTTCTAACTCTTTTTGTTTCTTTTTAAGCAATTCTCTGTTCATATGTAATCTTTCCGATGCATCTTTCTTGAAAAAGTAGGATTGCAGTTATATAGTTCTTTAACAAGTAATCCCATAAATTTCAATATGTACCACCTATTTCAGACCATGTCAAAGATGAAATGCTAAAAGCAAAAGCACTGGCAGATGGATGGAAGCTAAGTTTCTACCTTCCTGGATAAAAGTCTAAGAATATCCAGCCTCTTCTGAATAGAAGGAAAATCACAGAACATAAGTTGAGCCAGCCAGGTCTCAGAAGTGCAGCATCAAGTAAGTGCGCTCTACTGCTTCACATCAAATTCAACTCAGTTGGCATCCTTAGAAAGAAAATAAAGAAAAAGCATCCTTAGAAAGAAAAGTGAATTAGAATTATTAGGAGATAGATGAACCCTGAGCAAAACAAAAGAGCACCTCATGCAGCAGAGATTTCATGATGACTGAGAAATTGCACATGCTCGATGTCACAAGACTCAAACAATCAGCATCAGTTGATGCCGTTGTAGAGGCTCAAGACCAGGATAATACACTTCTTGTAAGCTACTTCAGCAACTAAAAAGTAATTCATGCAATCCCATCTTTTGTTACCTTCATTTTGATACATATGTAGTTTAACCAATACTGTGTATCCGAAGTTAAACAGTTCTAAATCAAGGAAAAGTCATGTCTAGCATTTTATAGTCTGCCTTGAAGGTTATTACATAGTATCCATACTACATGCTTCGTAGAAAATGTTTGTCAAAGCATTCATAATGGCCATGCAATTTTCAATAGCAGTTGACAGTTAGTGTGCTATTGGAAGAGAGTACTTTTTGTTATCATTTAAAACAAAATTATTACCTTGTTTCCGCAAACACAAACACACCGGTTAAACTGAGACACCACCGAATTCAGTAAAAAACTGCACCAAAGAATAACATACCAGTAGTGAGTCATACCATTAGATAGATTTCACATGACCACCTTATAAGTGCCATTGAATGCAAGAAACTAACTTGATTGACGACATGGTCAGTGACCCCATATTATCATGCCCCCTTTTTGGAGCAATGGAATCAAATTCATCGAAAAAGAGAAGGCAAGGTGCTGCAGCTGCTGCCTTCGAGAATATATCCAAACCTGTATTTTTCTAATTGTCGTTACTCTCAAATATTCAAAATCTCTCCATTTTGCTGACAAGATCAATGCCATCAACATGCAGAATAGAAAATCCAGTAGACATTTCATCACCAATTTCAAATATCTAGTAGAGAAAAGCTTCAAATATTTTACATCTTAATCTCACTCTTAATCAAATGGTCATAGAGGAACCTCTCATTCATGCGTGAGGAAACTCATCAACCGTTTTAACTTGGCCACGTCAATGGTTATGGGAGGATCCTCGTTGCTGTTGTTGAAAATAATTTAATCAGAACACCTTGGCCGCAGCAGGAGGATCCTCATTGGTCCTGTTAGTTATCCTATTTCGATTGCTAGCATACCTGAAGGGACCTCTATTAAATGCATCCAAAACAAACAGAAGAAAGCACAAAATTGTGAAGTGTTTGGAAATAACAAAGCTTAATACAAGATTGCACAATGGAATTCAATCATCATAAGTGTAGTTGAAAAGAAGCCTCTAATAGCTGGCTCAGAAGTACCAATGTACTTATTCAACATCTCAGCCTTTCACTGAGATGGATTGAAGAGAACAAGCTGCTGCTGCAGCACCAACAATGTGTGTCGTGCCAAAGCCCAGAAGTCCATTTAAAAAAACATTTGACCATGGCCTTAGAGGAGCTCGTGCAAAAACATTTCATCAGCAAATGTAAGAATGATAGACACGAAGATCAAATAGGTTTATTTAACAAGTTAACATTAACCACATTATCAGCTGAGATAGAGAGGATGAGTAGGTTTATTTAACAAGTTAACATTAACCACATTATTAGCAGAGACAGAGAGAATGAGTCACCGGAAAGAATAAACAAAAGCTACAGCTCAGACAAAACCAATGCACTTAAATAAACTTTGTTGAACAAAATCCATGCATAATCTCGCTCACTCACAAGAATGAATCAGGGAAACAATGGTAGGTAGTTAAGCCTCATCTCATTGAGATTCTGCAGAGCCTGACCATAAGCTCCCTTCGCTAGATTGTCAATCTGCAAAAAGAGGTTTAGACAGCTTACCACCTAAAGATGACTTTGATGTTACACGAAAAGTAAAGCACTTAACAAAAAACAGACACTTGGGAACCTACGACATAGATTAGTATTGCTCGTCCAGATACTCGATCAGGAAAGACACTCATAAAACAATAATAGGATCCTCGCACATGTTGAGTATGAGGAACAACCCCTTTTTCAAAGAAAATAACAAATTCCTCATCCAACAAGATGAAGTGAATTAAGCGATAGATAGCATGAAGTATGTGGGAAGCACACTCGAGAGTATGAAAGCAAGTCGCAGATCTTTCAAGTTTCAGTCCCCCAACATGTCTACTACTTGACTGACTTACCAAGATCTATGAAATAATAATGTACTTTGATTAAGCTAATTATGAGTACTGAAAATAAGTACCCCAGTAAACAAAAGCTAAGGTTAATACTGGGTACATTAAGCCACTGAATGCCTTAGCGGAATAGGATTGTTAGCCAGAAAAGGTCTACCCTATAAGCAACTAAAAGTTGCTCATATAGATACCCAACCATTACACCTGTAGACATTTCAACATGAATAGTTGATTGCATAAATAGATGAAGAAAGCTAATAATTATTACATTTGCCTAATTTAATCCATCGATGAGTCAAAGTCATCAAATTCATAGACCCAGCTCAAAACAGCAAAGGAAAAAGAAAAAGACATGTCATCAGCACAACAAATAAGAATTCAAGAATGTAAATGCCTTATGGACAAATTGCAACATCTTCCCCAACTGTGTTTGGTAATTTAAGATGGGAGGGAATGAACGAATAGCAAACAACAAGAGAAGAAAAATGTGATTTCACTCTCTTTTGAGAACGAGCATTAAAGAGAAATGATGTAGAGGAAAATTGAGTTAGTTGATTGTTGAAAATACCTCTTGTCAAACCAAATTCTGTATACCTTCTTAGTAAACCTAACATTATTTAAATATTTTTATAGATCAAAGGGAATAATTATGTTCATTCCTTTTCTCTCCATGATAACCCATAAGGAGTTTCGTTATTGACAAAATGCAGGAGCTGAACAAGGCAGGCCAGTCACTTAAATCTTGTAATTAAGCAAAGTATTAGCAAACTCAAGTGCACGCAAATTGAATGCAAAAAGATTCTATCTGAAATTTTTCCAGGTGATAAATCTTATGAATATGGGAGTGTGTCGAATGCACGACCCTATAGTCTGTTTCGAAACTGAAATTCACATTTAAACTAGTACATAGCCTCTAGCACTGAAAACTAACATGTATGGATAATGCCACAGTTATGACGAAGAAGCATAACATATTACAACCCCTTCAGCTCATGTCAAAGAACATCTCTTTCACATTTTCCTGTACGGCACAAAGTTACTCATTCCTAGCACCAGAAATTGCAGAATGCACAATTCAATGCAACTAACCTAGTCTTCAACAACATGGTGGCTTGACCATATCGACCAGTTTACTCCAATATCAATGGTCTCCTAGCGCAAATTTCACGCATAAATGGCTAAATAATAGAATGGAGAAAGAGACTTCACAAAGCACACCGTGACTCAAGACTTGAGGCTTCACTCTTCCGCTAACCAGGCATTAATTCCAATATTTCATTCCTCACAAATCATGATTGTTCTCGAGTGAAATTAAAAAAACACTCCATAAGGTGAGACCAGTACTCTCAACCACCTCTAACTTACAACAAGTTAGGTGCCGTGAAGCATGTCAACCTCGACATTATGCTGATGCGCAGCATAAACCAACTAAGAATCACCACCGTCGAGGTGAGCGAAAGTATCGCATGTTCACCAAACATGAAAAAGGATTTTCCCTCAGAGATAACAGGACGAATGAATACAAGAGGTGGTTCCAGAACAAAGATGAAAGGTTAGCTAAAGGAAAACTCACAAAACAGGACGCAGCAACATTTAGGTTTCATCTCTAACACATTGAAAGAAAAAACAAAGACCGTCTACTTAAGAAGCCTCACTAATCCTATGGACTTACTATCATCGACTGTCTTTGCCAATCAAATGATACATACCTTATCCGTCTCTGTTGAACCTCGGGCAACCACGGACGTCGAGTTGGCAAGATTTTGGCACACCCAGCACGCTCTCCAGTGATGCACACGAATAGATCTCCAATCTTTTCAGATTATGTAAATTAGACAGATCAGATTCGTTTAAGCTTTTGATGGAATCGCAAGTCCAGATCCGCAATGTCCGCAATGATTTCAATTCTCCCAAACCCTGAATCTCAGTTAGCCGAGGCAACTGTAACAAATATAAACACTGGATCTCCTTCAGACCTGGCGGAACGGACAGCGTCTCGAGCAATGGACAGTCGGACATCCCCAATTCATTGAATTTCGGTAGCTTTCCAAGGACCTCGAATCGAATCTCTCCGAGCGTATATCCTCTAATACACAGTGTTGACAAATTCTCCAAGTTGGAAAAAAGTGACCAATCAATCGGTGACTGGAGATCCTCTAAAGACAATTCTCGAAGGCTGGATGGAAGCTTGATAAGAGATCGGGAGTCGGCACAACTTACCTGGAGGCGTTGTAGCTGAGAGAGGGAACTGAAATCGGTTGGAGGCAAGGCCATTTTTCCAACGCGGAGGGTCAATTGCCTCAGAGCACGTAATCTCCCGAGCCCCTCTATTTGGGCTTCTTGCACTAATGTTCCGATTATAGAAAGCTCAACTAAATTGGTTAAATTTGAGAAGTCGGGGATATTGGTCAACGACTTCGATGATAAGCGTAACACCGTTAGACTCTTTGGAAGCTCCGGCAGCTGTCGAATTGAATGACACTCCCGTAAATCAAGTGTTTGGAGATTTGTAAGCTGATTGATGGTTGTTGGCAATCCACTAAAGCGGCTAAAGGATAAGTTTAGAATTTTCAACGAGGATAGTGCCCCAATTTCACTTGGAATTTCCCCCTCCAGATGTGTAGAGGAGGCATGTAACTCTTCCAGATTTTCCAACATTCCTATGGTTTTCGGAAGTTCACTTATATAGCTACGATTCAGATCTAGTACTTTTAAGTTTTTGAGATTTCCAATACAATCAGGTAAGATCCTGATGTTTGATTCTTTCAGAACCAACTTGACCAATGAATGGAGCCTCCCAATCGAGTCTGGTAGCTTTTCTAATCCGCAACTTGGGATCATAAAAAATTTCAACCTTTCTAGGTTTCCAATGGAATAAGGTAATTCTCTAATGCTTGTCCATGTGACATTTAGCTCAAGCAGCGACTCCAGTTGTCCAATAGAGTCGGGAAGCTTTCGAAGTTCATGGCATGTCAAGATTAGATGCTTCAACTTCACTAAATTACCAATTGAGTAAGGCAACACCGAGAGTCTCTGAGAATATATTATTAGCTTTGTTATAGATTGTAGACTGCCAATGGACTCTGGTAGTGACTCGATATCTGTATATTCTATTTTTAGCTGATTAAGATGTTGTAGATTGCCGATGGACTCGTCAATCATACGTAGTTTAGTGCATCTTGTGAGAATCAATATCTCCAGTTTCGAGATTGTGGAGAATGGGGGCGTCTTTGTAAGGGACCAACAATCCACGAGTTTTAGGACCTTCAACTGTTTTGCTACCTATAAAGCAATTGAGTTGAAACTCAGAAAAGAGGAAGAGTAAATGTAATGCAAAAGTATGTCGTGAGATCATAGTAATATTATTCCCAGAAAGCTTAAGAACTGCTAGGTTCTTCATTCCTAAATTGGTAGCTCGGAATTCCAAAGGGCAATTGCTCCAAGAGAGCCATCTTAACTCGGAGAAAAGATCCTTAAAGTTTCCTTCCAAGCTTCCATGGTCCAATTGAAGGAACCTAAGGTTGACCAACATCGCAAATTCCTTGCGTTTAAATCTGTACGTCGCATCAGGTTCATGTATGCCAAGATTGAGCGCTACTATGTTCTCCGTTAACTGGAAGATCAAAGTGGCAACCAATGAGTACTAAGTTAGATTGAAAAGGTTATGTTACTATTTGAATAAACAAAAAAACATTTAGAGGTAAAAATTACCTTCTTTCTCTGCACTGCATGGAAGGCATCCTTGGGTGACCACAATCTGCTACCCCTTAAAAGTATATTGCAACTTTCCGAGCGGACGACATCCCTTCCGAGGTCTCTAAGTTGGTCGTGCATCCATAATTTATCATAGTCCATGATCTTTATCAGTGACATACGTGTGAGGATCTTGACTTCAATTTCGGTGGGATACCCAAAAACCGCGTCCCAATATTTAATTGCAGTTATTTTCTCTTGGTTAATGAAGAAACATGCGATATCAAGAAAAATCTGTTGTTGACAAGAGTCCAAGGCCTCATAGCTTATCATCAACTTCTTCTTGACATCCTCGTTCATCACTTTCTTTAACTTACATAGGACGGCTTCCCATGTTCTATGGCATTTTCCACGGAGTGTGGAACCTACGACATCAAGAGCCAACGGAAGTCGTCCAAGCACATTGACTAACTTATTTGAAATATCTATGTAATCAGCCGGAGGCTCGGCACATCCCAAGGCACGCTCACAGAAAAGTTTAAGAGCATTGTGTGAATTCATCTCTGGCATATCATAGAATGAAAATTGTCCACCTCTAGAGGCTTGGACATTTTCATCCTCACCTTCCATTACTAGGAATTCAATGTTCCTTGTTGTTATGATGATTCTACTTCCTCCACCAAACCAATTGGGCTCGCCTGCAAGTCTCATGATTTGGTCCCGATTGTCGATGTCATCAAGAACAATGAGGACTTTTTTGTCATGAAACCTCGTCTTGATCATGTCAGCCCCTTCATCAACGAAGGAGAGGTTTATGCAGCTCGGATTGAGAATATCAAACAATAATTTCTTTTGTAAGTTTATTATATCATGAGTCCGAACATCTTTAATAAAGCAGCAATGACCTTGAAATTGAGGGGAGATTTGCCTGAAGACGACATCAGCTAGCGTCGTCTTTCCGATGCCACCCATACCATGAATCACGATAAACCGTACATCCAAAGCTCCTAGATCTAACTTCTTCATAATGTCATCCATTGGGCCCTTAATTCCCACCAAATGATCAGGCACGTCTGTCCGTCTTGTCCATAACAAACTAGAAACCTCTTTGACCGTGAGATTTTTAAGTTCATCTAGGCTGCCACATACATAAGATGCAATCATCTCAAATTAAAAAACCAAATATATGGAAACCGTGCATGCATTACGTGGCACTGGAAGGTTATCATCAAGTTCCAAGTAATTTGCTTTTAAAGCAACCAACACAGAAAAAGTGATCATGTAGCTGTGAGCCATTTGAAAACAAAAAACCAGAAAAACAGATTCTTTCAAGGGGAGGAGGCGGAGGAGGGACCTTCATCACAATTGAAAGCTACTACTATCAAGGTTCATTGGTCCAGTAAATGGCGGGAAAAGGTTATTTCATGACTGAGGGTCTAATTAGGCTTAGACTAGAAGTCGCTCCGACATATTGTCACCTAATAATTGCCGCGCAGTTGGGTTTCAACAGGTTGTGCACCTCGGTTTCATTCCTTTCCCTTCCATTTCAGGGGAAAATTACCAAATCATTCCTAAATCTATTCAACATATGCCAATTCATTCATAAATTTTTCAATTTTAATAATGTGATCCTAAAACTATACATGAAATTATAATATAGTCATTCTGACCAATTTCTTTCAGAAATGACTAATGTGGCAATCTACGTAGGACGTCATTTTGAGTAAAATTGTTCACGTTAGTGTGTCACGTAGGATGGCCAATGATGATTGGACACCACATTAATACTTTTCTGCAACAATTGGCCAAAATGATTATATTGAAATTTTACACAAAGGTTTATAACTACGTTGATAAAATTGAAATGTTTAAGAGTGAATTGGCTTCCATACAATAAATTTAGAATTGCTTCAATAATTATGCCTCCATTTCACTTTATACTTTTTTTACAGTGGTTGGTTTCTTCTTGTCACACATAGCGAGACCTCTAGAGGTTTGCCTAGATATCAAGTCCTTGGTAAACCCGGTCCTAATCATCTATCTCCTCAAGCACTTGGGATGAGTTTGAAGGTGGCAAAAGAAAAAATCTCGCTAAGCAATTACCTTGAAGGAACAAGAATATTAGCTCAAAAGCATTTTTCTTAATGTACACGACGACGAGGAATACTTTCTAGAATATATATCAACCTTAATTTGAGTTACCAACAAACATATCTCCAAATAAGTTACAACTAATTTGAGGTTACCAATTCTTTATTGATAACAATAAACTATTGGGTACTTTAATCGACATAAATTGGTAAGTAACTTAAATTATGGTTGGTAATTTAATAACAGAATTCGGAGCCTAATAATGTAACCTTACAAATAAAAGTTGGTGAATTATTAACAAATATTATTATAAAGATTGGTGATTTTGAAACAAATTTAAATAATGATAAATGGCTCAAATAAGAATGAGTAACTTAAACTAGTTAGTTTTGACAAAATAAAAACTTAGACTAGTTAGTAACTTACTTAGAGATTAGTTAATACGACACTTATATTAGAGTTAGTAATTTGGTACTAGACTTGGTAATTTTGAAATGTGAAGTAAACGATATGTTAAGTCGTACAAAAGTTGTACATCGGTAAATGATGTAATAAACTTAGTAAATGACCCAAATAAAAGACGGTAAGTTAAAACTAGTTGGTAAAATAATTGAAAAAGAAGTTGGTGAAGCACAAATTAAAATTGGTAATTTAAAATTGATAACTTTAAAATTTGCACGGCACGGGTTGGGCATGGTCGGTCATGGGCCTGCCCTTCCCCATTCTCGGATCCACCCGTTCTTCTTCCTCCATTGGCAATGATGTTGGCGGATATAGTGAGCAGAACAGAAACAGTAAGTATTAATGAAGAAGGATGTTGGTAAGCAGAGAGTAACGACTAGGGTTTGTAGAAAAACCACCACAAACTAGGGTACAGAATAGCTACATATCTCAAGGTAATTAGAATTGTTAAATTACTTATCCATTTTCTGGAGGTTCCTAGATTCGTCTAACCATAACTATAACTACCCAGAAGTCCCATAGGTGAATTTTTGGCTAATTTAGACCCGGGGCCATGAATAGTTCCATGGTTAAAGCAAGAGCATGAACCAAATTTTTTTTTAAATTTTTTACTAGCATAAAGGGTGTTTGACGGTGACAAAATATAGATCACCTATAGAAGAATGTTCAATTTAAGGCCGCAGATTTTCCGTATGCACAGCCACTAGAGGAGCCTATGACTCCTGCCCCACCACGATGAAAGTAAAAGCCCAAAATCCATAATCCTCCTAAACTTAAGTCAGTCCTTTGCAAATTAACTCAGGTTTCCTGTAACTAGAAATAGAACGGAGGATTGAGCCTCTAAAACAGGTAGAGATCTTTTTTATGTTCTTTCGGATAAAGGGATGCCAAGATCTTTGTAGTGCTCGGTCTTGTATACTCAAACCAACTAGAAAAACCATCATACAAAAGCTTCATTATTTTCTGTGTAACTCAGGGGTATGACCGTATTTGACCGATGACCTCAAGGGAAACAGTAGCAAAACATATGAACTCCTTAAGGCCAAAACCGAATCCACAACGATCGGTTCCTCAGCTAAAAGTATGGGAACGTCCTCGTCACTGGGTCAATCCCAAAGGGGGTCAGCTCCATCATTTCTTCCTCTTGGCCGTAAGTTTCCCGCGCACTTTTTCGTCTCCCTAGAGTACACCATACACTAACATGAATGAACTAACTATAACCATTAATAGCTCGGAACACATAAAGAAGCTCCTTACTGAGCTCTCCTATTTTGGGCTGATTCTTCCTCAGCTTTCATTAGTATAACAAAAGAAAAAAAAATCTAATGTCAAACTCAATCTAATTTTTTAGGCAAACATCATGGGCATAAGGTCGAGATACCAGGAGTCCTTAACTTTATGTACAGTATGCAATTGAAGCTAAGAAACTTAATTTTTTTTTTATTTTTCACACATAGGTCATACTGTTTTATCACATCTTAGATCTTCAGGGATATCTTGGTTGTTTTCCATTATAGATTAATTAATTAAGTTGAAATACCTTAACACTAATTATTATCAAAACTCGGAATTAAAAATGAAAAGTCAATTTGTGCAAGAAACCTCGCCCTCTATGCAAAATTCTGGGCTCCCTCATTGCGTCAAATCCAACCAAACATTACACATGGTTGGACAGCAGCAAACTGAATCTAATTATTCTTTGAAGGAACAAGAAATCGAAAATGTCAATAAGAAAATAAAGTCAATGGAGAAGCAAACAATACCCGTGATCTTTTAGATTCCTTCCTCTAATTCTGGCAACCTCTCTTAAAGCCTCCTCCCACTTCTTTGCTAAATCCTTCCCGGAGTTGCTCTCGTGCTTTTGGAGGGCTTTCCGATATAACTCGGTCTTAAGCTTGACATCATCCGCGTCCACGTCATAGAAGATAGGGAGGATCACTTTCTCATCGTTATCTCTCGATAACTCCGCTATGCGTGCCAGCTCACGGAGGCACCACTTACTTGAAGCGTAGTCTTTGGAGAAAATCGGGATGTAAATTCTGGAGTCATTGATTGCTTGCAAGAGGCCGCCTTCAATCTCTTCGCCAAATCGGAGCTCTTCATTGTCTTTAAAAGCACGGATCCCCACACGAATCATGTCATTGTAGAGACAATCAGCGATGGTTAAGCGGGTTTCGGGTCCTCTGAAGCTCAGGAACACCTCGTAGCCCCTCCCCGATCCATCATCACGACTACTACTTGCCGGAGCTGTCAGAGCCGTCTCTTCTCCCTCCCACTTTCTCTTCATTCCGAGAGGACGATGGAGTATTGATCTCCGAATTGAGTCCGCCCGGTGACTCGGGAAGTTTGAGTCTGATCCTTGCAACAACTTGACAAAGCAACAGAGTGAAATCGCTCACTTCCACTGCGTTTGCTTGGAAATCACCTGCGACCTTCCTTCATAAGCAAACAAAAGCATTCAGGCTAAGTTGAGGAAATAATTGATGAAAGTCGTCGAAAAGGAGGAGGTGGTCTCGGAAATATGAGTTGCGTGTTGATGAATGGTTAGATGTTGGATGTATATGGACAACTTAAAATGAGTTTCACTTGCCATTACTTTGGTACTACGCGCCATTTGCCTGGAAGCCACCTGCAGCCTTCCTTCATAAATAGAAGAACCCAAAAAGCCATTCATACTCAGAAACTATTAGCTATTGCGAAAAAGTTACATGAAATTGAATATAGACTAAGATTGCACGTTATGATTGCACTTCCATGGTAGATTGAACGATGATAAAATGAAATTGCTTGCCGATTGAAATTGTACACCGAATAAAATTGCACTGATATTTAAATCAAATGCTGATTTGTCAGGATTTGATTCGTCTCTATCATATGTTTATTGGTTGATTTGGCATTGGACTCATATTCGTTTAAATGGACATTGATCTCTTATGGAAATTGCGAAGAAAATGTGGTTCCTCCTTCACATTGATTCCAGTAAAGCTGAGATTTTTCAAACATTTTATTCTCAAAGTTGTGACTTTTATGATTTTTTTATAATATCAACCTCAGTTTCCTGGTATTTTCAAGGCCCGAAATTTCAAAACACACTTCGCCGGTTGTGCGAGTGAGTTGCCAATCTCCAATCGGAACTTGTAAGTATTGATAGCTTTGTGTGTGTACTAGTGTGAACACACGAATTGCGAGCCTATTTGAGGTGCAATTTGTCAATATTCAGACCAATGCATAACGAGTGAATTGACTAGACAAAACATACTTCGGTGCTTTCTCTTTTGCCTTCACAAGAGGGTCGGACAAAGACTTGAGGATTGACTTGTGGACATTATAAGCAAAAAAGAAAAGGTAGGCTCATCTTTGTTTCTTAAGGAAGTTTCTCTCCTAACTCAAATAGGCTTCATTAAATTAGACTTGTCAGTATTCAAATCCCCGTAAAATCGGATCTATCAAAATCATTAGTTGAATAAATTTCACATGGATATCACAAAAATCAATGGATGTAATTGCATCTGATCCAGGGACCATGATCTATGAACTACTTCCCTTCAATGGTTCCTTGATGGATCAATTCCAGTCATAGCTCATCATAAGTATCATGAACGTATTATACTTTCTAATGCGAACTGTGGCAATATGGACATGAACTACTACTGAGGGATTAATTAGGCCGATTTGATGTCAATTTGATTCGAATTATCACAAGCTCCAGAGGGAATAACCTCAGTTCACACTCCTCATCATCCAGTAAATCAACCCCAGAGATACGAAAGATTGCCTACGCATCTAAGATCGAGTTGACCCGACAAAAATGAAAAAAGGCCTCATAAAATTGGATCCTCCAGCAGACCAAATTGTAAATTTTACTAGTGGCCGACCACTTTCCTTTATTCAAGAAAAGTTAGCGACTATAAGTTTGGCACGTGGATTCCACCCATTCATCTTCACCCTTTCGGTTTGGCCGGCCACTAGAGAGAAAAAAGTGAGAAAAAAGGGTGGGACAAAGCTGTCCCGCAGAACTTTGGTGCGAAACTTGAGGATATTTGCACCATTTCTCGGCAACTTTTGGGAGTCCATGTTTGGTAGATGAAGTCTCATTAAGGTTGAGTTCAAATTGAGGTTACGTTTTATCAAGTTTTAAGCTGAAATTCATCTAGCTTTCATGGAATTATTCTCATGGTCCTAGTCTTTTGAGGAGAAATTGATTTTTTAATCAAGTTTATGGCGAGTGTGACACATGCATCCTTATAATAGAAAACACTAATTGATCTCACTTTATAAATCCCTGCACTTTAAAATTTCTCCAAGATATTTCATTACATTTAATGCAAAATAAGCAATTTGCCACATCTTCTTCCCTAACTCTGTTTGGTAATCTAAGATGGGAGAGGGAATGAACGAAAAGGAAAACAAACAGAGAAGAATAATGTATTTTCATTCTCTTCTGGAGATGAACATTAAAGAGAAATAATGTATAGGAAATTTGAGTTAGCTGATTGTTCAAATCAGATTTTGTATACCATCTTATCTTAGTATACCTGACATTATTTAAATAATTTTATGGATTAAAGGGAACAATTATATTCATTCATTTTCCATTCATGATAACCCATAAGAAGTTTCAATGTTGACAATATCCGGAACTAAACAAGGTAAGTCAGTCACTTAATTCTTTTAATTAAGCCAAGTTTTAGCAATCTCAAATGCACGCAAATTGGGTGCAAAAAGATGCTATCATCGACTGACTTTGCCATACAAATGATAAATACATTATCCGTCTCTGTAGAGCTGGTAAGGGCCATCAAAATCACGTAACCTCAAGCATCCTTTTATAGCGAGACAGCATGATGTTTTCGTGTGTGGCACATCCGACACGCTCTCCAGTGATTCACATCCATAGATCTCCACAATATTCAGATTCTGTAAATTAGACAAACGAGTTTCGGTTAACTTTTTAATGGAATCACAATCTTCAAAACATAACGTTCATAATAATTTCAATGCTCCCAAACCCTGAATTTCAAATAGCTGACGCAATTCCACCAAAAACAGAGACTTGAGATCTCCCTCAAACATGGCAGAAGGGGCAACGTCTTGAGCAATGGACACTCACACATTGTGAAATCATCGAATTTCCAGAGCTTTTCAAGCACATCGAATTGAATCTCTCCTAGCTGATATTTAGGGGGATACAGCATTGACAAGTTCTCTAAATTGGAAAAGAGTGACCAATCTATCGGTGAATGGACATCTATTAAAATCAAATATTCAAGGCTGGCTGGAAGCCCAGTAAGAGATTGGGGGTTAACACAATTTATATAGAGGTAGTTTAGTAGCCAGAGGGAACTCAAATCGGTGGGAGGCAAGGTGATACCTTCAAAAACCAAGGTCAAACTCCTCAGAGAACGTAGCCTTATAAGCCAATCTATGTTGGGTTCATGCACTGGACTTCCGTCCATTACAAGACAATCTAAATTGGTCAGGCTTGAGAGGTTAGGGATTGCGGTCAGTGATGTAACTAAAAAACTTAAAAACTCTGAACTCTTAGGAAGCTCTAGCAATTGTTCAATCCAATCACATTGCGCTAAACGAAGTTCTTGGAGATTTGTAAGTCGATTGATGGTTGTCGGCAATCTACTACATCTACAAAGTGATAAATCTAAAATTCTCAACGAGGATAGCAACCCAATTTCACTTGGAATTTCCCCCTCTAGGCATTCACACATTGAGGCACACAATTTTTCTAGATTTTCCTCATCCAGCATGATAAAGTGAATTAAGCGATCAAACAGCATGAAGTATGTGGGAAGCACACTTGAGAATATGAAAGGAAGTCGTGGATCTTTCAAGTTTCAGTCACCTAACATGTTTACTACTTGACTGACTTACCTAGATCTTTAAAATAAATATGTACTTTGATTAACCTAATTAGTACTGAAAATAACTACTTCAGTAAAAAAAAAGCTCAGGCTAATACTTAGTACATTGAGCCATTGAATACCTAAGCAGAATAAGGCTATTAGCAAGAAAAAAGTTTGCCTAGCCAGCAACTTTAAGTTGCTCAAATAGATCCCCACCGTTACACTTGAAGACATTTTAGCATGAATAGTTGACTGCAGTCCAGGATTCGGCATAAATAAATGAAGAAAGCTAATAATTATAGCTGGACAAGCAGAACTTCAACTTTAAGAATGAAAATTGCAACTATAACCATTGGCATCAAATGTGGAGTAAAGCTGACAGTGATCTTTGATTGTGTAGCATCAGATAAACCCTGCTCAATCTCTGGAACTGCAGGGAACAAAAATGATACAAAAGTGAGCAACCCAGCTTATAGCATTTGCCTTATTGAATCCATCGACGATGGGTAGAGTCATCAAATTACCAGACCCAACTCAAAGCATTAAAGGAAAAAGAAAAAGACATGTCATCAGCCCAACAAATAAGACTTCAAGAATGTATATGACTTCTCGGGCAAATTGCAACATCTTCCATAACTATGTTTGGTAATTTAAGATGGGAGAGAATGAACGAATGGCAAACAAACGGAGAAGAAAAATGTAATTTCACTCTCTCTGGAGATGAACATCAAAGAGAAAAGATGTAGAGAAAAATTGAATTAGTTGATTGCTCAAAATACCTCTTGTCAAACCTAATTTTGTATACCTTCTTATTATACCTGACATTACTTAAATATTTTTATGGATCAAAGGGAATTATTCATTCCTTTTCTCACCATGATAACCTTAAGAAGTTTCCATATTAACAATTTCATGAACTGAACAAGGCAGCTAAGTCACCTAAATCTTTTAATTAAGCAAAGTATTAGCAAACATATGATACATACCTTATCCATCTTTGTTGAACCTAGGGCAGTAACTTATAGTGAGTTCACAAGATTTTGGCACACCCAACACGCTCTCCAGTGATTCACACCGATTGAAATCCAATCTTTTTAGGTTCTATAAATTAGATAGATCGGATTCGTTTAAGCTTTTGAGGGAATTGCAGTTCCAGATCCATAATGTCCGTAATAATTTCAATTCTCCCAAACCCTGAATCTCAATTAGCTGAGGGAATTGGCGTAGATACAAATGCTGGATCTCCTTCAAACAAGGTAGAATGGGCAACGTCTTAAGCAACGGACAGTCAAACATCTTCAATTCATTGAAACTCCTTAGCTTTCCAAATCCATCGAATCGAATCTCACCTAGCGAATATCTTTCAATAATTAGCCTTGACAAATTCTCCAAGTTGGAAAAGAGTGACCAATCTATTGGTGATTGGACATCGATTAAAGTCAACTGTTGAAGGCTGAATGGAAGCCTGGTAAGAGATCGGGGTCAACATAACTTACAAAGAGTTCTTGTAGCTCAGAGAGGGAACTCAAATCGCTTGGAGGCAAGGTCATTTTTCCAACCCACAGGGTCAACTTCCTCAGAGCACGTAGTCTCGAAAGCCCCTCTAAGTTGGCTTGTACAAGTGTTCCGCTTATATCAAGATGAACTAAATTGGTTAGGTTTGAGAAGTTAGGGATTGTGGTCAGTGAGTCCAATGAAAAGCTTAACGACCTTAGACTCTTAGGAAGCTCTGGCAAATGTTGAATTGACCTACAATCCCATAAATTAAGTTTTTGGAGATTTGTAAGCTGATTGATGGTTATTGGCAATGCACTAAAGCAGCCACCTGATAACTCTAGAATTTTCAACGAGGATAGTCCCCCAATTTCACTTGGAATTTCCCCCTCCAAGTGTTCGCATAAGGCACTCAACTCTTCCAAATTTTCCAACATTCCTATGGTTTTCGAAAGTTCACTTATGCGGCTATGATCCAGATTCAGTGCCTTCAACTTTTTGAGATTTCCAATACAATCAGGTAAGCTCCTTATGCATGAAAGACTCAAATCCAACTTGACCAATGACTGGAGCCTCCCAATCGAGTCTGGTAGCTTTTTTAAATAGCCATTTTGGGATCATAAAAATTTTCAACCTTTCTAGGTTCCCGATGGAATAAGGTAATTCTCTCACACTAGTATGTTTGACATCCAACTCAAGTAGTGACTCCAATTGTCCAATAGATTCAGGAAGCTTTCGCAATTCCCAGCATGACAAGATTAGATGCTTCACATTCACTAGATTACCAATTGAGTGAGGCAACATTATCAGTTCCTGAGAAAATATTTCTAGGTAATCAAGATGTTGTAGATAGCCGATGGACTAGTCAATCTTTCCTAGTTGAGTGCATCTAAGAATCAATCTCTCCAATCCTAAGATTGCGGAGAACTTTGGCGTCTTTCTAAGTAATGGACAATCCATGAGTTTTAGGACTTTTAACTGTTTTGCTACCTATAAAGCAATTAAGTTGAAACTCAGAAAAGAAGAAGAGTAAATGTAATGCAAAAGTATATCATGATATCATACCTTGATTTGACGTCATCCTCCCCAGTCTTCAGTAATGTTATTCCCAGAAAGCTCAAGAACTGCTAGGTTCTCCAACCCAAAGTTGGTAGCAAGGAATTTTCAAGGGCAATTGCTCCAAGAGAGCCATCTTAACTCGGAGAAATGATCATTAAAGTCTCCTTGGAAGTTTCCATGGTCCAATTGAAGGAATCTAAGATTGACCAACCTCCCAAATTCCTTGTGTTTAAATCTATAAGTTGCATTTGGTTCAGGTGTACCAAGATTGAGCGCTACTATGTTCTTAGTTCCCTAGAAGATAAAAGTAGCAACGAATGAGTACAGGTGTTGGTTTGACATGAAGTTAGATTTAAAAGGTAATGATACTAATGGATGGACAGGAAAACATTTAGAGGTAGAAGTTTACCTTTTTTCTCTGCACTGCATGGAAGGCATCCTTGGGTAACCACAGTCTGCTACCCCTTAGACGTATGTTGCAGCTTTTTGGGTGGACGATATCCCTTCCGAGATCTCTAAGTTGGTCGTGCATCCATAATTCATCGTAGTCCGTGATCTTTATTAGAGACATACGTGTGAGGATCTTGACTTCGATTTCGGTGGGATACCCAAAAACTGCGTCCCAATATTTAATTGCAGTTGTTTTCTCTTTATTAATGAAGAAACATGCGATATCAAGATAAATTTGTTGTTGATTAGGGTTCAATGCTTCGTAGCTTATCATCAACTTCTTCTTGACATCCTCATTCATCACCTTCTTTAACTTATATAGAACGTTTTTCCATGTACTATGGCATTTTCCACGGAGTGTGGAACCTACGACATCGAGAGCCAATGGAAGTCTTCCAAGTGCATTGATTACCTTTTCTGAAATATCTATGTAATCAGGTGGAGGCTTGGCACATCCCAAGGCACGCTCACAGAAAAGTTGAAGAGCATCATCCCAATTCATCTCCGGCATGGTGTAGAATGAAAAATGCGAAGTATCTGAGGCTGGGACATTGTCCTCTTCACCTTCCTTTACTAGGAATTCAATATTCCTTGTTGTTATGATGATTCTACTACCCCCACCATACCAGTTGGGCTCGCCAGCAAGTCTCGTGATTTGGTCTCGGTTGTTGATGTCATCTAGAACAATGAGGACTTTCTTACCATGGAACCTCGTCTTGATCACGTCAGCCCCCTCATCAATGAAGGAGAGGTTTGTACAACTGAGTTTGAGAAAGTCGGACAACAATTTATTTTGTAAGTTTATTATATCATGGGTCCGGACATCTTTAAGAAAGCAGCAATGACCCTGAAACTGATGGGAGATTTTCCTGAAGACAGCCTCGGCCAGTGTCGTCTTTCCAATGCCACCCATACCATGAATCACGATAAATCGCACATCAAAAGATCCTGGATCTAACCGCTTCATAATCTCATCCATCCGATCCTTAATTCCCACCGAATGATCAGGCACGTCCGTCCATCTAGTCCATAACAAACTAGAAACCTCTTTGACCGTGAGATTCTTAAGTTCATCTAGGCTGCCACATACATAACATGCAACCATCTCTGATTCAAAAACCACATATATGGAAACTTTGCACGCATCACGTGGCACGGAAGATCATCATCATGTTTAAAGTAATTTACTTTAAAAGCAACCAACATACAAAAGTGATCTTTCAAGCCGTGAGCCATTTGAAAACAAAAAAAAAATGAAAAAACAGATGTATTCAAGAGGAGGAGGAGGGACCTTATTCACAATTGAAAGCTACTGCAATCGGGGTTCTTTGGTCCAGTAGACGGTGGGAAAAGGTTATTTCGTGACTAAAGGTCTAATTGGGCTTCGACTAGAAGTCGCTCCAGCATGTTGTCACCTAACTAGTGCTACGCGCAGTTGTGTTTGAACAGGTTGTGCACCTCCATTCCATTCCATTCTCTTACATCTCATGGAAATATACCAAATCATTCTTAATTCTATCATATACTAATTAGTCCTCAACTTTCTACTATTAACAATATAGTCATAAACCTTCACATAAAATTCCAATGTTGTAGAATATCACGCAAAGGTTTAGGACTATATTGGCAAAACTAAAAGTTTAAAACTGAATTGACATCAGTACACTTTAATTTAGGACAGATTTCATAATTATCCTCCATTTCATTTTTATTCTTTTATACCAGTTGGTTTCTTCTTGTCACATATATCTGATACCGAGACCTCTAGAAATTGGGCTAAATATCAAGTCCTCGATAAACCCGTCTTGATCATCTCTTCAAGCATTTGGGATGAGTTTGAAGGTTAACGTAAAAGAGAAAATCTCACAAAGCAATTACCTTGAGTATTAGAGTTACTAATTTGGTAAAAGTACTGGTAATTTTGAAATGTGGAGTAAACAATATGTTAAGTTATTAAAACCATGACGTGTAGCTTCCTCTTATGGGCTTGTAAAACTATCGTTATAAAGAAGCTCTATTATTTTTGTGTAGCTCCGGGGTGCGACCATAATTAGCCGGTTACCTCAAGGGAAATAGTAGCTAGGCATATGAATTCCATAAGGCCAAAACCAAATCCACAAGGATTGGTTTCTTCTTCTTGGCCGTAAGTTCTTGGATATTGCATAGACTTAGGCTCCATTCATTTCGCGAAAAATGTTACATTTTTCGAAAATGTTTTCTGGGAAGCCATTTTACTGGAAAATGGCACAATTTTTCAATATTCGGCTGAAATATGAAAAAGTCTCGGAAAATATTTTCTGTTGTTCGGTATGGAAAAGATTCTCCTTCTTGCACTATTTCAATAATTTTTTATTTTTAAAAAATATTTTTAATTTTAATTTTTTTCTTTTTTTCTTTTTCTTTTTTTTCCTCCTCCTTCTTCTTCTCCATCCGGTCGCCGGCCACCGTCGATCGGCCACAGGCGAGATCGAGCCTTGCCGGCCTGTGGCAAGGCTCCGGCGAGCTGCGTAAGGCTCGAGCCTCGCCCGACATCGCCAGAGGTCGGCGAGGCTCGACCTCGCTTGTTGCCAGTCACCAGCTGCTGCCATGGCCGGCAACCAGCCGGAAAAGAAGATAGAAAAGAGAAAGAAAAATAAAAAAGAAAAAAGAAAAATAAAAAGATAATTAAAAAATAAAAAAAATTAGAATTTAAAAAATAAATAAATAAAATAATTATAATGAATGATGAAAGAAGGAGGGGGGAAATGTTTTCCTCTTTTCAAAAAGAGGAAAACATTTTCCTCGCTTTTGAAGGTGATTTGTCCATTGAGGGAAAATGTTTTCCATGGCTAGTTTATTTTTCGTGAAACAAACGCCGGGAAACTCGAAAAATGTTTTCTTGGAAGTTATTTTCCGTGAAACGATAGGAGCCTTAGTCTATGCTATAATTTCTTTATGATTCCTGCGCATTTTTACGTCTCCCTAAAGTACATCAAACACTAACAAGTATGAACTAACTACAACCATTGATAGCTCGGAACACATAAAGAAGCTCCTTATTGAGCTCTCTTATTTTGGGCTAATTCTTCCTCAGCTTTCATTAGTATAATTAACAAAAGGAAATCTAACATCAAACTCAGTCCAATTTTTCAGGAAAACATTATAGGCATAGGGTCGGGAAATTGCACCCAAAGTCCTTAACTTTATGTACTGAATACAAGTGAAGTTGAGAAACTTAATTTTTTTTCACACATATATGGCCTTACTATTTTATCAAATCTTAGATCTTCATGGATATCTTGGTTTTTTGGCATTATGGATTAATTAATTAAGTTGATATACCTTAACACTAATTGTTATCAAAACTTGATCTTAAAAGTGAAAAGTCAATTTGTGCAAACAACTTCGCCCTCTGAGCAAAATTTCTAGCTCCCTCATTGCGTCAACTCCAACCATACATTACATAAGGTTGGACAGCAGCCACCTAAATCTAATTGTTAACAAGAAATCGAAAATGTCAATAAGAAAAAAGTCAATGGAAAAGCAAACAATACCCATTATCTTTTAGATTCCTTCCTTTAATTTTGGCAACCTCTCTTAAAGCCTTCTTCCACTCCTTTGCTAAATCCTTCCAGGAGTCACTCTTGTGCTTTCGGAAGGCTTTCCGATATAACTGAGTCTTAAGCTTGACATCATTCACATCCACATCGTAGAAGATAGGGAGGATCACTTTCTCATCATTATCACTTGATAACTCCACTATGCGTGCTAGCTCACGGAGACACCACTTACTTGAAGCATAGTTTTTGAGAAAATGGGGATGTAAATTCTGGAGTCATTGATCGCTTGCAAGAGGCTGCCTTCAATCTCTTCACCAAATCGGAGCTCTTCGTTGTCTTTGAAAGTGCGGATCCCCGCACGGATCAAGTCATTGTAAAGAGAATCAATAATGGTCAAGCGGGTGTCGGGCCCTCTAAAGCTTAGAAACACCTCGTAGCCCCTCCCTGATCCGTCATCACGGCTACTGCTTGTCGAAGGTGCCATTTCCGTTTCTTTTCCCTCCCTCTTTCTCTTCATTCCGTGAGGACAATGGAGAGATTGATCTCTGAATTCAGTCCGCCCAGTGACTGGGGAAGTCTGAGTCTAATCCTTGTAACAACTTGACAAAATGCAACCGAGTGAGATCGCTCGCTTACTTCCGCTACGCTCGCCTGGAAGTCACCTCCAGCCTTCCTTCATACGTAAAAAAGACCATTCAGACTCGCACAAAATAGGAGGTTAAGTTGAGGCAATAATTGATCAAGGTCTTCGAAGGGGAGGAGGTCGTCTCGGAGACGTTAATTTTAGCTGGAGTACAACATTGGCCATATGGAAACAGATGGCTCGTACGTAATTCACACGCCCGTAAACACATGTTCTACTGTGTAAGTCCCAATTCTATAGACTCAAGCAGTCACTGATCATGTCTTCATCTTACAACAACTCACTAAAGAAACAGAGCGAGACCGCTCACTTTCGCTGCATTTGCCCGGAAATCACCTGCGGCCGTCCTTCACAAGTTGAAAAAAACAGAAAAAGCCATTCGGACTCGTACCAAATAGGAGGTCGTCTTGGAAATTTTATGATTGCATGTTAGTTAGATGTTGGACGTATTGGACGACTTAATTATATGATTACTTTGTCGTTGTGTTCCATTTGCCTGGAAGTCACCTGCGGCCTTCCTTCATAAGTTAAAAAGACCAATTCAAGTTCGCACCAAAAAGGCAGCTAAGGGAAATCGTCCGACGAAATGGATGAGTGGAGTCCTCGAACGTGGTCAGTCCATGTACCGAGACTCCATGTCTGTGATATTTTTTGAATAACTATTCTCAATATTATAAAAAGAATGACTTTCTTGTAAAACCGACCCCATTTTTCGAAAAATTTGCATCCATTCTTTGAATGTCATGGATTAATTTTCTAAATATTGATTTGCGATATGAAATTTGATGATTGCATTATGAACGAAATATTACATTTTAATCAAACACGTCATGATTATGCATGTTGTCGTGGCCCAGCCCAGGTGAACCTCGAGAGAATTTAATGAATTGCTAGGCAGAGACATATAACTCTCTTGCGATGTGGCGCTTACACTTCATAAGGCTCTCCCAAACCTATCGACCACAAGTTGATTTCTCTTTTAATATATGATGAATTTTGATCAGAGTTGCCACAAATCTATTATAGGCCGGTTGTGAGCCAAGTAAGGAGCGGGAGCTCGCCTAATTTGGCGAACCAGAGATTTTGGACGTGGGTTTTGTCTAATGCCCATCACCAGTACCTTTTCTCTTTTAATAAAATATTATTTCATTCAATGTCTTTTCGTTTTTTCATTTCTTAAACATGTAAATCTCTATTATCATGCATAAATACTCTTTTTACAATAAATTTAAACAATCGATGATGAAGCCAAAGATAAAGAAAGAGCATTAAAAGGCAACCCAAGCCGTATCGGACAAAATAACACAACGCCCTTTTATAAACCCCTGGGACAGGACCCTGTGAGCATAATAAAAATTAATATAAAAATGCACTAGTCTAATAAATGAAAATTTCCTAATCTATGTGATGAGAAATAAATTCTAAATGCAATATGACGACACTAGCAATAACAAAAATTAATCTCATCCTATAATGTACTGCGAAAAAGCCCTAAACGTAATCAAAGTGCTTCTTTTTATACTGTTTTTATATATTAATACGACGAGATTATCTTAATATATATATAAAATAAAATTAAACTTAAATGCTGGAATATAATAAACACGTAATCAAAAAGAGATGATGACATCTTGTTACAATATGTCTAGATTTTGAGCTCGATAAACGAAACTTGACCCAAGATTAATTAATATTTGTGGATATCTATATATTCCGAATTGGATATTTTGTGAACGTACGTCCAAAGTCGAGCAATACGTAACGCAGAAATTGTTTCCGTATTGATGTGGCGATCAAGAGCATCTTTCTTTCCTTCTTCAGGTTGGACTCGGTCAACATGTGTCAATGAAGGAAAATACATGGAAATCATGTTTCCACATTCGGTGAAGTCTAATTCATGATGGTAACAGAAAAGGAAAAAACACAAATTTTTAGTGGGACTTTTTCTTTTTGTGGTCGATTTTTAGTGGGTCTTGACGAATGGCTTTATATTGACTACTATAGATATACACGTGAGACAAGTCAGGGGATGTTCTTTTCTTGAAGTAGACTTGAAGCGCCGCTTTGGGCCCGAGTGCTTGGTGTGCCAAGAAGGTAAGAGGGAACTTGTGAATTACATTCGTGGAGTCGGTGTTCAAGCTATGAAAATCTTGTGATAAGATTTGTGTATGATTCCTTCAGAAGATTGAAAGATTATTTTGTGAGAAATTGTGGAGCTAAATACTGCGTAAGTTATTGAGTGTAATTGGGATTTGGAAAATACCGAAAGTGTTTGAGTAACTTGAGTGTGGTTGTAATCTCCGTTGTATCACTTAGTCTATAATGGAATATATTGATGCTCTCCCTATGGACATAGGTCACTACGACACCAAATCACGTAAACTTCGTGTCAAATTAATTTTTTTATTCTGTCTATTTTATTATTCAATTGTTGGCTTCAACAACACATCTAAATTACTCTGAGCCGGAAGACGTTATGAATGAAATCGATACATAGTCGACATCTCTGTTTTTACTTTTCTGCAAAAAAGACACGTGAATGCAAACTCATGTATATGAGAATGCAATGAATGCTGGAATTTCATTAAAAGTGACTCCTATATGTGTGACTATATTTTATGTGATGCTAAAACGGATAAATAAACAATGGGGGATTGCCCGAGTACCGGTTCGGTGACACGGAAACCGACCATGAGTGGGCTGGACGCTCACTGTTCAGACCGAAGACGGCCTGGACAGTAGACATTCAGCCTATCCCCGAGCTAAAATAGGGACCCGAAGCGGACCCTCTACAATTCTAGAGCGATCACATACCAAAGGGACCATCGAGGACCGCCTGGAGAGTCTCCAACAGACCAAAAGTGGGCTGGACGCCCATTGTCTGAACAATGGACATCCGATCCATTCCCAATTGTCGACACCTAATTTTGGCTTATGGATTAGTCATTCATTTAACGAGAAATTAGGGATCAAATTCGAACTTTAAACAAAAAAATCAATGTTGCATAATTCGCATTAGATTTACATTTGCATTTTTATTACATTTTAGGACTAGTACATATACAGGGAACTAGAGGTGACCTCGAGAAGTGGCCTGGCATGAGATAGAACTTCGAAATCCAACTTGCCATGAAAAAAGTGAGCTCAAATGGGCAATCATAACGAAGAAATGTGCTTAAAATGGCGTTTCCAAGATTCTTGGAGTTCAAGCATAGGAAGTGAGCTCGAACTTAAATTTCCAACGTTTTTAGAGCTCGAACCGAGTTCAAGAGGTAAGGCAAGTCTAGGATTTGACGTGTTGGGTGCTCAAATTTAGTTCGATGAGCCATGGAACATGCTTTACAAGATTGTTGAAATTTTAGGGTCCGAACAGTAAGTTAAGCGATAATTCCAAACTGGTGTCAATTGTTGTCATCTCGTCAAATGCTTGTCGCTTAATCCAACGGTTGACCACCGCTCTTCATCTATCCTCACCCTTGGATCCGTTCGAACCCTTGTCACTCCTTTGAATGGCTGGCCACCTAATCCCTTCTCACCCCATCTAAGCTGTCCATTTTGAACTCATTTTAATCACTCTGTTCATCCGATTGTGAGCTATCCTGTCCACTTCTAGCGCTAATCCAATTACATAAACCCTCTATGGCCGGTCATAATGGAGACACAACCCATTCAAGAGCTCTCAAATCGCGAGACTCTCTAGGCTCCCTTTCGGCCTTGCTCAGCGGTGTCCTCTCCTCTTGGTGTCCAACCGGGGGCTTCCTCCATCCTCAGCCATTCTTCACCGGAATTCAGGGTTCAATAGCCACCGCTGCCACCACTTCCAACTGCTTTGATCCTCTTTATATAGGCATTCACCCTCCAATCCAACCGTTGGAGATGCTTCTGTAGAGCTAAAGAGCCGTTGGGAGTTAGTTGTCGCAAATGCCGACGTTTAGGCAGTCCATTCTGTTTGCTCCTAGAAACAAAAGCAAGGTTTCTCAAAATGGAATTTGCTCTATTGTTTCATCAACTATTCAGTCTGACGCACAGACCAAAACTGCCCGATTATAGAACGACACCTTCTAGGAATTAGTATATGCACGATTCATTGCTCCTTATCACTTGATAGTAGCGCATGCCCTTTTAATATTACGTTGATGCTATCAATCGTATTCTTCTTGGAACGACTTGTGATTTATTATCCAATGGTCTTCCTGAGCATACCAATATCCAAAGGCTTTACCTTGATGATCAATCTTGGTCTCTCCAAATGCATATGAACCACTCGTCATATCTGACTTGTTCTCCTCTTGTCATAGCCTACATCTTTGTGGGAATTCTTCACCGAGTGAAAGGCATAATGGGTGGACCGCTCAAGATTAGCCAAACCCAGCCCATGAACCACAAAGGCCCACAAGATGGTTATTTGCCTCTTACTATAAATAGTAGCCCCCTCTAGGAAAACGAACGTGATTTTTCATATGCGAAATAACACACCCTTCGAAAGTAACATTTTCTCTGTTTTTCTTCGGAACGCAAGTGAGTACGAAAGAAGATCGAAGGTCACTCTCAAGTGCAAAGTGGCATTTAATCTGTGGCAATACCGGGCATATTCGGTATGTGATATGCCTGTATAATCGATGATACAAGTTGATGATTATTGAGTACGTTTTCCGCATTAATCGAATTCGTTTTGAATATGTTTTGAATATATCAATCGGGAATGAGTTTTCCAACACCGAACTTTACATAAACCATCGATATTATCAATTCTTATTGAAATTATCATCAATTCATCATGAAGAACATCTGCAATCATCCGGTAGATGTAAAACCAATGATAGTTTTGAAAACACCAAAGTACTAGGAGTTTTACCAACACTTACCTTTGTGCCCCACCGATTTTGAATTTTCACCAAATAACGGATGATCTTCACCTCGAAGGTTGCGTGACATTAATTGTGGTTTATTGATCTTTGAGGTAGAGGGTAGGGGTTTGCGCGACATTAATTTTGAATCATCTCGTCGTCAGTATTGCATTTCTTGCTGTTTCTTGGGTGAATTAGGCACATGGGGAGTGTCCTGCATCCCAAGATCAGTGAAGGATTCGAAGTAGTGCCACCTCGAGCTTGGAGGTTCTTCGTCGCCATTTGAGGAGCAATTGGGGTCCATTGCGAGTTCCAACGAAGGAGTAAATCATATATAGAAAGTGGGAATTTGCGAGAAATTGAAAATTTGCAAAAGAATGATGAGAACTTGGGAGAGAGTGATGAATGGTGAGAATGAGAGAAGGGGGCCCCTAGTTTATAGAGCATTTGGGAGTTTATTTTGCTGGTCCAATGGAAGGAAAATTACCAAAACAGTTGTAAACCTATTACAAATTTACAAGTGTGTTAATTCAGTCCTAAACCCTTTTTTTTTGTCAATCCAATCCTAAAAATTTTGCAATTGTACCGTTTCAGTCCATTCGACCAATTTTTGTTGGCTGACACGGACGTGGTAATTTTTAAAATATTTTTATTCTTTTGAATTTTTTTTATTGATCTTCCTTTCTCTTTCCTTTTTTTTTCCTTTCCTTCTTGCCTTTGTCGTCGGACCGGCCAAAATTGGCCAAATGGACTGTAAACGGCGCAATTGCAAAAGATTTAGGACTAAATTGACACAATTACAATAGGTTTAAGACTGTTTTGGTAATTTTCCAGTTTGATGGAGACCAACCGTTGGGCCAAAAACAGTCACTGAACAATGAACCCTTCTAAAAAATAGAATGGCCCCGTGTGGCCCAAAAGCCCACTGGCCCAACCAAAGGCCAACACCACTTAAAATATTTGGGCCTAGGCCCACCCAAAATTCAGTTGGTCCAATTAATGGCACGAGCCCAAGAGGGCCCAATCGAGTGTGAGCTGATATGTTGAGATACTAATGATATTTGAAATTCTTCAAAAAAAATTCCCAAACATACAAAATACTAACTGTTCAGATATCTGAAATTCTTCAAAAAAATGGCAGTACTAACACGCAACTTCGAACAGCAATATCGAATTTATTAATCACCACCATTAGAGAAGAAAAGGCACAATCATTATGTTCCAAAAAAGGAACATAAATTCTTAGTTAGGCCAGGAGATGTAAAACTCCCACCGCCCATCGACCAACTGGAAAACACCGCCGCTAGTGAACTTCCAATCGCAATCGTCGATGCACGAGTCCCTACGCTGGACGTATGCTGCGAAGTGAAGCACGTCAGCCTCGGGCGTGCTCGCGTCGCACAACAACTGAGTAGTGTGGGTCGCGTCCTCGCTGAACTTCCACTCATACGAACCGCCATTCGCGATGGTCTGCTCGCCCATATCCGTCGACAGGTCGAAGGTGCAGTGCACCTTCAGGGCCTTGCCATCGCCCAATTGGTTGATGGTGTGGACTAAATAGCCAGACACGGCAAATGCCGATATCACGATGGTTAACAAGAGGATGAGGTTGAGCTTCTTGAGAACAGTGGTGTTCATTACTTGTGATTTGACAATGATCTTTGTTTTATGCACTAGAAATCATTGAGCGTCACTTGTGTTGAAGCAAATATAGTGAAGGAGGTGATAGTGAACGTGGAAAGAGAGTAATTAAGTTGCCCTGAAAGAAGGTCGTGAGTGGACATGTTTTAATAAATGCATTGATTTATCAATTAATGAAGAAGAATCCAGAGATATCGGTCAAAATCACAATTTGATTCTTGAAAATGCTAGAATCAAGGGATTGACAACTCTTGTAATATAATGATATCTTTATTTATTATTTTTCATTATTGTATTGTTTCCTTACGAAGTGTAATATTTGTAATATCTTTATATAATGAAAATCATCTCAACAATTGTATGATAAGATCAAGAATCAAACATATTTGTTCTTTTATGGTATTAGAGCTTATCTTCAAAGGAAATCGATCCTTAACAATGGCTCCCACCAGTCCTAAGTATCCATATTCCTCGTCTTTGAACATTAGCAATTTTGCGTCACTAAAACTGGCACAAACAAACTACTCTTGCTGGAGAGCTTGGATGCTTGCACTATTTGAAAGTCAAGATCTATTAGGATTCATTGATGGCAAGTTCCAGATGCCGAGTCCAACAATAGTCACTCCCTCTGATTCCAGAAAAAAGCTAAAGCCTCAGAAGGAGTGATAAATCTAGAGTTTTTATAAAGGAGAATGTCATATCGTCTTCTGCTGGAATGGATCATTGCGACGCTCTCCGAAGAAGTTCTCGCTCAAGTAGTAGACTTGAAGACACTTGTTGAGTTGTGGTTAGCTTTACAAAATGTTTTTGCCAAGGTACTTGAGGAACGTGAAGTTTCAATTTTTCTACAAATCCAGAATTGTCAATTGTCACAAAGATATTTTTTCATCTCCTCACGAGTATCTTGGTGCTTTTCAAAAATATTTCATTGAGTTATCTGCTATCGGATGTCCCCTTGAGGACAAAAAAAATGGTCTCTTTGTTTTGAATGGCTTAGGTGATCAATATGATTCATTCCCAACCTCTATGTTCAATTCTCCAATGCCAATATTCTTTGACCTAATTTCACAACTGCAAAGCTTGCTCACAAATAAAAGTTCCCTTGTAATTCAACACGGGACGGCTTTCTTTGGTCAAGAAAGTAATTTTAAGAGCAGCAAGAAGGGAAAACAATTTCAACATTCTGACAACAATTATTTTTGTTAACATAGAAGAGGGTTTTCTCACAATGGTCCAAAAATGAAAAATTCTCAACTTGATTTTATGTATTCTTAGGGTCATAAGCCACAATTCAATCAAAGGAACATCGAGAAGCTTGTGAAAGGAACAGACAAAGTCGCTTCCTATCAAATATGTAATAAGCTGATAGGTTACATTTCTCCATCTGTGCTTTCATGACACGAGAAAACTATACAGGTTACGCCGCTTCTAAACCACTGCAATTAAGGGAACTATAGGGGCCTGCATATTACATTTCTTCATCTATCTATCAACTAAATTCCAAGATGACTCACCAATCCATCTCAATTTTAAGTTTTTGGTAAGTGATTATCTCTACATAGTGTAAGACAGCGATCAAGTTGAGCTCAATGCAAGGAGACCACTCATTGAAGAAGACTTGTTAGAGAGCTTACACAGTCTAGTAAGCTAGTTTCGAGAAGGGGTTTAACCCGTACAACTGCTGTGCTAGGTAAAACTACTTAAATCATCTCATCCATAGTCCACACTTCTCAAAATTCTATAGATGCATAAGGATGATTTGATATGTAGATGCCCTTATAATCACCTAGCGAATTCCGTGTAATTAATCCTCTTATTTCTTCCCTTGATATTTTCCTCTTAAGCTTACAAAGCCAAGCACGCTAATTACAAAAGGGGTTTAGCCCTTGGAACCGCCGAAGCAAATAAGCTACTTAATCGTCCCATCCATCGTTAATAAAATCTCAAAATTCAATAAGAAAAGAAAAGATAATTTAGCTCTCAAAACTCTATATAAACAGTACAAGATGCCTTCCTTCAACAGCAATTTAGCTTTCTTCAATTCCACAACTATCATGATCTCCTGATCTCCTCCCAGTAGACTTCACCGCAAGTGGCTGTGGCGTCATCTAATTTCAGAAGGTTGAACAATCCTCTCCCAAGTCTCTTCTTTCGTGATCGATCTTCAATATGTTCTAACTGATATTGGGCTATTGAATATGGCCCAATTATTTCATTGATCACTTGCAATCAGTCACAATATATGGACACTGTAAGCAGACCATACCAGGGCATTGCTCTTATAAACTAGAAATCTCCAAGATCCATGAGCCTTTAAGGGTTTAAGATAAGGTAAGGTCTGACAACAAGAGACCCGCCAAATTACAGCACTAAGTCACTTGATTCAAAATCACTCTCTGACATGTATCTCACATGGAGCTCAGGCAGGTTCATGTTTTTCCCCGAATTCAAATGTGAATCGGTTCTTATTAAACATACATAATCAAGGTGAAGCGAGACCAAATAGATGGACCATATATTAACTCAAAATACAAAAAGTGAAAACTCAAGCCCAAGAGGTTCTCAATCAAAATCGTTTACATGACAAGCTTTTTGTAATGCAGTAAATCTCACTGAACCTAACCAAAATCACTTGATGTCAAAATCTAACCATACGATCACAAAGCAATACACAGTTCATTCACCTAGTTGAAAATGGGAGATCAAATTTGTAAAATTTGTACTCTCATATAGAATTACACATTCTGCTACCATGATTCGAGTTGAAAAGATTCCTTTAAGAGTCTTTGACAGGAGCACCAGCTTGACGGATTCTCTTTTGGTGAACATCCCAGTTGTACACACGAGCAATCGTAACCTGCCAAAGAGTAATTCACCTCTCAAGGGCTGTTTACCCCAAAAAAAAGAAGAAAATTTCCAAGGGCCTTGCCACGATAAACTAAAGAATATGGTCCCAGAACGAGCTGTGCGATATTACCATATACTCCAGGCTGTTGCAAATTAACATGTCTTCACAATTTATAGCCTCAAGCCAATAATAAAAATACAGCAGCAGTAGTTCAACCATATTGACCTACCCCAAACTGACAGTAAACGGCTTGAAACAAACATGGACCTCCAACTACCAAATAATTCTGACGTACCTGTGTGATTGTTACTTGGTCCCTTAAGAATTGTAGATCAGCAACAAGAACTTCTAAACTTGCTTTAGCGTTTTCTAAGTTCTTTTGTAGAAGAGCTGTGGCCTGCAACAAGTTTTTATGCACTAAATAAGATACTCGACATCATTACTGGAGAGAGAAGGGACATTGCTTATACTCGAGTACGACCTCTTCACATGAATACTCCAACATAACATTTGCTCCCAGCCATAAACATACTGAATCAGTATCTTCAATGCGAGCTCGTGAATATATGCCTTCAGAGACTTCAAAATCAGCAAGGAGTGCCTATATCCAAAATAAAGAGCCATAAAAACCAGTCAATTTGGTGCCTGTTACCCTTTGCTCATAGAAGTTGAGATGGTCTTAGGTTTTAAAGCCCAATACAGTAATCCCACCCCAGTTCGCTTTCTAATAGGACCTACGGACATCAAAGCAACTAGCTAAATATTACTGGAGATATTCAGGTGTCCAAATCTAAAACCACCTCTCACTTATTGAGATCAACATGGGCTCTACAAAGCCCAAACCTAAATTATGAGGAAAATTGCTTCCAGAAGTGCATTTCTGAAGAAGAAGAAGAAGAGAAATCGAATATTCCACATCATGTCAACCTCACCATAAGTAGTTCCTAGTATGGCAAGAATTAGACCAGCGTATCCTCTAAGCTTTGTTAAAGAAAAAAGGAGTGATATGATCAGCTAAGAGTCCATCGAGGAGCAAGAAGCTTGTTGAACATGCAAATTTTCCAGCATAATAAGATTATGAGAAATTTTGTTAACATCACACATGAACGATGACTGATAAGACTGTCAAGAATTCCAGATGAAAAAGAGAAACTGCGAAGGAAAAAATTGGTGGGTTCCATGACAATACAAAGAACATTAGGGCATAAAACGGGAAAGAACTCTGGATTGGAAAAATATGATCTGTTTGCGAGATAACAAGTTTACTTTGAAAAAAGCCTCAACAGTCAACAGCATGAGTCTGTCAGATACCCACTATGCATCCTCAGTTAAAATACATACACCGAAAAGTGTCCAGCTTGAATTTCAATCTTAAATTCCAATACTGACGCCATGGTTCAATCTTACGGTAATAGAAATATATAATCGAAGCACACACATAATGACATGCTCAATCGCAGGTTACTTTGCTATTAAGCCTCCCACTCAGTGCCCAAAGAAATTTTGGGATCCAATCGTTGCGCTCTCTGAATACAGACTTGCAGGTTGAAAAGGTGACTGCGAAAAATGGGAGGGTCACTTTGGTATAGAGCACCCTTTCAGATCAAGCCAGTTTGCTTCAGTCATTATGCAGGTTCCTAGTTAAGTACGGAATAAACTAGAGCCTCAACAAGAGGATATCTCTGTGGTCGAATGGAGTGGTGAAGTAACCGTTGTATCAAGGTGCCCCAATTTGAAATGACTGATCAATTCAAATGCTGGATTTTCATATTGAGAGAGATATCACACCATTGTTTATGTACCTTCAGAGGGTTAAAGGTTGTAACCTATTTGATGGAGAAAACCTCAGTGCAAAGAAAGATGGAGGCAGCACATAGTAGTACATGTGTTTGGGTGTGTGTATGAGAGAGAGAGAGAGAGACAGAGAGAGAGAGAAGGGAGGGAGGGAGGGAGGGAGGGATCTTGGCAGAGAGGCTGAAATGCCGGGCTACCTCATAGTTGATGTTTTAAAAGGAATAATGGTGTAGGATAAATCTCTCAGATTCTTGCCCACTGCAGAGATATGGAAATTACAGCACATGAGCAGGAAACTTTGTCGATGGCAGAAAGTATCGGATGAAGAAGTCACCACTTATGCAGAGACTGGTAACCAGAAGAAAATGAGATTGCCAAATTTTAGTTCTCTTCCACAAGATAGCTGGTATTAAAGAGACAGGGAAGGACTCTATCGAAAGAAGGGGAGGGGGTATTAGCTGCATAGAAGATGAAAATCATATGGACCATTCGGCACCACAGGTTATCCCCGTGAGAGATTGCCTTGGGAGTGAATGAAAATAGCCAATATACAAAAAGAAAAAACGAAACAGAAGAAGGATGCATACAAACAGATACTAGCTGTAGTAAAGTCAATGAGAATCCACAGATCACCTACTTACATGTTGCCATCAGACTATATCTCCTTGGATCTGTCGAAAAAGTCGCAGTGAAGACGTGGTGACCATGGAATTGAATCATACCCAATCCAAATCTCGACATTTCTGTTAGTGTAGTAGATATGGAAATAAGAGAGTCTTCTCTTGCATTACGGGAAGATGGCTTAGACTTCACATTATGCTTTACACTTTTTATGATTAGACTCCGTTTGTTTCGTAGAAAATGAATGATTTGGAAAAAAATTTCGTAAAAATGTTCGCTTGTATCGCTTGAAATAATTAGTCAATAAAAATTATTTTCATTACCGATAACAATTTATGTTTAAACATTTTCGTGTACGATGAAAATATTTTTTGTTCATTCATTTTTGTAAGCGATACAAACAATCATTTTTTGAAAAATGTTTTCCGGATGATTCATTTTTCGCGAAACAAACAGACCTTAGATATATCTCCACCTTCCTTTTGTCGCTTTTTTGCTATACCGTTAACCGGGATCTGAACTAGAATAACAAGCAGAACAATACCTCTTCCTACAGTCTCTGTCTCTCTTTCTCAAAAGACAAGAGAAAGATCCGCAGAAGTGATTCCTTTTTGAAAAGAACCTAAATGCAGATCATTCCCACTCCTTCAAGACAAGAATTGAAAGCCCCCAATGCATGACCGCCAATTATGGGAGATAAAATCAACGTTTTTCAATGATATATCCATCTTATGTGATAAAGTATAAAGAAGATAAATAGGTATAACAAGCAAGATGCAACACTTGAGCATGTTCCTTGTGCCTTTAGATGAGAAAATTTCCTAACATGGGGAGCATAAACAAGGATTACTGTATAATGATGTGCATCAGCCTTTTTATATTTCCATAAATGGGCCAAGCAAGCATTTTAGAAGGAAAGTATCTTTTTCATTCTAATTGTATGTGAACATCTTGATCTAATTTTCTCTGCGGTAACTGCAATCATTTTCAAGATTCAAAACCTCGCAATTTCATCACAAATTTAAACATCAATTGGGCACCCCTCAACCAAATTACTGGACTCCATCGAAAAGCAGCTTGTCGTAGAAAAGCAAATAACCACAACTTCCCTATCAACTTGTGGAAAGAAAGACGAAATTCCCCCAAAATCTAGTTTACATAATCAATAGTATGAGTTGCGTGAGACAACAAACCTCACCAGAACCCTTCTTGGCCTGTAGAGTAGCGACTATGTCTAAACACTTCTCAATATCAGGAATTTTTGCCTGGCATTACATATAGACATTGAATTAATAAAATAGTAATAAAGACAAATAAAAATGTATCATGCCAACAAAGTAAACATTAAAATGCTAACAAAATGCTCAAGATCACCAAGGATTATAGTGGGAAAAAAGAACCAAGTGCACTCAGATCTATCGCGTTAATGTAAAAGAGAAATTCATTGTGAGACATCAAAGAGGTGCTCACCCGGATTTTGGATTGACTTTTTATTCTATATTAGACCAAAGTAATTGCAAGAGTAAGCCAATCTCATAGGGGAAAAGTAAATCTTACTCGAGTTTGAGAAGAGGTTAAATTTGAACTAGAAAAACAGAAACTAAATAAAGAATTTATGAGAAAGAAAACAGCAAGTGAGTGTAGAAACCTTCATAATTGAGGATATGCCCATTACATTAATGAAATATGTAAGATATTGAATAGACAATGCATTATCAAGGAAAGAACTCAGAACCAACAAGCTTCTTGTTGTAACTAAACCATCATCATGATTGAAGCTTTGGTATCAATGTCTCTAATCAAGTCTTCATACCTCTTAAGCATCAACAAAAAAAAAATTGCACACTTAAATGCTTGAAAGTTGTAGAAAAAGGTCTACCAGCATATGCACGCACCTAAGTAGCACCGACACCCACACACGACACGTGACACAACACGACATGACACGCCGGCACGGCATTTTTCAAAAAATAGAGAATTCCGACACGTTGGGACACGTTGTATATTAAAAGTATATTTTTATATATACATGATAAATTATCATTTTTATGATTATTTCAATCAAATTAATTTGATTCAACTCCACAAATAAATAAATAATAAATAAAAGAGTGCCGGCCGAGTTCGGTGTCCAACACGTGTCCGACACCGACACATAGGCCCCCAGAGAGTGTCCGTGCTTCCTAGGCACGCGCACACCCACCTCCACAATAACCATTGCACAACATTTCAACACTCCGTTGGTTTATACTATACGAAAAAAAAAAAAAAGACAAGAACAATAAACAAGGTCGGCGGCAGCACACAGGCAGACAGGAGGAATAGGGTCCGTGGTATTCAACAGCACAAAGAAGAAAACGAAGAACAAAAGTTATAGCTCAACACCGAACGTTGCAGCAGATACATCAATACAAAAAAAAATCACTAGATGAGAAAGGATACACAAACACTCCAAAGGGCTTTTGATAACAAAACTAACGGAGCGAAACGCAACAGCACACCTGAAGATCCCTCTGCTGAGCCAGGAGCTTCATCTCCACCAGCTTGTATTGCTGCAGCCTGCAATCATCATCCCACCAATCACCACAACCACTCCACAAGGACCAAAAAAAAAAAAAAGTTCCAAAATTTCAACGACATCTTCCCCCTTCGCCAGCATCTCCAGCTGCCTATACAGGACAATTTCCACAGAGCATCGCAAAACCGATCCGCGCGTGCTAGACTCGCTACACGACCAAGACACGGCCTAGCGGAATCAAAAAGAAGCCCTAGACATCCGCGACCTATATCGAGCGGGGAACGGCATTCATGTCGACCTCGAGCACGACCGGCAAGCGAGGGGCGCGATTCGGGAGTTACCGTTCTTGGAGGAAGGCGAGGGCGGAGTTGGCGTCAAGGCCGGCTTGGGCGAGGTAGGTCTGGACGTCCTCCACGAACTGAGCGCCCGGTATCCCCCTCCTCTCCGTCGCCGCCTCGCCGGAGCCCGATGACGACGCCATCATTCACCTTCCCCCTCCTCCCTCGCGCTCGCGCTCGCGCTCGCTCCCGCTCCTTCTCCGAGCAAAGCGCCGGCCGACGGTTCTAGAGAGAGAAAGCTTGCTGTTGCAGAGAGAGAAAGAGAGAGAGAGAGAGAGACTGTGTGCGCTCGAGAGCGAGTGTATTCCTTCCTCCCTTTCGGCCTTTCCTCCGCGAGCGGCGAGGGCGGCGAAACGGCGTCGCTGTCGGTTCTCGGGTCGGGTCGGTCCGGGCTTGCGCGGGCGGATCGGGATGTCTGCTAAACGGGTCGGGTGATCGGGCGGGCCGCCTGGCCCGACTCTTTGGGCCGGCACCCATCAGGGTCGTGCCTGTGGGCTTCACAGGCCCATATTTTTTGAAGTGGAAATGAACTATTTTCTTGACTGATTAAGGTGGCTTGATTACGCGTTAACTATATATAATTTTTTCTAAAAATAAAAAATATACCTTTCGACATGAAAATACCGTTTGGATGACTATGGATAAGATAAGTTAATTGGAAAAAAAAAACTAAAATGGTTTTTAAAAGCAGAGAAGTTTAATTTTAATATCGGAAAAAAGATTCTGATAAGGGAAGTTTGGACACCGAAAGACTATTCTATTTAACCACCTACATTTTCTTCTTGTTCATCATCAAACTAATAAAATTTATTAGCGAACTTTGAAATTTTTGTGACGGATGAAATTGCAAATTTAATGACAACCCTTTATCATTGTCATACATAGTGATCACCCCCTCGTGTAACGTGACAAAATCTGTTAATGCTTTAGAAACTTTTGCTAAACTCTGAAATAATTAGAATTTTCTTACGTATCAACAAATACTTGTGGTGTTAATTTGAATTAAGCAATTGGGTAACTTTTCAAGTTATCAATAAAAAACTATATAGATTAACTGTATAAAATAAACAAGAAGTATAATGGGCATTTACGACACGTGTTTTTCAGTGGAATTATGTTAAGTAAACATTTGTTATTCGGAGTAACCCAACCTTGTTTTTCATCGAGAAACATTGACATATGTTAGCAACACTTTAAATGGTTTCATTGTTTATAAATGGAAATAACATAAATGATCCAGACAGATAGTTAAAAACGAAAATTACAGCATTTACAGTGGTATTGCCTGCTAAATTGCGCACATGTTACATGACCAAGAATGAGGTTGCTCTCTCGCTCTTATTTAATAAACTCAAAGCCCTTACCTAAAATCTAATAAATTATTAATCGTGAGGCACTTTCAGAGAACGACGTCATTGCGATTCAGCTATATATGACGAAACTCTAGCAGGAGGAAAATCACAAATCTTTCCATGTGATTCAGCTATACATGCCGAAACTTTAGTGGTGCGAAAAGATCTCAATTACGTCATTCACAGAAACAAAAAGAACATCTCGGAAATTGACAATAAAACTCTCTTCCAAATGCTAAAATGGGTCAAAGAATGCTCCATGGATTACTCAGCACGCGATCCAATATTGCACAAACTTCATTGAACAAATGGCCAACTTAACCTTACTTTGGTGCTTTTGAGAGAGGCTAATTTTGGACAATGAACTGGATCACTTTACCTAATCTTTGGTTGTTAGATGAACCAAATAGTCTTAAGCTCATCTCGACTCCAGAAAAAAAAGTTTCATGTACTCTTTTCTTTAGTTGCTCCATAATGGAATGAAATATGAACATCCGACAAGGGAAAATTATCAAAAAAATCGTAAATCTATTACAATTGTGCTAATTCAGTTTTGAACTTTTTCTTTTGACTAATTCAGTCCTAAATATTTTGTATTTATGCCAATTTAGTTCACTCGGTCAATTTTGGCTGGTCCAGCCGATGCTGAGGTAGATAAATTTTAATAATATTTTATTTTTTTGAATTTTTTAGTTATATTTTTTTTTCCTTCTTTTCTTTTTTTTTTCCCTCGCGGTGGCTGGCGAAGCCGACTTCGCCCACAACTGGCAAGGCCCATAGCAAGGCCGACCTCGCCCAATGGCCGACGATGGGGAAAAAAAGAAATGAAGATAGAAAGGAAAAAGAATTAAAAATTGTCCACATCAGCGTCGGCCAATCAAAATTGTCCTAATAAAAGGCTTATGACTAGATTGGCACAAAAAAAATTAGGATTGAATTGACATAATTATAATAAGTTCAAAATTTTTTAGTAATTTTCCCTCGGACAAATGCAGCCTTCACTCTGCGTTTTCTAAACAAAAGTTACATGAATTTCGGCTTAAAAACTTGACAAAAATTGACCTCAATCTGAACTTAATCTTCACGACAGACTTCATGTGACCAAACGCGGACCTCCAAAAGTTGTCGAGAAAGTGCGATTGTCCTAAAGGAAGAATATGCATGGGTGGAATCCGCGTGGCAAATTTACAGTAACTCACTTTCGTACATGGTCGGCCACTACTAAAATTTTCAATTTGGTGCATTGGAGGACGTCCCACAATTTTTATGAGGCCCTTTTTTCCCCTTTTTGCTGGGGCAGCTTGATCTAGGGTTGCATTTTTCTGCAATTCAAACCCCAGAAACGATCAGTTCAGGTGCACTGCACAAATTTCTCAGTAGTTTGTGACAATTCGAACTGAACCGAAACCCAAATCGGCCTAATTAATCCTAAGCAGAATCTTGATCCGGATTGTAGTCTGAATATTAGTGTCGTTTAGATATGATTGCTAGTTTCACCAGACACCCCCAAACGACGACATCCCGATGAACGGCAACATCCCGATGTTGCAGAAAGATCGCAAGACAATTGACATATGAATCAAATCAATCAAGCTGGAAGCGCTTCGATCTCCTCAGCCAATCCAAATCTACAGAAGTTTTTATTCCCAAACTTTGTAGTTCCCACATGGTTTTGTTCTTTCCCATTACAAATCCACAAACACACGCTCACACTTGACATGCTCATTGCTTGTCATACACCACCTCAAATCTCAAACGGCCCCATATATATACCCCATCAAAGAATTTCATAAGGAAATGCTGTCAATATAATACAAAAGTTCAGGAAAAAGAAAAGCAACCCCACTTCGAAGAGAGATCTACATGATGAGCTCTTTTTCCAGGACGGAGCAGTCGAGAGCACTCAGACGTGTTCATCGGAGGGCGGCATCTTGGTGTACGGCGGTGGCGGGGGCATCGAACCACCGTAAGTGCCGGGAGGCGGGGTCGGGGTGCCGTACACTTGGGGGTTGGTGTGCACATCTTTCCTCCCCCGGGCTCTTCCAAAGAAGTAGCACCCGAAGCCGAGCAACAAGCAGAACAGTATCAGCGGCAGCGATATCACCACCACCAGACCCATCTTCTCCTTCTTCTTCTTCTAAATCGATCTGGGAGAATGACTGTAAGAGAGAGAGAGAGAGAGAGAGATGTGGTTCGAGTGTGAAACAGAGGAGGGCGTATATATATATATAGAGAGAGAGAGAGAGAGAGAGAGAGAGAGAGAAGGGGTTGTGGCTTGATCAGGACTTCTCAGGATAGATTCTGTCCAGAAGAGAGTGGAACTGTTC